>NC_072029.1:16846218-17173968 GCF_027791375.1 Indicator indicator
CATTAGAACAACTGGGATTATTATTAGTTACATACAATGTTTCTTGCTCTAAGATCTTTAAAGAACAGGTGTTTGTGATATGGCCTTTTTTAAGATGCTGTGATTAGCTCTACTTTTTCACTGTATTGTGCCTTAGTACTCTCTAGTGCATACCTGTGGTTGTTGTTTCTCGTTCAGCATCTCACCAGCCAGTCTTTGGTCACTTGGGTGTGAGATTCATCTGACCAGTGTAGACATCTGCACCTGCTATTGTATGGACTCCTTTTATAATCAAAAGAGAGGACCACAAGGGAGAGGAGTTCCTGTCTGTTTTCCATCTTATGGCAGATGTCTACAACAGATCAGGTGATTTGTCTCTTGAGTGAGCCATTTCTCCCTGCTGGGAGGAAAAGCAGTGGTGTGGAGCACAAAAAAAAAGCCAGTTTATCTTCTTGTGCCAAAAATCCTGACGATTTGACTGAAAGTTAGTCTCAACTTTGGAGACAAGATTTGTCCCCAGTTACCACTGTGCAGCTGGAAAGCTTTCTTTTTCTGGGACTGCTCTGCTTTTGCTGTCAAATCCATGAGACTGACCTCCCCAATTCTCTTTTAGACAGCCCTCTCTGTACACCTGCATGGAGATACCCAGTAGACATAGGTCAGGAGATTTGCTACTTACATTCTTGCTTTGTGTCCTTCTGTTACATGCCCTTGCTTCTGTTTATCCCTTCAAGCTGGACTCTTCCAGGCATTTGTGTTATGCCTGCAAGCTCGGTACCCTGGTTCAGTGAAAGACAGCTCCCTTAAGACTTAGACAAGCATTGCACAGGAAAACAAAGGTCTGTTCGACTTGCTGTTCAGAGACAATATTTACTCTCTGACTGACACGCACTACCCTCCTGAAACCTCAGCTCTCTTCCAGATCTGATAAATACTGCTGGGCTGGAAGATGGAATTCTCCTTAAACAGTCTAAGCCATGCTGTATAACTGAGAAACAGCAGAAACAGAGCTGCTTCTTAGCTGAGGACTCTTTTATCTTAAAATAAAACATGTTGCAGAAGCCAAGAAGCCATTAGGGTTCTCACACAACTTTGATGTCACAGCTTATGCCTCCTGAGAGTATGTCTTTACACTACTCCCATAGCATGTTAGGTTTGGATGGGATATTACCCTGGTGATCCTGCTAGATTCCTGCCCTACTTGATGACAGTTGCATGTAGCAGAAATACCTTTCTGGTCAAGAAAGATGATGTTGTAAGGCCACAATACATTTTCCCAATTTCCATTTCTCAGCCTAATTGTTCTGATCCCTGCCATTGTTGTCCCTTAGAAGAAATGCCTCCTGAAGCAGAGAGAAGACCCTGAATGCAGCTAATCCAGTATGTGACTTAGTCAGGCAATTCAACAGAATGAATAGGCAAATAAGCAGCATTCTGAGACCTCTTTTGCCATGAAAGTGTTTTGTTGTTTGTTTTTTTCTTTCTGAGTGACACTTGGCTCAGAACAAATGGCTGCTGTGTTTCATTTGGTTCCATCTCACCATGTTTGCAGCATGGCAGACTCTCCCAAAAGCCTTTCAGCACAGACTGATTTTACTGTTTGCCCAGTTCATACAGATTTTCCATTTTAATCTGTGTTGTGTATGGTTTTGGCATGCTTTACGAATGGACTGGTTAAACAAGTGTTGCTAGCAGCTGCCTGCTAGTCATCAATGTTGAGCTCTCATGGGCAAAAGAGATGAGCTCCCATGGGGCAATAGCTTCCTGTAAAGGCCAGAGTAAATGTAAAGAAACTCTTTCTTTCTCTCCTGGCCCGGAAATATTGCTGTACCTCAGAGTCAGTGGACTGGCAGTGCTGGATTGTCCATTGGATGAGTGTTTTGGGGTAAAGATTGCTGATGTTCAGCCAGATTGTCTAGGTGAGAAATCACTGAAGTGAGACTGGACAAGTGATTCACATCAGGTTCTGTATTTTGTAATTTATACTCTGAATCTTTAAATGACAAAGTAAATTAATTTTCTCGGTTGAGTGAGAATCATATGTTGAGAGGTGGAAGGAGAATGCATCTGGATTCAGGAATTACTTAGTGAAGGGATCCAGGTACTCAGACTCCCTTTCTTTTCACCTGGTGCATCTTGGTTTTTTCCTCTACAGCAGCCCAAGGTCATGGGAGACATGGAAACTGCTTTCTAACTGAACTGCCAGACTACCAATGCTGGCCTACAAACTGGGACCTGGGGTCAAACACACCACCTGGAGGTAGCATCCACAGTTCTCTGCTCCCAGTGATGTGCTGCCAACCCCAGTCTGCTGCCCAAAATGCTGGCTGCACCCATTGCTTTTAGTTGAACATGAGACTGTCTTTAGAGGCTGAGTTGTGGTGACCTTTTAGACCTGTATCGACTGGGAACTCAGCATGGGTAAAGGAGGTGAAAGATAACTTCATACAAGTTTGGGGGTTTTTTTAAATTTTTTTTTGTTGTTGTTTGTTTTTTTTTTTTAACATGGTGACTAGAAACTGAGTATGAGCTGGCCATGAAGGTGAGTGTTGTCTTTGAGCTTACCTGTGTGCTTTTCCATTTGAGATGGGAGTGTTGCCTTATGCAAGACTCTGGTAGGACCCAGCTAGGGAGAATGTTTGTAAATCTGCTCTCTTGTGCTTAAGAAAGAAGAATTAAAACTGGATCAGGTGAGGAAAGGGACTGATACACCGACCAGGGGAGGGGCAAGTCTGCCCTATGAGAGGAAATCTTACCTTGCTTTGCCTGAAGTGGAAGCTGTGAGGTGATACCATTGTTCAGTAAAAATCCTCCAGGGATGGAGAATAAAGAGCAGGGGGAAAGCTGTTCAAACTAAACAACAGTGTTGGCACATGAGCAAGTGGCACATACTGATGGGGAATAAATCTGAAGCACATTTTGGGAGTAAGGTGGGGGTGAGGTGCTGAAGAGCCTCTTGTACTCTGTGTGTGGTTCCAGGAATGTCAAGTCCCATGCCTGCAGCATGACATTTTGCAGGGCTGTAACGTGGTGTCAGAAATGCTGTGCTGAAAACTGCATTTGGTTCAGACTTTAAAAGAAGTGTTTGCCACCTGGACAGGGCAGGGTTTCACACTTGACCTCTTTCAAATTTCCTTGTTGACTGTGTTTGGTTTGTGGGAAGGAGCTAGTATGGAAGGGACAAATAAATGGAAATCTTCCAATTCTACTTCTTAATCTTAGGACATATAATAGCCCAGTTTGCTATCATCTGCTGGGCTAGTCCTCTACAAACAAGAGGAATTTACCCCACGGCAATCTTTCTTCCCTAGAACCCTGCAAAAGGAAGTGAAGTTTAATTAGCATTTTAAAGTGGACAGCCTTGAAGTTAATGATATTCAATAAAGAAAAATTGTTTTAACCTTATTTGCACTTTTCAATTTACTTATTAGAGGCCATCTGTTATATTTTAAGCAAGAGCACTGGGAACTAAACTCTCAGATTGTCAAATGAGGTTTTAACTGGCTAAGCAGAAGGGAAAGAACAGGCTGCCTTAAATGAGCAATTAGGCTGTTTTTCTTCAATTTCTCACTTCTGTGTCAAAAAGCAAATGGTCACCATTTCAAGCAACAGTTGAGCTGTGACAATGACATCTGTTTTTACAGGTGCTGATGAGTCCTGGGGAATGTCACTTGTCCTCAGATTTCAGATATAGTCCAACACGGATGAAATTCAAAAAGCCAAGAGTGAGATGAAGCTGGTGAGAGGTGTGAAGGGCAAGAAAAAGGATTTCTCTAAGTAAATAACTAGAAAAAGGAAAACAGGAGAACTTTTTGATTTGCTGCTGAATGGGTTGGCTAGCCCAGTGACAAAGGGCGTGGAAAAAGCTGAGGGCTATTTGCTTTTTGTGGTTACTGGCAAGGTCTGCTGTCAAGCCTCTTTATCTCTGTGTCTAGTAGCAGAATTTATGGAATATAGGTGCTACCTATATTAGCAGAGGATCAGTTTAAGGACTGCTGAAGTAAAATGGGCATACATGAGGATGTGTTTGAGGGTGCTGAGGAATCTGGTTGATGTTGCAAGACTGTTCTCTGTCATCTTTGAAAGGTGATGATGATCATGTAAGGTGCCCCATGAAATGAGGATAATGCTAAGTTCATTCCCTCAGACAGTAAGGACGATGCAAGAAAACTGCAAACAGGACAGCTTCATCTGTCTCCAGAAGGTTACAGAGTAAATTTTCTTGGGGGCTGTTTCCGGGCACATGAAGGACAGGAAGTCACTGCTGAATGTAAGGAACGAATCTCCATTGACTATCATTGGAATTTGACTCCTAAGCTTAGCTTTCTTAAGCTTGAACAGATTCCCACCATACCTCTGAGAAGCTGAGCATTTTCCCTGTGTTCCTGGGCAAAACAAGAGCTTTTGGTAGGAGAAAAGCCAAACCTCGGTTTCCCAGGTCTTGGAAGAATAATTTAAATACTGGGCAGGAAAGCAAAATGCCTTCTCCAAATCTACTTAAAAATCAGTGGCAGGCAGTGCAGCTGGTGCTCTGCATCTGGATTTGGGACTGTATGCTCCTGTATGGATGTTAGCAACCCCTCTGGATTTAATTATAGATGTACTGCTGCTCACCTGAACAGAAGCTCTGTGTCCTGGTCTGTGGGGGATTTGGCTGTGGTATCTGTAAGGTTGCCATGCCCAGAGTGAGGGTGGAATAATCCTTTAATTCCTTGTGCAAGCGAATGCAAAACGTGATCAGTGTGGTGGGCACTATGATACCCTGTTCCCCAGGAGCAGCAACTTAAATTTCCACTGCCTGAATCCCTTCAGACTGGAAATTTGGAGACTGATCCCACAATTATTTGAAAATTTAGATTTTAGCTTCACTCCTGTGGGTCATCCCACTGAAGTCAGACTAAGGTTGACTTCTCTGTGTGAGATCTTGTGAGGATCCCAGATTTGCAAAGGTGTGAACCCACCAGCTCCCACTGATGCCAGGTTTGCTCTGCAGCCAGCTGCATTTCTGGCCTGTGTAGTGACTTAGTGACAGAAGGAAGGAGAAATGATCCAAACAAAAGAAACAGGTCAGAAGTGTAAACTAGATCATGCTGATTCATAGCAGCACTTGATCATCAGTAAGAAAAACTCCCTTAAACCAAGTGAACTATGAAGTATCTGTAGCAGTGAAATCCAGCTGCCAACAATGTTACTGTAAAAAATAGCCATGGGTACTGTTAGTGTGCTGTGAGCACTAAAGCTGAATGTGTGTGCAATAAAATACCTTTTATAAAACCTTGCTTTTGTTCTTCCCAAGCTTAAAAAGCTATTTCGTCCTCAGAATATATAGAGAGGGAAAAAAAACCAAACCAAAACAAAACCCCCCAAACCCAACAAAACCCTAACATGCAAAGAAACAACCCACAGCTTGAGGTGACTTTTGTTTTAAGACTATTTAAAATTTATAACTGAGCTGGCTAAAATGCTTTTCATCAAAGCACAAAAGTTTCATACTGTAATTAATGGCAAGTGATATCTGCCGCAATAAAACACCATCATTTGAGTGTTCTTACAAGACTATTTATGACTGGATATTGAAACTGATAATGATTCTGCCATTTGTCCTCATAATTTATTATTCCAAGGAGAGGCAAGTGGTGTTAAGGGTTCACGATCCGTTTTATGGAAAGAGTGCTGAATTCAGCTTTTTATGGGAGCAGATGACAACGTTTGGCGCGCGGTGGAAAATGTGAGTGTGACAGCAAACACAGCCCCTCCTGAGGGGTCAGGATGGGGAGTGTTAGTGCTCCTTCTTAGAGGGCAGGAGCCCCTGGTTGTCTGATCCACTTGCAGGTAGCCTTACTGGGACCAGTGCAATGACAGTCATTGTCTCAGCAGGTTTCCTTGGAAGACCAGGAGAGGATTTTTATGGAAACCTTCTGCCTTGTTTCTATGGTAGATGATATCATGAGGTATCGTTTTGGGCAGCCAAGGCTGAATTCACTAGAAGCAACCTAATCCAAACACCATGGAAGATAATGGAAAGAATTACTGGCTCTGGCAAGTCTTGTGTCAGGCCAAAACAAAAGCTGGACTCTGAAGGAGACTTCCCTTGGTGTTGCAGAGCGCCAGCCAGACTGCATCCCTCTGAGCAAAACCCTTTCATATGGCTCTGGAACGAGGCCACTTTACTGAACACCAGGGCTCTAATCTTTACCTTTTTCAGGCTCATGGAAACTACGAGGAATTTCTGTAAGGTCAGTGTTGATATAACTAATGGAAAAAGCTGAAGTCAGACTGGTGGTTTTTTTGGTCTGAGACCTGAAAAGCAGAGATGATGCTTCAGTCTGCTGGATTCCTGGATCCAAGAGTACAGCTTTCTGGTTTTCCCCAGCCTGCTGTTCATTTGCTGTGGAATAATGTATTGTAGGTAAAGATTTGCATTTCCATCAATAGCCTTAGCAGCAGTATAATGAGTTTCTTGCTGCTTTGCAAATAGCTTCAAGTGAATCTGATGCCACATAAGCAGAGAGCAGGATGTAACTCGTTTTCTTTGCTTTTCAAGAGCTCCAGTCCCTTTCCTCTCCCTTCCACCTCCCCTCATTTATTCTCATCAGCATGTCAAAAGGGAAGTCACTCCTTTATTGGAGGTTATCCATGTCAAGGGAAGTTATATTTCCATCACTACCTGGGGGCCCATCAGCAGATGAAGATGGAGAGCAGTGACTCAGAATGACTTTGAAGCAACGCCCAGCAGCAACTAAGACAAGACCATAATGTTAGCTGACGTTTAAAACAACCCAATACACAAGTAAAACCATTCTGCTAAATTATGCATCTTTTTACTCTTGGCTGTCCTTAAAGGAAAGGGACTGGATGAGTTTTTTCTCTGTGTGCTTCTTCTTGTTCCTGCACTGGGGGCTGAGTGACAGATGCACAGTGATGGAGCATAGTGCATTGATTTTTGCAACTGCAGTACTTTATGCTGAGAAGAAACACAGCTTTTAAACTGATGGAGGGCCCTTCTTCAGAGAAAAAGGTGGTGAGGTGTATGGGTGAGTTTTGCTGAGTGTGTCTTAGTTATCTGCTTTGAGTTAAGCACGTGCCTAAGTGCTTGGTAGAGCAGCATTGATGGGAGTGTGTTTAGCAGTAAGATTGAGTTGAACTAAGTAACAACAAAAGAAGAAGAAGAAAAAAAAAGGGTTATAGGGATAGCGAGAAAAATCTGTTTCATCAATTCTTAGAAACCCAGAAACAATGTTTTAATGGTAAAGCTTTTCCACTAATGGAACAAAACAGTCATGTGCCACTGCTCTCACACACTTTTTGCAGATGAGCAGTAGGGACAGTGAGTTGATAGGTTGGTTTCAGCTCTTCCATTTTACAGTGGTTCAGGCTGTTGCTCTCCTTGTCACTGATTTCACTCTGCTTTCTCCAACACAGCTCCTCTCCAAACTTTCCTGAGATCTTGTAGCTGAGGCCTCACAAGGTGCAGATTCCCTGACTACAAAGGAATGTGCAATTGACCTTGAGTAATGACCTTCACTCTGGCTTTCATTTAATTGTTCTTGTTCAAAACTTTCAGGGATGGTAGGGAAGATGAAAGATGTCTCATCTGATTTGCAAACTGTATTAGTTTCCCTACTGCAGTAGCACTTAGCAGCTGTAGGTGCTAAGGTGTGGACAATCATGATGTTGCACTCTTGTACAAATGTAGGTAAGTAGCATGGCTGGACCCCTGTTTCTCTTCCTTCTGTGTCTTCCATAAGTGCATAACTACAAAATGCAATCAAATTTTACACCCCAGGAGTTGTCTCTTCGCTGCTCTTCCCTAGGCACCTGCTGTGGCAGGCAGGATACAGAGCAGCATCAGCCTGCTCTGGCAGGGGGGGTTGGACTTGATGATCTCCATGGGTCCCTTCCAACCCTTAACATCCTGTGATCCTGGTTTGCAGCAGAGAGGGCAGTACTTACCCTCATTGCATTTGGCCAAGACCTGTTTTTAAAGTCGTGGCCTATGAAGCACTACTCCTGTAGCATTTTAATGTAAGGCCATATTTTCCTGAGATCTTCCAAAAAGATTCAAGCATGGGAGGTGCTGCTTGCAAGTGGAGAGGCCAATGTAAGGGAAGTTGCTTTAAATGTTTATTCCCTTGCTCTGCCTTGGAAAAAAAAAAAAGACTGCTTCTTTTGGGGGCTGATGATCTGGTTGTAACCTTAATGTCTTGATCATGGTTTGTATCACCTCTCTGATGATTTTTGCTCTCTGCATTCAGTGTGTTCATTTTTGGTTGAGTCTGTAATTTGGAAATACAAGTTGATTTTTAAGAAGGAATCTTCCATCTTCAGGGGAGAAAAAAATCACACTTTTTAGGATGTGTGTTAGTTGAGAGCAATCTGTCTCATGGATGGTCTCCTGTGAACATGTCTGCATTACAAAATGACCATAGAATTTAGCCCAACAGGCGAGAGATATTTTAAAGGTCATTAAGGGGATACAGTGACTAATCTGCCTGCAAAAGCTTGTGTAGGTCCTGGCTCAACCTGTGTTTCTGTGTTTCCCCCTCTTAAACTAACTAGCAATAAAAATTTAAGTTGTATAGCAAAAATCCCTTAGTTTCAGGGGCCAGACAAGCGTCCCAGGTTTTGTGTTCATTTAGAGGAGATGAACTTGCTTGTGAGATGGGTTTTGTAAAATTGAATCCAGCTTTAACCAGAGCTGAGCCAGATCCATGGTTTGCATTACCGGCAGCTGGTTTTCATGGAAAGCATCTGGCTGGAGCAGAGAAGCACAGGACCTGGAGGAGAGCAGTTAGGGATGTAAGAGGTGATACAGGAGACACATGGCCCTGGTTGACTCCTACCCAGGCAGGGTCCTTTGGCATTGGAATAACAGGACAAGGAAGAATAGGGTAGAAGGGATGACAAGCTTGCCCTGAACCAAACACACAACACCCATGGCTGTGCAGATCATAGAAACCTCTGGCACGTACAAATGCCAGCAGTGATGTGACAACAAGGGGTGACCTTCAGTGGCACAAAGATTTCTTAGATGCCAGCTCTCCAGGGTTGACAGGGACTTTCACATTAATGTGGTGGTAGTACCAGTAGCATATTATTCTGGGACATGTCCTGTCCATGATGGCTGGCAGAGTCGGCAGGCGCTACAGGGACAGCCATCCCACCCACACCATCCCAGATGCTGAAGGTCAGACCACCAACTGCTGTCCCATATCTGCATGGCCTGACTTCCAAACCCTTTTGTTTGCAAAGCCCTGGGAGAAGACAAGGTTTTGTTCAGTAGTGTTTGTGAAAGCGGGCCCAGGCCCTCAAGGGGATGGTGCTTTCTGGCTTGTGGGTGTTTTATTTTGTCCTGCCTGTGCTCTCCCTTGGCTCCTTGCATTCAGTGATAGTGTGAACTGTCATCCTGAGAAATATATGGGTGCCTGCTTACCTCTGGTGGAGGAGTGCTGCCCTGATGACACAGCATATGTTACCCAAAAGTTCACTGGAGGATGGTGAAGGTGATTAGGAAGGGGAGAAACCTGTTTTTCTTCAATGGCTTGAGAGCAAAGTTGTAACAGATGAAAGGTTCTTGGGCAGCTGTAGCTGTGCCTGCGCCATGGGGACAGGCTGGGCTGGGAGACCCTGGCCAGCCCTTGGGGGACTTTTTTGTCATTCAGGCTCTCTTAATAGAAACACCCCACCCAGATGTCACACAGTCACCTGAATCTGCTCTCTCCCAGTTTAATGCTGTCACACAGTGCTGTATCTCGTTTCCCAGTGTGTGCCCTGGGGCATGTCTGCCTGCGAGCTCAACCTTGCACACATGGTGCTGCATGTGCTGGTGGCCCTGGCATTGACACTTCTATGGTCTCAGCCATGCCAGATCCCCGAAGCGTCAAAAATCTCTTTCAAAGCCTCTCTGGGGTGCACATCTCCTGCAGATCAGGCTTGCACATGCTGAATGTCACAGGATGCAAGTGGCCTGACAGGCTCGCCGTGACGTCTTGCTGCTCGTGCTAATGAGTTTCGTGTCTTGCTACAGCGGATGGCAATTAAAGGGGGCTGATGAGACTGAGCCTGTGGGCATGGATGGGAGGTTCGGTGAAGGGGGTGGGAAGGATGAGCTTTTTCTCAAAGCGTCACACTAGAGGGTGCCAGATTGCTTTCCTCCACGCCACTGCTTTCCCTCACACGGGTTTGGACAGATTTGGCTCCTTCCACCTCACTGTATGCGTGCTGCCTGGGTGGCAGAGCACTGCCCACCCCTAAATCCTTCTGTCTACAGGCTGACTTCGTCCTAAAGCCAGAACTGTGTCTGGAAATCCACAAGTGGCCAAATATTGAATTGAGCTGACTGTGGGATGTTCCTTGGTCTGGTAGCAGGAAATGTCCCTAATCTTGGATAGAGAGTCCAGAGGCTGGGATGAGGGAAGTTGCCCTCAGCCCCTCAGTGGGAAGGTTGAAGGTTTTGCCCCAATTCTTGGTGGGTTCATGTTCGTCCCTGTTTACACCCTTCAGTCACCACATTCCACAACTCTGATGAGATCCTGCTCTTATTGCTATCTCTGTGGCTCTTTCCCTGCCCCACAGACCATAAACCATCACCTGTTGTTGTACCTGTGCCGGAGATGTCCTTCCTGAGGGCAGGTTGAACTTCTCTAAATTTCCTTTTTGGTCCTTTCAGATTGTTCTATTTCAGGTTGTGATGTGTCTGAATTCTGCTTCTCTCCTCTCCATCACTTGCACCCCTTTTGGGCCTTGGTCCCACTATGCATTTCAGAAGCACATTCTCAACTTTTCATCCAAGGCAAGGCTCTGCAGGTTTAGAAGTGACCCATTGCTAACCACTTTGCATACTGTTATTCAACCACTTATGCCCTTTCCTGCTTAGCTTTCCCTAACAGCCTGGGGCTATCAGGTAGGTCCAAGGTATCCATAGTAAGAATTCAGCAAGATCTGTAGATCTGCTTATGGACACTGTTGTGCAGAGTCAGCCCTGCAAAGGTATTCCCATCCTGATGAGGGCCCAGGCTGACCTTTCTGAAGTAACTGTAATTCCTTAGGTCAAGAGCTTTTCCTTTCAAACTGGTTGATGGATGTGTCCAGTGTCCCAGACTTTTGTCCACATTAACCCCAACTTGGAAGCACCACTTCTTCTCAGAAAGGCTTTCCTGGCACTGCTAATCCCTGTGGACTGCTAATCCCTGAAATTGTCTCCTAATGCAAGACACAAAGAGGCTGCAAGAGAAGGGGGAGTGTATGAGACACGTGGGGGAAGATAATTATAAACAGCGAGTTCCCCAAACTGAAATCCCACCCATGCACAAGCACACTCTCCATCACAAAATAGGCAAGTTTTTACCTCCACAATGCTTACAGGGACTCCCACTCCATACAAAATCTGTAGTAGGAGTAGAGATTGGATACTGCAGGAGTGGGTAAAGCTGCCTAATGGTAAATTAGAAACGATCTGATTCCTGATTACCAGCAGGGTAGATGTTTCTTCTGTGGGGGAATGTTCTAGCTCCACCGCTGGCCATCATGCACAGATCCAGGGATGGTTTTCCTTCTTCCTCCCATTGCTGTTACCACTGGAGCCAGACCTCAGTCTATGTGTTATTTCTTTCTCACCCCATGTGGGTAAATTAGAGCACAAGTGATGTGAGGTGTAATCAAACCTGTCAATTAGAATTATGTTTAGTTACACATAATAAGCCAAATTAGAACCCAGGGTAGGTGTGTTGGAACACAGTGAATTTGCTCCATGGATGGATTTGGCCCAGTGCTTTCATGCCATTTACACATGTCTGTAAATGGCTAATGTGACAACCCAGGGGCATCATAGGACAGCCCAGGAAGAAGAGGTGTCCTCTAATCCATCCTGGCTACTTGCTCCTTCATCCAGCCTTTTGCATTTATATTTGCCCACTTTTATTTTAGAGTGTGGATATTATCAGGAATAGCTTGCCTATTCAAAGCTGCACCTCGAATACTGGGCTCAATTCTGGGGCCCTCACTACAAGAAGCACATTGAAGTGCTGGAGTGTATCCAAAGAAGGGCAACAAAGCTGGTGAGAAGTCTAGAGAGCAAGTTATGTGAGGAGCAGCTGGGGGAACTGGGGTTGTTCAGCTAGGAGAAAAGGAGGCTTGGGGGAAACCTTGTAGCTTTCTACAAATACCTGAAGGGAGGTTGTAGCAAGATATGGGTTAGTCTGTTCTCCCAAGCAACAGGACAAGACAAAATGGCCTCAGGTTGCACCAGGGGAGGTTTAGGTTGGATATTAGAAAAGGTTTCTTTACTTAAAGGGTTGTAAAGCCTTGGAATGGGCTGCCCAGGGAAGTGGTGGAGTCACCATCCCTGGAGGTGTTTAAAAGACATGGAGATGTGGTGCTGAGAGACTGGTGACTTGGCAGTGCTGGGTTAACAGTTGGAATTGATGATCTGAAAGGTCTTTTCCAAACAAAATCATTCTGTGATTCTATTCTGGGCACCACTGCGTGCCAACCTTTCTATTGCTACTGAGCAGGGATCTTTTCTTAGGTTACAATGACAGGGAAAGTAGATGTCCGGTGCTCCATGCCTGGCTCTACAAACAGTTGTTTCAGCCAAGGCTTTGAAATAGGTTATTCTTATTGTGATTCTTGTTTATAACACCAGATTCATTGTTTGCAATTTTGTTCAGTGGCATCCAATCAATAGCAGACAATAAAATATTATTTCGAGTGGTGTAGACGTTCCATGAGAATGTGATTGATTGCTTTAATTTCTGCCTTCCTCAGTGTTTTTACTAAGCCCTGTCTTGATTCCTTTCGTTCTGCCTAGTTCTCTTCAGCATCAGTTGTTAAATAAAGTGGCATATTTATTATATCAGCTTTATTTGACAGATTGCAGGGTGACAAATTTTAGATTAATTTTTTTTCCCATTTATAGTTGCATGTATATGTGTGTGTGTCAAATTATACATACATATGTATGCACACTGTATAAAATCAGTGTGCTTGTGAACATAAACCCAACATCTCCCAACACAGCTAGAGATTCTAGGTGCTGTTTTTAGGTGCCTGATTTGACAGCCCTTTAACTAGCACAAACTCAATTGTCATCAAGTGTATGATCATGCAATGTAAGTGACCAGGTTAAAGATGTGTTACATGCAGTTCTCACCAGTCAGGTGAACTTTATCATCTCTTTAGCTGGCTGCAGGAACAGACCAAACGAGCACTCCTGGTTTTCTATGTTGGACAGGCTAGCTTAACAACCAACCACTGATAGCAGTTTCATTAAAACAAGCCCTGCAAGGTGGCTTTTTGGTGTGTTTTACAGAGATATTTTGGGTTTGTGTTTTGTTTCTTACATCGTGGGGCACAGGGCTATTTTGTGTTTGGGTTTTTTGTTTTGTTTTGGGTCTTTTTGGTAAAAATCCCCAGGGAATTTATTGGAACTGATTCTTCAGTCCCTCATGGAATGCTTTTGTTGCAGTAAGTCTGGTGTGCACAGGGCATGGAAGCTAAAATCAGGGTTTTTGGGTGGTGTATATTGACCTAATCCATTTATTCCATGTAATGATACAGGCTGTGAGATTTAGTGCACCTCCTAAATTACTGTTTAAAAGAGCTCTTTCTCCACATAAATATTGTATAATTTTAAGTTAGGTTCCCCAGGACCTTAACTGTCAATCCCAGAAATCCAGTGTTGTGGGGAACATGGCAACTGCTTCCAGCTTTAGTTGGTCAAGATATTGGGCTGTAAATCCTAGTCTTGGTGGAGGACTGAGCATTGCTTCATAATGTGCCCAGTGTGCTTTGGGTAAGGAGGTTCATAGCTGGAGAACAGCTGGGCACTGTTAAACATCCATTCTCCATCCCCAGACAACTCCTTTTTTTGGTGCTAATCTGAGTTTTTCATTTAAAATTGCAATTGTCTGGACTTGCTTAGCAATTTAGGATGTTCTCGTAGCAGGGAAGCATTAAAGGCTGCACAGACTCTGAACCAGATATTGAAAATGGAGTACACACATGTTTATTTTCTAATCCTTTCAAAATGTTGTTGGAGTAGAGTTTAAGCCCAGCCATCTCCCTTTTCATGAACATAGCTTGTTGTCTCCAAGCTTAAAAAAAAAACCCACAACCACCAAACAACCACCAAATAAATCCTATTACTCCAGAATATGATTAGTGTTCTGGTTTGAGTTATAAATCCCCTTCATTTAAAATGCACTGTTGCTACAAGTTAGGATTTGAAAGTACAATCATGCAAATGCCATTTGCAATGTTTTCACTCTGGTAACCTTGGCAATACTGCAAACACCTCTCCTGTTTGATACACACAGTTTGGGAGTCTCAATTGTAAAGCAGAGAGGAGGAAGTTGCCAATTTGTGCCACTCCTGTGGGGACAAGAGGTCATTTCTGGGGTAAAACCTGGCTGCTGCAGGAGCTATGCCTTTTCAGTCCACTGCCTTCTGGGTATCAGTGCTTTGGTTTATGCTGTTTCACGCTGGTTATATCCAGCTTTACAATATTTAAGTCCCTTTTATAAATCAAAATCACAGAGCATAAATATTTATCAGCAAAAGCAATACAGTGCACAGGAGACAAGCTCAGGATCAGAATAAGCCAAGTGTTGCTTACAAAGGCAAAACCTGAGGGTTACGTTTTCACCCCATCCAGAGCAAACGTGTAAAGCAGGCGCTCACCCAAACACCTCCATTCCCTTTCTGTTTAATCTTAAACATCCCAGATCAGCCTGGAGAGTCACTCTGTGGCCACCTGGTCCTCTGGGCAGGTGGAGAGGAGCAGCAGGGCTTCCCTGAGCCACATCTCCCTTCTGAACAATAGAAATCCCCACGTCCCATAGCATGCAGCCCTGGAAGTGAGCCCCTGTCCAGCACTGATGCCTAGTGGTTGTTCTTTGGTGGACCTGGGGTGGTAAGTCAGACCTGACCTCTGCTGTGTTGCTCCCTGCCTGGTGAGGTGGGGAGGATGGTTCGTCAGAGACATCTCATGAATGTGGGAGAGCCAGAATTGCTGCTCGAGGGTGAGAAAAGAGCCCCTGTGAGGTGTACCAAGCAGCTTGCCTTTGTCAGCCATTAGCCTCTGACTGACAAGCTGTTCTGGTATTTTCCCATCCAAGAGGCTCTTCACCAATGTTGATTTTTCTGACAGCATCCAGTCTTGGAAATTCCAGCAACCACCTTCCTTGGGTGATGGCTTGCTGCTCCTGGATGCCAACTCTGCTTGTCTTTGATGCTGGGACACCAAAACTTGCTGGACTTTGGTGAGCGATCAAGATGGCAGTGCCTCAGCTGCTGTCACTTTCCCCTTTGGTCCCTAAAATGTCTCTGCTGTTGCAGGTTACCTGCAAAACCTTTGCAGAGATTAGCCCTGTGAGATGTTGCTCTTAAGATCTTTCAAACACTCCCTGCAAGGAGACGTTCTGGCAGCTTGGATCACAAAAAGTAAGCAGAAGAAGAAAACAAAACAAGAAAACAGCTGAAAACTTGTGAAAAGAGTTTTAAGGAAAAAAACCAAGCAAGCAAACCAACCTGTGCTATGTGCATGTGTGTCTGTAGGAAAAAGTATTGCTTATGGTTGACTGAAAGTATCAAATGTAACCGTAGGCGTGTTCATGGCTGCTTGAACTTGAGCTCATTTCCAGTGTTGAATTTATTAGTGAAAGCTAAAACTTAGCTACTCTAATCCAGTTCACATGATAATCTCATTAGGTCCAGAAAACTCATCCAGTGCTGTAGAAGAATGTAAGTTATGTAAATGGAATGTACCTGAAGAAATGGACAACTGCAGTTAGCAGTAGCTTGGCTGGGTCCAAGCAGTGGCTGCATGGACAGTTGCTCTGGTCCCCAGGTGCTCCCCACCTCCATGGGAGTAGGATGGGAGAGAACCCCCAGGCTGAACCTGTTGGGGTTCCTGTGTGGGCAGAGAGTACCTTGGGGGCAGAGAGCATGACCTGGGGGCGTTTCTGATTTGCAAGAGCAAAGGGCTCCTGTAATTCCTGTGAAGGGGGACGCTGTGGAGAGCCCTGCCTTCCTGCAGCGCCTGTTTCATTTGGAAAGATTTTCCTTTGAAACAAAACACCTTGCCTGTGCCTTTTCAGTGCGGGTAGCCGGCAGGAGTATGAAAACACCCAGCAGCTGGGCAGGTGGGCTCTTTGGGGGCCCTTCTCACCTCAGCAAGGGCTCTTTGTGTGACCGCAGTGTTTTGCATTGCCGTTTCAGGCAGGCGTTTTGCAGCCTCTAGCATTGTTCGGGTTCTGTAGCTGAGTCAAATGTTAATCAGTTTGTTGTAGTAAAACGTTTTGTGGGATAGTTTAGCTTTAGCTGTACTCTCTTCCTCTTCCCTCTCTCGTTTTTGTGGGTTCGCGCTTCCCCCCCCCCCAAAAAAAAAAAAAAAGAAAAGGAAAAGGACATGCATGGTGCTGTTTGCCAGGGGGTGGTAGGTCTGCTAACCATGCTTGCTGTTCTTTCCCACTCAGGGAGTAGATTTGGGTGATAATGTTGTGCATGTGTGGGATAGATGTTTCTTCCACCCGTGATCTGCAGATGATCCTGTCCGTATTTGCTGGCCTTGAGTGAGATTCATCCCATCCCTCACAGATACCTGACACCCACCCCAGAGACAAGAAGTTGCAATCAGGAAGCATGCTGTCCACAGAGGGATCACATTTTCTATCAGTCTCCTTCAGACCACCTGCCCCATGTCAGCCTTCCAGTCCTCCCATCCTCACCTTGTGGCACTCATTCAAAGCTGGGTTCAAAGCACTGGATGTGATCCCCTGTGTTGGCAGCAGTCTTCCCGGATTGGAGAAGCAGTTCAGGAAACAAGGAGTATTTCTAATGCAAACCCATCATTTGTAAAACAATCACTCATCATTTAGGAACAAGGGAAGGATAAGGTGCTGAACCAAGCTTATTGTTAGTCAGGCTGCTTAATGTCATCTCTGCAGCAGCTTCCCCAGGATTACAGTCTTCCTGGAAAGATTTCAGCTGCACTTGGAGGCTTGTTCTGGGATGCTGAGATGTTTCAGGATCTGTGGCTAGCTGGCTCCTGCTTAAAAAGCCACGTGGAAGCCAACACAAGTGCTTTATGAACACCCTGAAGTTCTCCCTTAAAACTTGTCAGATCAGTGCTATTCAAGATGAAGCAGACATCTGCTGAGTGCCATAGGGATGAAGGATGCAGCCAAGCAGGAAGCCAGGAGGAAGAAGAGGCAAAAAAAAGAGAATGAACTGTTTCACCCTTTAGAAACTTTCGTGCTCTACCTGTAACCAGACCTGCACTTATCCACATGAGCACACAGCTGAGGAAAGCAAACATCTGCATCACAAGGAAGAAACTATCTTGTCCATGACTACTATGAACAAGCGTGTTCATGACTAACTTAAGCCAGAGGTAAGGATGATGCTGTCAACTGAGCTCACTTCACCAGCCATCTGAAAATCTCATCACAGGTGCAAAGAGACAGACCTGGAAACAAAGATACTATTTGGATGCTCTCCTGTTTGGGGAAATTCCATAAAATTCAATGGCAATATGAGCAAGAACATTCTCTAAGCATCAGATACAATTCTACGATTTTTTTTCCCCTACATCCTGTGGAATTCAGTAATGATCAGGATCACTTCTATGAGTGTCTTTAACAATTTATTTTCTATTCAGTTCTGCTAGCAGGATCAGAAACAGAAAACATACAGTTGCTATTACAACGTGAGGAGCATCATTCTAAGGATCTTTGCCTCTGAGATCCATAATAGAAGTGTGTTCCCCATCAGTTAAGGTTATCTTTTTGTCAGCATTTCAATTCTCCCCTAATCCCTCCCATTGCCAGAGGTCTTCAGTCAGCTGCAAAGAAAATCCCTCCACTTGGAGGCCTAGGATCTAAAATTCACCCTCTAAACAAAATTACCCAGACATGATTTAGTGTTTTGGAGAGCCATTGCAATGCTGAAATGAGACTCTGCAAATGCATCTTGTCTTGTGTTTGTATTGTGAAGGAATCCCAAATCATGAACTTCAGCAAGAAAAAGGGCTGGAGGGAAAATTTCCATGCATGCTGGCAAGGCAACAGGCATGCTAATTAGCTGGGCTGTTTGCTGCTCTGGGTCTCCAAGGACCTTGGTCTGTTCAGGGATTTCTTAATTCTTTCCCTCATTTCCCTCTTGTTTAGTTGTTTTGCTTTCTTCTTTCGGCCTTCACCTGTTTGATCTTGTGGGAACAGTTATTAAAGACTCCAAGGAGGCCTGTCAGTGAGTAATTGCTAGCACCCAGTAATTAGTTGAACTAATCAGAGCTGGTTAATTGTGATGGGATAATAAATAGAGTAGCCCACCACTGTGGTTTGCAAGATGGAGGTGAAGCTGCTGAGATGACTGCCAGCGCTTATGAGCAGGCAATGAATAAGAGATGCAGGGACCTGGTAATGTCGTTTAAATTTGGCTGTGGGTCCTCTTTCAAGAAGTATCTGACTTCTTAGTAGCCTGATGACTAGGCACCTCCAACCCCTGGGCTGTGGCTGATCTTTGTGACTTCAGGTTTTCATTACCCTGACATGACTTATTCCTTATAACAGATTGGAGTTTCAATCCAGGGAGTTGCACTGTACATTTGATGGAGATGCCCTGTTACTGTCTTTTCTTGCCCCTTTGTTGTAGAGATGCCTTTAGTTGGAGTGAAGGCTTTGAAATCACTACCCTGGATTTTGATAAGAATCTTTACAACCCAAGTCCTCCTCTGCTTGGACAACTCTATGACCTGAGTACTTGTATTGCTATTTTTCTTGCCCTCTGGCAAGATCTTTATCTTGTGAGATAGTAGGCTTTGGCACACTGATCTGTAGGATCAAATCTCCTACATCAGGCAGTGATTGAGGTTTTGCACCTAGGAAGCAAGTGCAGACACTACACAGAGCCTGTCTGGGATGGGCAGAACGCTTCCACAGAAGAAGTAAAAATGTGGTACTGTTTCCTTTCTCCTCTGTTAAATTTTAGACAGCACTGCCTTTATCTGTGAAGCAGCACATCCTGCTCTTGCTGTGTTGCTGTAATCATCTTCTTGCTTATGTGCCTCAGCTGAAGTGATCATTGCGTTTTGTTCTCACGCCGCTGACTGAAAGCTCATGGCTTGTACAGGCCACTTGTGCCAGATTCTATTGTCTCTTGGCCAGAACCTTGGTTTGCTTTTCCTTTTTGTAAACAAGGACTGTGAATGAAGTGCTGGATCTAAAGCAGTATCAGGGGAACCAGATCACCTTTCATGCCCGCACCCTTTCCTGAGAATGGACCTCATTTGAATGGGGACTGCTGTTGCTGTCCTATGTAGAACTTGTATCGAAGTTTCTGACTGGATGGTAGAAAGTAGTTCATAGAAGCTGAAACTTTAGGTGGGAGGGGTAGAATTTTTGGCCAGAGAGAAATATCCTCATTGAAAGTGCCTGAAGATGGGATGAATTTGGTGGTCACCCCAGAAGTGAGGTATTGAAGCTTATGTCACTACCATGGCTTGAAACTCACTGTGTAGCATCCTGCAGGTATTGCCCTGCTCACAGTTTATTTGCTGTTGCAGCTGGATTGCTTTCGTTCTCTTGGATGTTTTCTACTATGGGTACTTCAACAGCCATTGGGCAGGGAGAAGGTAAGAGATTTCCTTCTTTTCGTCCCATTCTTTCTCCCCTTTCAATGCCTGCAAGACTGCAAGGTTGCTGCTTTGCAGAACCATATTTAAATGCCCTGTAATGATCACCACTTCCTACTCAGATTTAGCCCTCATGGGACATTTCAGTCCTGCCACAGGGGAGGTGAGAGGTATGAGTATGCTTGTATATCCCAATGCTTGTTTCCCACAAAGGAACATTTCAGTTGTTCTGGGGTTTTTGTGGGTTTTTTTGGTTACAATTTCCCTTTTTCATTTTAAAGACCATTGACACGCTTCCTCCAAAAATTAACTTGCCACTTATCTCCTGTGATGTGTTGGAGACCATTTGGGGCAGCTATGAGCACTATAGATTATCTACAGAAAAATTTGGTCTTTCCTGTTTTACTTGTTTGCTTTCATTACTCATTGTTCAACCTGGAAAAAGGAATCCCAAAACAACCCCATGCACAGGAACCCAGCCAGACTGGATTGTACCAACAGGGTAAGACACAAACTGTATCCTATATTATCATGCCTGCAAAGCCCAATCCATTTCAATTTTAATTGTTTTTAAGCGTCTAAATGGCCTGGACAGCTTATCTATAAGCTACAGGATATTCAGTTTGCCATCTTCTTGTTGGGTCCTCTGTTTCTCTGTCCTTGGCAAGAGAGAAGCTTCCACTTCTTCAGAAGTGGAGAAAAGCTTCTCACACTGTAGGCTTATAAATAATAATAGAAACCTATAACTGTTCATACAGTGAACACGAGTTCAGCACCATCCCTATCTGGAAGAAGTATTCATATTTTATGAGACACTCTGCACGGCCAACTAGGCACACACAATACTGAGCTGTCCTCAACAGGTGAAAAAATAGCAATCTAGGCCATAAATTGTGTTTCTTCTCCAGGAGCAGGGACCTCTGATTTTTCATTCAGAATCCCTCCTTTCTTACACGGTGTGGCACAGGGCTCGGAGGAGTTCACACGCGCGAGCCTGGGGTCATCGTAACATTCTTCTCACTGAGTCTTAACACAGACATCTTTGCTACCAACCTAACATTAGAAACAATCAACAGCTGTTAAAAAAAAATCTGTATTAATGACCTATTTCACATTCAAGTTCAGTTCCAGAATTCCCTTCTCGGTGACTCATTTGCATAACGTTTTATTCACGCTCGTTAACCATCAGGAGACTAAGTCAGCAAAAGTGGATATCCATCAATTGCCTTTGATAATGAATTGATACGACACCAAAAACCGTTGTAAGCCTCCCTGTACCTGACGCAGTACCTGGCAACAGCCTGTTGTGTAGCCCAGTCACTTCGTATCTGACAAGGATGCCTTAGGGGAACTTTGTGTTTGATTTCAGTGGAATAAATGAGCCCTGAAGAGATGCAGTAAAAAATATGGGACCATGAGTGCATGCTAATGAACCCAGGCCTGCCTGACTATGAAGATTTCCAAAACCTCCCCAAAATGCTGCCTGAAGTCCAGCAATCTCTTCCTGTTAGGAGCTGAAAGCATTCAAAGCTGCAAGAATGTTACCACAAGGGAAAGAGGCAGGGGAGTAACCAGAATGATCAGCAATTAAAAATTGATCCTAAATTTGACTGACTGACCAGCTTGCATCCTTTCTGCCACTGGCCTAGAGCACAAAAGCTGCCACCACCTATCATGTGAATGGAAAGCAAAGGACAGCCCAGTATGTAAGTGTGGAGAAGACCAGAAAAATTTTGATTACCAAAGGTTGTTGAGTAGTCTTGATTTCCACCACCCTACCTCCTCTTTCTATTCTGCTGGAAAACTTGATGCTTGGGACACACTGAGTTTGTTTACAGAGCTCAAGAGAGTTGTCTTGGTGTCAATGAAATTCATAATGGCGGTGGCACAGGGGAACCAAGCAAAAGTAAGTTTCATGTAGCACATTGTTATGGAAGGGATACTCAAATGTGAAGATTAGTTTGGAATGGCTTGTTTCTACACAGTCCACTTGGACATGGAGGAGCTTGAAATTCTGCTGTTTATTTCTGAAATCTGCAAGGTATGAAATAGCTGTGCATGTCTGTCTGTGTAGGTACTCTGTGGACTGAATTAGAGAGTTTTCCAGGATTTGGTCCAAATGTATCAGCAATAGACAGAAATACAGACCTTTTGGGGAGTGATTCCTCTGATTCAGCCTAGCTGTTTCTTTTAGAATAGGATGCATTGTGTCGTTTCATGGCTGCTGTAATGCTGACTAGGAGGAGGACTGCAGAGAATGGCTGAACTCTAGAGGTCTGTCTTTGCTGTATTAAACCATATGACAGTCTGGGCCATGCCAAGCACACAAGCCTTGTTTGCCTTCAACTGTCCAGCAAGAGAAGTACCTTCTGAGTAAGGAAGTCAAAGGCCACAAGTTACATGGGTGAATGTATAGCAGGTTTTGTCCCTGACCAGTCCCATACCCAGCCTGGCAACTGTTCTAAGCAACTTTGCTAATGGGTGACAGAAAAAATAAATGGGGGCCAGAAAAAAATGTAAATGCTAGGCATTACTAGGAAAGGGTGAATCTGTCTCTGCATGGGGGAAGAAGGTATACTCTGGATCTGGAGGGACTCTGTGTCATACAGCCCCAAGTTGTGATTTAAAGTAATTCTTGGACAAAGCCAAGGCTCAGTTAATAATGTAAGACAATTCTGTGAGTGGGGTAAGGGATAGCCTGCTGTTCCTTGTATTGATCAGGAATTAATGTCCAACCTTTAAAAATGCAGTGGAGAAGCTCAGTGTGATTGTGAAACCCTACTTTGTGCTGTGATCAGTTTTCTCTGGGGACTTGCACAGCTCAGGCTGCTGATTACAGATGCATTTGGAAAAACCTGAATTTTCAATTTTTCACATGAATCTCATAAAGTGAAACGGACTCCTGCTGGGATTTATGAAAACTGGTTTACTCTCCACTGCACTCAATACCTCTACTCCTTAGCTAAGTTGGGAGAGTGCTCCAACCAGAGAAGCACTGCAAGAATTATTCCACCCTCAGCAAGTTAATTGCTGCATCGTCAAGTAGCATAGTTATCCATCCTGTCCCTTCTGCTTTCTTTCTCTTCTCCCCATCCCCCTTTTCCTCTCCAAGAGCTGACATGTGATGTCTTTTATTTTTTTTCTCCTCCTTGCCATCTGTTTCATGTTTGTAACTTGGGGAGGGTGGGTGTGTGGTAGTGGAGCTTGTGATGAAGTTTGCTGGTGGAGGCATTTCTTTCACTCTGTTAATTAGATTTGTGTTTTCGTTACTCCCAGTTCTAAGGGCCATGTAAATAAGTCTAAATTATGCATTAGTGATGTGCCCCAGTGTTTAAAACATTTTTATTGTTGGGGGACACTGGCTCCATCCTGTATTCCTCCCTTTCATGGAATTCAATTATATTTAAACAATTATATTTAAACAGGGAAAATCTAAAAATTCTATTAAAATGTCAGTTTAATAAATCTTCCTAGGTTTAATCTTTCATTTCTAGACCAGGGGAAGGGGAGGATAAATTATGACAGTTTTAAGTTTTCCCAGAGCAGCCCCTGCATGTTAAATTGTCTGTAACTCTCAAAGTGTTTCTGAACTTACCTCTATTTGTAAAACAATTTGAGGCAATAGGAAGGTGCCCAGGGTATTTACTGGAATCAAGCACTTGAGGTCTGGATCTGAAACACACCACAATTTGGAGAATTTGGACCCAGTCCTTTGGTTCAAAGCATTATAAAGAAGCAGGTGAAATGCTGTGCTTCATGCCCAGTCTCCACTCCCCTCTCCAGGCTCTCAAAGATGGGGTTATGTGGCTTTACACCTGTGATTTGGACCCAGCACTATTGAAAATCAATTAGAGTGCTGATGATTTTCTTTTGTCTTCCTCCACATGCCACTTCAGGGATAGCAGGGGGCCTGCTGACATTCTGGTTGGAGCCCTGTTGTGCTGAACACCATGTGAACATCTCCTGTAAGTGATCTCTCCTCTCCTCTTTCTGTGGGTTGTACTTCAGCCCTTAGTAAATGCCAAAATCATGTCTCTCTTTGCTTCAGCTAACTCCTGAAGCTGTTCAGTGTCTAACACACAGGGAGTTTTCTGCTATCTCCTCTAACCATTCCTGTGCTTGAAGTCAGGACTCACATATGACCATATATAAAGAAAATCCAACTCTTGGGCCTGCATCCGTATGACTATAACACAGAAGATGCAGGTAAGTTTGAGACCTGGGACATGAACAGAACAACCACAAGTGTCATGTGTCAGGGCTGCTCCTCGAAGGTGAAGACTCGAGAGCTAAATGTTCCTTTCTGGGGGGTCTTGTGAGCACTATGTGGGAGGACAAAGAAGATCCAGGTGGTGATTTGATCCAAATGAGTCTGCTTGCACTTGAAGTTCCCCTGTGCCTGTGTGGAGACAAAGATGAGGACGATGTTGTAGGTTTCATGGTAGTCCTTCTCTGCCTGTAAAAATGTGAAGCTTTACTGGTGTTTAGATGGTGATTGCAGAGAGCCACGAGTGACAGGTCTGACCTTACATGGAGTGGCTCAGCTGAGCTTCTCTGGAACTGCCTAAGAATGGCAACAGATTGTGAATTGTTGGCTCTGCAGGCATTGCTTACATGTCAGGGACAGATCTGGGACTGAGAGCACATCCAACAAGTGTGGGCTCCTCAGAGGATGGATGCTGAGAAGACAAATGCAGCTGTCCTGCCATGATGTGGACTGGTGCTGAAGTTGATGCATATGAGGACCTATACTGAGATGGAAGAAGTTTCTGTTAGTTTCTTGGCTTGGATGGGGAATTCTTGTGTACTGTCAGTGAACTGCCTGCACAGTAAGGAAACATGGTTGGCGTGGGCTCTGTCATAAGCAGTGATTTCTCTCTGGTAGGAGATACTTGCCTGTGGGAAACACTGCTGTGGGTGTTGGCGATGTGGCACTGAATGAGAAATGAGTCCCCTCAACAGCCCCACTGATCAGTGACCCGTGGTGATGACCCTGGGAGACCAACATTTTGCAAGGTGCCTGGCATTGCTTCTCCTGAATGGAAGTGGGTGCAGTATGGCATAGCCCACCAGAAAAACTCAAACTCCTCTTCTTGCCTTCCTCATGCAATCACATTTTCAACTTCTCCCAAACATTTAAGCTCAGTAGAGTTGAATTGCTCTATTCCAGCCCTGGAAATGGAGAAAGCAAGAAGGGTCACAAAGTTCTTAGTAGATTATGGGGAGAAAAAGGTGATAAATGATACTGATCTACCTGAGTCAGCTGGGCTGCAGTGAGTAGCTAATGTCAGGCTGCAGGGAGAGTGTGGGGTGCAGTGCTTTGTTTGGGTGAATAAACCATGCATGTTCATGGAAGATTAATTAATAATAAATGAACATACATGAATTATTCATGCTCATAAAAGCAAATTTGCCCTGAAGGCATAACACAAGGTAGGTTTTAAGAATCTTTTTTTTTTTTCTTTTTGTTTCATCTTTTTTTCTTTTTCTTTAACTCAGGGATGGATTTGTATGGGGCATAACTGATTGGTGGTAATTTGAATCCAAACATAGTGTGACTGCCACAGCCACGACTGAGCAGGTGTATCTCAGCATACTGAACAGGCACTCCTGCTTCCACTAGTGCTATTTTAGTCATTCATTTGTCTTCCAAGATGCATATAGGGACCTACTTGCTCTGAATCCCATTTGACTCTGGCAGGCCCAAAATGGTCCCCTGGGTTAACACCATTGCTGTTGCAACAGGGATGGATTTGTCCCTGCACGTTCGTTCTGCTGACAGATTTGTTCCACCAGTGTGTAGTGCAGATGTCTCATACATGATGCAGGATGTCAGGTAAGATTTGAAGTAGTGAACTGACACAGGAAATACTGCCTCTATTTTAACTCTAGATTATGCTAAACAGGCCAGCAAAACCTTTTGCTGTGCCAGTGTCTGTTCTTCTGGTCAAGAAAATAATCTCTATAAATGAATTTAAATAACTTAATATAATTATGTCTTGGTGATGTGCCACCATTCCACCAAAGGCTTTGAATTGTCCATAACCTAGGAGGTATCTTGACTAAGCTTTGGGTTTGACTTTACCAAGATAAAAATTGGTTCCTGCAAGATCTATATCTAGGACAGTTGTCACTCTGGGACTGTCATGTTGTTCAATGTGCTCTGGAAATGCTGACCTTGTAAAGATCAGGGGCCTAACGTGTTGTAGCCATGCCCTGGTCTCTCTCTGGTCTGTGAAGTGAAACACAAAGTTTTTGTCACTATTTTAGGCCACTGAAGATTCTCAGGTTGCCATCATCTGCAGTTAGATGCTGAAACATGCCCCAGTCTATCCTCATGCCTGTGTGACTTTCATGTTGAGATATTCCTGGCCTCTCTGACCCAGATGAGGACAAACTGTGTAAGCTGGATATTTTGCCTATTGATGCTGGGTAATTTGTAGCCCACCCTGGATGCTAAAACTTGACCAGATTGTCACCCTATTCCTTCCACAAAAGCTGCCTGGTTGGTGTATGTGTGTGACATCATGGCTGAAGTCCTTATTCTTCCTCCCCAGCTGCCTTGCACATTCTTAGCTTTCTCCATGGTTCTGCCAAAGTGTTGTCTCCAGGTGGGGAAGTGTCACTCATAAGCAAAGCTACAGTGTGCCATCTACTGCTACGGTGACTAGCTGGGGAAAGGGCTGCTCACACCTCTGGAAAGTGGGTCAGGACCTGTGAAAGTGGTGGACATTTTCCAAGTGCTACTGGGAGCATCTTGTGGGCTGGCAGAGTGCTGGATGCATGACAGAGGATGTAGAGCAGCATGGGAGCATGGGGCTCATCAGCCTCCAAGCCATCATTTCATAGGAGAACATTAGGGAACATTAAAAACAGAGGTGAGATCCCCAGACACAACTCAGGTCTGCTATGAATCTGGCCTCAAACCATTAAATTGATCTTAAACTCCTTTTTATTTCTTTTCCTATTTTTTCCCCCTCCCAGAAGCCTGCTTTGACTTCCTCAGCTAATAAAGAGTAAGGCCATAAACTCTGCTGCCTTTTCCCCAGCAAGGCCATTCCCTTTGGTAAGCTGCCTTCTCCTGTCTTCATCTTCCTGTTATTACAATTTTAGTTTCTGCTTTTCCAGCAATCCTTCAGTTCATTGCTACTGCAGTTTGATCCCTTCTTTTTCTGATTCCATAACAAACATGTTTTAAAGCCTCTGCTGATGGTCTGCAGATGGTTTTTCCAGGAAAAGTGCTTCATGTATTACAACTTAAAACATGGGTGGATTTATTAGGATTTAATGTATTGGAAGCTAAGCCTTTGGTCTCCTCTTTCATATGGCTGTGGAGGCAGACAGATGGGAGCGATTTGAGTAATTTATATGTTAAGAAGTAATAATCTTTGCAACCATTTTATCCATCCAAATGCTTTTAACTTTGATCTTTCTGTTTTCTAGCAACACTTCGTGTTTTCTTCACTTCCTCACCTTTCAGAGATAACCATCCTTGATGACTCCTTTGAGTACTTCCCTCAGCTAAAGAGAAGCAATGTCTGATCGCCACCCTGCCATCCAAACATCTCCACAATTAGCTGTCATGGTTTTTTTTGGTGTTTAGGGGTAGCAGAGAGAAAACGCTCTCTAGACCTTGTAAGCTGCTTTGTCCTTGCACAATGGTAATCCGAAGCCCTACTCTTGCTGTGTTTAGAAGACAGTAGATTTACTAATTAAGGTTCTTCACTCAATTAAAAAGCCCTTGATCTGAGCCTGTCAATAGCCTTTCAGCATCTATAGAACTCTTTGCCTTGTGTTGAAAGATTTAGCAATTTCTTTCTTTCCCTTCAGACTAAGGCTCAGTAGGGATGAGACAACGTTTGGCAAAGTGGGCTTCGCGGCTCTGCTGGGCTGTGTGGAGGCAGCAGGAGCCCCGTTGGGAGGCTGTCCTCGGCTGCAGCTGGGAAGTGGGCTTAATTGCAATGAATTACTGGGCTGGGTAATTATCGGATTAAGGGTCAGCGTTGTAGCACTTAGGGCTGGCATTGACAGAAGATAGGCTCTTGTCAGAAGAAACAGGCAGAGCTGGTGCAAAAGCAGGAAAGGCTCCGTGATACCTCTTTTTGACTGGTCCCACAGCTTAGGGAACAAGGTGGCTACAGGCTAAGATTTATTTTGCTCAATTTAGGCTATATCCAATGAGGGCAAGAAGAGGAATATTTTTCTTTCACTTTGTAGCAAGGTAGAGACAGTCAGTTCTACATTGTCTCTCTTTCACCTCTTGCTATAAGTACCTGCTCATGAGAAGGATCTTCTCAGCCCACTTGGTTTGCATTTTAATTATTTTCTCTGGCACTTTTAATCTGTCGAGTTGTCTATTGTAGTTGTGGTTTTGCAACAGTAAATTCAAGCTGAGCATCACTGTGAACTGGCCATCCCAGTTTATTTGGGAAAATGCATATTAAAGTTTTCTCCATAAGACAAAAACCTGGAGTAAGTGGATGAAGACAGTTTTTCCTAAGACCATTACAGTGTGATGCACTGATGTTTTTAATTGGCCCAAGTTCAGCACTTTACAGTATTAGGACCTATTTCAATGCCTTTCTTAAGAGGTTTAGGCACAGGTACCCTCCAGTTAAAATCTTTATTCTCTTGCAAGATTCAGTACCTTGCTGAAATCCTGAGCCTTAATAACATCTCTGATCATGCTTCCTTTTTTAGAAACACTTTCATCATCACTTGTCTCATTAGACCACTTTCCTTCTTTGTAGAATGGAAACCCCTTACTATTCTTGTGTGTGCAGCCTGTCGTTTTGGATAAATTGGGTGGTGGCAATAAGAAGATGTGGGTGATTGGTAGGTGTTGTGAAGAAGCCTATTCCTAAAGGCTGTCCTTACTTCACAGTGTTGTGACAGAGCTCACTGAATAACCTACTGTGTACTTGCAACTGCCCCAGCCTGGGGTGAGCTTGAGGTGAAGGGCCAGACAAGATCAGGGAATGAGCCTCTATAGCTTGAAAGGAAAGCAAAGTTCATGATCCAGTACTTGAAGAGGGCCTACAAGAATGCTGGGGAGGGACTGTTGACAAGGGTATGTAGCAACAGGACAAAAGACAATAAGAACAGGTTGCCCAGAGAGGTGGTGGAGAACCCATCCCTGGAGGCATTCAAGGTCAGACATCATGGGTCTCAGAGCAACCCATTCTAGTTGGGGATGTCCCTGCTTTACTGCAGGGGAGTTGGACTAGATTACTTCTAGGGGTGCTTTCCAACTCAGTGCATTCTATGATCTGTCATCTCTCAGCTATCACCTTGAAAGTGAAGAGGTAGGTGAGGTGTGAGCAGCACACGTGAGGTCTCTGCAACACTCTCCCTCTTTTGCTCTCCTCTTCAACAGCCAAACTCTAAAGCCAGAGAAGTTGTCAGTCCTGGGAGGCTACCTGGGCTTCACATCCAAAAATGCAGTTCAGATACGATTCCCTTTCACTTGCCACGTGGTTGTCTGCTTTCCCTAAACCCTCAAGCCTCTCAGTCAGAGCGGATGGGACTCGTCTCATCACATTGGCATCAGCAGTGTAGATGCTGACTTCAGCAGTAGTCACCCCGGGCTCCCAAAGGGTCTGCAGAGATTGAGCCAAGGCAGTCGAAGGAGTCCAGGACATGATTCATCTCTTCTTAAACTAGATGCTGAAAATAGGTCTGGAAAGTTGTGCTCAGAAAGTGCCTATTTCTTTCATCTGGCTGTGAAAGGAGCTGACTGTGATTAGCTCAACGTCCCTGTTGTGGTTGTCTGTGTCTAGTTGGATGAATCTTACCCAGATGGCTTTTGGCTGTGTTTGTCTACAGAGCACAGCACAGAGGGGCCATATCCTCAGTCGCTGGAGATGTTACCATAATATAAATAACACTGTCAGCATGACTGAGCACATGTACTGCATGCCCCTTGTTATTCCAGCTCCACAAACCTACCATCCACTGCGGTTTGATATCTATTTGTTAATATAATAAGAACAGGGTGGGTGTGGGTGGCTGAGTGTACGGTGTCCAGTATGAATAGGTTGAGATAGGCTGATATCATCAGACAGCCCTCCTGCATCCTGATTGATTGAGGTGCTCTGTTTCCACATTAACTTGCAATAAAGTGCTCTCTGATGCTGACATGCATTCATCATGTGCAATTGTGAAGACTGTTTATAACTTAATTTACTCCAGGGTAATGATGATTATATCTAAATATTTATGGAGAGGTCAGTGCAAGTAAATTTCTCAGTAATTTTGTTTTGCTTTTCTTTTCTTTCTCTTTTCTTCAGACAGCCAAATTATCTCAATGCTCCCTACAGACCTTCTGCTAATTCCTTTGTTTGCAGTGACAGTTAGTGGGGAAAGAAGGCTGATTAACTGCAGGCTGCCTCTGTGCCGAGCCAGCCAACAGTCTAACCAGAGGTGCATGCTGTGTCTCTGCCTTTTATTTTAATTCTGACCTGCAGGAATGTCATGGGCCAGAGCTGTCTATTAGAATATATCTAAATTGTGTGTGTGTTTGTGTGTTAGAAACACAAGCTTCCCACTAATGCTCTAAAATGGATAGTCTCTGCAGATGTGAAAGCGGGTGGCAGGAGTGTAGCACTGGGAGTTTCTTCATCTGATGATGATCTGCAGACTGTGCAGACTGTGGCTAATCAATTTTAGGACAGATCAATCAGGAAATCAAGTTAGTTTTGGCACCTTGAGGTGCTTGCTAGTTTTGGGGTGTGGGCATATTTTATTATTTCTTCTGTTTGCTCTTTCTCTGTATTCTGTATTCTTTGCCTCATGCGACACACTCCACTGGGGTGATGCCATCTCTTCTAACTGCATTTGGCTCAGTGGGGCTGTGGTCTGTAGACACTTCACAGCCTGTCTGCAAGTACTTAGGACTGGCTGGAGCTAGGATTTTTCACCCAGGAATTTTCTGAGGCAGCATGGAAAATGGACCATTTTGTTATCTCTGAGGGAACAGGAATTTCATGATATTGACATGAAACAGCTGAGAGGATGTTTCATTTGATGTCTTATGAAAAACATCTGTGGATCCCTTGCCTGCTTGGCTCTCCCTGCTCCATATGCAGAACTCCAATACATTACCTTACTCTCTTCCTTATTTTCCTTCATCAGCCACGGTTTTGTACTTGTGTGATCCTGAGTGCTGTGCTCTGTGCAGGTTTTGTTGCCTCTTGCATGCATTAGGCAAGCACTGAACGTAGAGTGTGTCCCTTGGTAGACTCAGGCACTGGGGCAACTGGTTCCTGTACGAGGAACCAGACACTTGGACCCTGGACATGCCTATATCCTCATTTCCATGAAGTCTGCAGTGGGTAAGATGAGTCTGTAGGACCTGATAGTATCTGGATGTCTCTTGCTCTCTTGGACATCAGCATCAATAATGGACAATCCATTTCTGCTTAATGGGTGCAACTTCAAGACATGAACCAACCCTGCCAATGGCAGGGGTTTTTCAACGCTGAGGGTCGGAAGTAGTTGTGAGATGTGACAGCTTTGGACCTAAATGCTGGGCAGAAAGATGTGTGATGCCTGCAGTCTTCCCTTGAGCTTGTCCCCCACCAGTACTCTCATTCTGGCACAGTGATCCAGGATGCCTTTAGAACTTATCCTCATCTTACCTTAAATGCTGCTTTGCTTCCACTCCTGATGCAAACTCTTCAAATATTTTCTGCTTTTCCCTTTTTCAGTTATACCTTCCCTGGAGTAGCAGCAGAAGCCCAGTAACTATGTCTTCCTGTGTGAGGGCTACTCTCTCTTTTCCTCACCCTGTGCTGTGACATGGCAGAGAGATGCCAAAACTCTGTGACTGGTGGTAAGTGATTGCTCCACATATCTATGTATGAGTGATTTTGTGGTGAGGATCTATTTTTAGATGTTCCTCAAAATATCTGAGTGTCCAGCTGTGACCCTCAGCTGCCTTGATCCATCTGGAAAATGAAATACTGTTGTCCTGCAGTTCAGTCTTCCTGGCATGGAGAAATGCAATTGTATAAATCCACTGTCAGCCTGAATCAAGTGCTGGAAGAGAGGAAAGATATTGAGGTATTATTGAACCACAGAGGAAAAAATTATAAGTGCAATCTGCTCCATTAAAAATTTCATAGGCTGTTACTTTTACAGTGCAATTAGCTTTGTGATTTGGATGCTATTGAAAGCCCAGCACAGTGGATAATCAGAGGCAGAAATGCCTGTGCAGGTACATGTGCAGAAAACCTTTAGGTTTTAGCTGTGTTTCACATGTTCCTGAGCGTGTTCCCAGTCAGCAGCCACAGTTGATCTCTTCCCTTCAGCTTCACTTTTCTCCTTTGCTTGTGTTTCCCTCCACAACTTCAACAAGTCCCAGCCCCTGCGCCTTGATGTCTTTGTTCGTTGTGCAGCTGCCTTGGGAGGGAGGCACAATGGGACCTGTCAGTGGTGGGGACTGGGATGGTGGTGGGTGAGGGGCTGTTGCAGGGAGGTGGAGGGGGGCTTTTGTCAGGAGGAAGTGTTTGCTACCTTTGATGCCAATCACTTTGGAAGAGTTAATGCTGACATGGAAAGCAGTGAGAGGGCTTTTCATGTGAATTCTGATGAAAAAAAGGGATCCCAAGAGCCGCATAAGCATGTTTCCATGGCTGAATGCTTCATATGAGGTTTGCATTTTCTTTTTAATGCAAACTGCTGGTTTTTTTTTCCTTTCTTTTTTTTTTTTTTTACAGCAAAACTTGGAGACAAGTGCCCATTTCTTTGATAAATGGCCTGATTCTGGTCTTGCTTGCACAAGATGTGCAGGAGTTAGCATCAGGGAGTAGACTCTGGCCTAATGCCAGAACCACAGTGGGGCTTTTCTGGGGCAGAGAAATTAGCTGGATTCATTTTTTTGCACGGCCCAATGCATTTCATTGTGAGGCCTCTCAGCCACCAGACTTGCATCAAAACAGTAAGAAGATTTTTGGCACTTAATGTTTGACACTGTGAAGCACCTTGATTTGGTGCTTATGTCCAAAGGCTCAGCTCTGCCAGACCTTGGCAAAAATGTGCTGTAGGCAGGGGGGTAACCTCATCTAATGAATTCTTCAGACAAATAGGAAGGCAGATCTTGATTTTTCACATGTGCCATGCATGTGATTGCAGCTTGGTGGATGCTCTTGGCCCATGCAGCCATGGGTCTGAGCATGGGAGGTGAGCTCTGTAAGTGGACCTACACATATGGGAGCATGAGTCAGGTGTGCATTCATATGCATGCCAATGACCAGCCATGTGGCTGATTAATTTGACAGAGGATCCTGTGAAAGTTGCTGGGAGCTTTCTTTCCCCACTCCAAAGCCTGGAGTTTAGTGTCATGCAACTGCACAAGAATCACTAATGAGGAAAAAAAAAAAAACCCAAACCAGATCTGATTCCTTCTGGCTGAAAAAGATAAATTTCCTTAAAAGCCCAGACCCTGACATTTCAGAGAACTGGAGCTGAACACAAAGAATGTGTATTGTTTCTAATCAGATGCAAAAAAAAAAAAAAAGAAAAAAAAGAAAAAAAAGAAAAAAAAAAATCTACTTTTCAAGCCAATCTCAGTGTTTCCAAACCTGGCTCATGGTTTTTCTCATGCTTCATGGTGACAATGCCAAGCCTCTGTTGTCAGACTGTTCAAAAAGCTCATTCAGTTTCATCCAGATACCAAAATATGAGGAAAACCAGATTTCTCTCTGAAGTTTGGACAGAAGTTAGTCTCTTGTTATGATGCTGGGCCTTAGAAGAATAAATAGGGGCAGGAGGGTGAGCTGCAACACCAAGAGATCCTCTCACTGTCTTACTTTTGTGGCCATGTAGAGAGCTCTGTTATCTTCCCTCTCTTCTGAAGTGTCTCCCTGCAGCCTACTGCTTACAAAAAAAAACCCCAAAACCATAATTCAAAATAATCCATTTCTCAATGTGAAGCTGCATTGCAAAATGCAGACTACCATGATGTTTTCTTGGTTCTGTGCAACAGCCCTACCCTGACATTTTCCAGTATGTGCCATCACCACTGTTCCCTGGAAACTTCTCCACCATTTCAAAGTTCATGTTTCTTTCCTTTCCCCCAGGAACGGAGACTTTCAGCATCCAGGTCTGCTTTCAGCTCTCTTGTGTGAAAGATCTTATAGGTAAGTTTTGGAGATGCTTTTGGATATGTGCTGGACTCTACATTTTCTTTCTAGGCTATTTCACTGTCTCAGCTCACAAATGCTTGGCTGCTTGGGTGCCCTATGCACTGTGTAATCAGACAACTGCTCAGGGCTACAAGAAACAGTGTGGAGAGAGCCTGGGATGAGAGTAAGATCCCAAATCTTCATACTGGAAAGGAACTGGTAACCCTGTTAAATTGTCAGCACTCAAAGGGCTGTGGAGGGAAGGAGGACAATTCAGAGTGCCTCCCCTCCAGGCCAGTGTTTTATTGCTGTGCAGTCAGGATTTGAGTGGCTGTTACTATATCAGTTATGATAATACTGGAAAACCTAGGCACACGCACCAGGTATGTGGGACTGGGCAAAACTGCTGTTCCCTACTGTCTGAGGTCCTGAATTGCACAAAATGCTCATTGTGGTGGTGTATTCTCCTACACAAATGTTGTGCTCCCTGCATGCTGTTTGCAGAGGGTTCTGATAATCAGAGGTTTAGGATAAATCAGTTGTGTTGGTGGTGGTGTTGCTGTCGCTATGGGCAGCCTGGTACTGTTGAACTGTAGCCAGGATCTCTAGTCCAGCACATTATATTTTGCTACCTTCTCCAGCTCTGCTGGAAATCATCTCACTAGCCTGTCAGGCCAGATGTTTAGCAACCAGCTTTTCCTAGTAGGAAATTAGTCCCCATCAGGTAGCAGGTGGTGTTTTCTCTCCTTGCTGTACAGTCAAAGGCTTTGGGGAGTGAATATCCTCAGCCTCTATTTTCAGTGGGCAGCAGTATGGAACCAGCACCAGCAAAGCCTATTACTTGGAAGAAGAGAGATGAAATGAGGGTAGGAAAAATAAGTGTCTCTAATGGACCCAGACCAACAGCAGAACATCCAAGTAACTGTAATTTTTGGAGACTTTGACTATTCAAAAATAGCCAGCCTCAAGCAATGAGGGGTATCTGTTTTCTGCTGAAGGCGCCGGAGCGTCTCTCTTCAATGTCAGCAGGAGCAGCGCACACCTGGAGAGAGAGCTACAAGGGCAGATGTGTCAGGCCACGCAGCTCTGCTTGCCCAGCTGCTCTTGCAGAGGTGACGTGGGCAGGGGTGGCACATTTGCAGAGGGGTTTGGTTGTGGCTCCAGCCAGCAGCAGTGTGCACTTGTGAGATCTCGAGGCGTTATTCCCCGCTGATGTGCACCTGGCATCTGCGTTACCTGTGCCAAGCGCTGCGCTGCCCGCTTCTCCTGCCAGGGCTGGCTCACCGTCAGGAGAACTGTCACTGCCATGTTCAGCTGATTTAGTGGGTGGCATGAAGGACGACAAAAGATGCTTTGAAAGACTCCCCAGGGGAGCAGGCTTAGTAGCTGAGGTCTCTGGGGGATGCTAGATCCTCTATACCTATTTATCCATGGGAGTCTATGTGCACAGGAGCTTTATAGTTTTCCCTGGAGATTAGCGACTTTTGCTGGTCTCCCCAGCATATAATATTGGCTTGACAACTGTAGCTAACTTCTGGTTCCACTTACTTTTCCTATTAGCTTGGAGTGTTGTGTGTGAAGAGAAGCAGATTGCATTTATGGCTGCAGATCTGAGAGAAAACAAAGGCAAGCCAGGAATGGCCCTGGTTTGCACTCAAGGCTTGGGGTTTTGGGGAAGACTCTTTGTGAATAATCCCTGTTTGGAGACTTGCTTTGTTTGTGTGGTGGGAGAGTGGACAGAAGTATGTGTTTGCATCTACCTGCAGGCACCCAAGATGTTAACCTGTGGCTCACTAATCAGTGGTATCTTTTGGTGGCTAAATAATCCCCAAATTGGGCCAGTCTCTGCGAGAGTGGGCACTGTCACAGAGGGTTTTGAGATAGACCAAAGGGTTTGGATACTCTGGTAGCAGAGGTTGTGGTAGCTGGAGAGATGAGCCTGGAGCTTGGCCCCTAGCTGTAGCCAAAGGTCAGGCCCCTCTCAGGAGGTTGGTCTCTCCAGGCACAGGGTCAGGGTCAGGATGTAGCTGGTGACTTCATGTGACCCTTGTCTCTGCTGTGGAGTGCTGCCATGGGTCAGTGCGTGACCTCTGCTTGCTGGGGGGACTGGGAGCACTGATGTGTTCAGTGATGCTACAAACCATGGAGACACCTTGGCCTTCACTTGAACTGTGAAAGGTTTAGGCAGAGCTAGACTTTCAAAAGGCATCAACGAGGATATTGCTGTTCTCATGGCCTGTGACCCATAGCTTGCACTGACTCCGGTCAGAGCTTTCATTAAACCTCTTATGGAGCCCTGAGACCCAATGTGGGTTCCCAAGGACCACTGGCTACAACCAACCAGCAGCCTTTTGGCAGGGCAATGACAGAGAGACAGTTGGAGTGGCCATACATGGGAGCATACCTGGGCCCATGGCTGTGATCATGGTGTCTGACCATCATTTTCTTGTGTTGGGGTTTCTGTGAGGGAAGGATGGGGAATGTCTGCTGGTGGCTTAGCCCAGATGTGTCCTAGGGGCTTTGGGAGCTGGGGAACTAGTGGAGATCCATGTCTTGCCCGTGCTGTGGGGCAAAGATGTCAGGACCCAAAAAGAGCTAAAACCTTCTGCTTGTGTGCGATTTGCTCCAGGTGAAAAATACAAAACAAGACAACAAGCCCAAGCCAAATCCTCACCTGGTGCCAGCAGTGTCCTGACGTAAGCTGGGGCTTGGCTCCGTGCCCGTGCCTGTCCTTGCCTGCGCAAGAGGAGAGCTGGTGGCTGCAGAGGGGGAACATGTGATAGGCAGAGCCACTCCTCTCTCTCCTTCCTCCCCATCCTTCCCAGCCCCCTTCTTCATGGGGTTAATTTTATATTTTCCTCCAGGGGTTTAGGAACAGCTAGCTGAATCGCAGGCCAGCTGCCTGCCGGTGGCAGCAGGAAAACAGGCAGACAAAGCAGATGGACGCAGCAGGGGTGAAGGAGCACTGTCTTCAGCAGGCCATAGGCACCACTAAAGAGTAAACAGCTCGCCAAAGGGAGCTGGGAGCTAACCCCAAACCCAGTCCTCTCCCAAGTACTCAATCACAGCACATTAACAAGAGTGCCTGGACTGCTGGGGAGAGTAAACAATAAGAGGCCTTGCTGGCGGGAAAGTGGGAAAAGCAATGCTCCCTCCAGCTAATATTTATTGTAAAAGGGTGTAAAAAGTGGCTTGTGGCTCAGTGTGTTGTCAGCAAGCTGTGGTCTGTGTCACTACTCATCTTCTTTTGGGACAACTTCTTTTTCTCTTCCTGGGAGAGCAGCCACCCACATGTACCCACGTGTTTGAGACCTGCCCTGAGGAAGGAACAAAGCAAGTCTGGAAGATGGAGGTGAAACCACTGCCCTCTCCTCCTGGGCAAGCTGGGGCTCAGTGGGTGAACTCTCTCTTCCCAAACGCAGGCAGGAACTGGTTTCTGGGAGATCGATTCTCATCACTATGCACCTCACTAGAGGTACTGGGCTGTGCTACCACTCAAGCAAGCTGCTCCTGTGTTGGGAGGTAGGGTGGTGGGGAGATCGTGTTTGGGGACTCAGGGCTATTGTTTGGGAGCAGGAGGGGAGTTCTCCTCTTGCTTGTGCCAGCATGACTTCCCTGATTTTGCTGGAGTGGCTCCTGATCTATACCTAAGAACTGGATCCCGCTCTCCAGGCATTGCTCTTTCATCTGCAACATTGCAATGCAGTTTGTTTACAAAGATTTTGGCACAGCCACAGATTCCTTCTCCCCTTCCCCCTTTCCTTCCTAATCAGCTGCAGTTTTCCCTTTCCTTTGGCTCCCGCTGCAAAACTGATTGACCTTTCTGAGCTGACACATGAACCGTGCAAAATCCTTTCTATTCCCCCCAGCCTTGTGCTTGCTTGCTTGGGAACCAGGCTGCACCAGCAGCCCAAATGGGTGGCCTATGGCAAATGAGTTTGCTGTCTTTTAGGAGCTGCTTTGCTTATAATATTGGACATTCTTGACGTTGTTTGAATGTGTGTTCTGTGGCTGAGTCTCCCCAGTGCTCTCTGTGAACAATGATGCCATCACTAGTGTCATGCCTGTGACATGTGCTTGCAAGGAGCTAGTCTCACGTATGGTGGTTTTATGTTTCAGTCACGGATAAGAGTTGCTTGTGCTTGACTCATTGGTCTGCTAAAAATCTCACAAGGACTATGAATTTTCTATAAATGTAGTTAAATCATGTCTCCTTAGTAAAACTGTATCTTCCTACAGTTAAACTATATCCTTCTGTATCTGTTGAAGGCAAAGAAGCATGAGGGAAGAGATGAGTGGTCTAGTTGGGCCAGTTTATGTTGTCTTTGCAGCCATTTCCATGGGCTTATATCAGTCCAGTGATGTTGGAGCCAAACACTCATTTACCCCTTCTTGAGGGGTTGGACCTCATCCCTTTTACCATGTTTTGATGCTGCTTTAGCTTTATGTTGTGTTACTTGCCTGTATTGCAAGAGTGAGGTCAGAAGCAACTTTCTTGCTGGCATCAGATGAAAATGAATTTTCCAGGCAGGCCAGCAACTGCTAAAGGTTCTCTTTTGCTGTCTGCCTTGTGTTTTAAAAGCTGGAGTTAGAGGAAGGTGAAAATACACAGGTGTTCTCTTGCTCATCTCTAAAGCAGTGTGTTTCTTGTGCTAACTAGAGTAACTGTTGTATGCCTTGGTGAAATCTGAGTGTAATTCACCTTGACCATCACATATCACAGGAAACACAAACAGTAAATTGTAGCACACACAAGGAGGAGCACTGAGAAAAAAGTGCCAAGGTGACTGAGGATGTGTCAACGAGCGAAGGCTGCTCCAGCTCTGGGAGCAAGCAAGAAGGTTTCCTTTATACATAAGACAACAAATTGTCCAAAATAACTTCATGGTAACCATGCTGGATGAGCCTCCTCCAACACAAAATGTAAAGCACAAAGTTCCTATGGGGGCATTGAAACCTGCCTGGCATGTATACAGCAAGGAGAGCTCTCCTTGGCTGTAACACATCCCAAATGACCTGTAACCAAGGTCATGGATATTGGCAGAAGGCTTTCACAGGACTCAAGGAGAGCATTGATGTAACGTAACGATGGGATCTCCCTCCTTTTTGTTCAGGAAAAGACATGTCTTCACTTAAAAAATGAAAGCATTTTCTTCACTTAGCCCTCCTACGATCAAATTCCTGTGGTGCTGGTGGTGGGCTCCTATTTTCCCTGGGCAATACATCAGTTTGATTTTGTCTCTCAAAGGATTAGTCACTGAAAGAACCACTACCCTCTTCCTCCCAGCTTTCTGCCTACTCCAGATGCTAGGAGAATACCAGTGAGAGGAGATCTGCCTTGCTTCAGTCTTTTTGTTTCTCATGCTTGCTTCTCCTCTGATCATTCTTTTTCTTTTTGCTCCCCAGAATGTCCTCCTCTCCAGCAATGGCTGGTGCTGCTAAGGCTGTGCCTGCAGCAGCTGAGCATGGTCCAGTGTCCACCCTGGGCAGCTGCCAGGCTCTGCCTCTCCTTTGCCACACTGATGTTGCAGAATAAAATTAGTGAGAACAGCAACAGAGTCCAAGCATGTACACCCTGCTGGAGGGCAGTTGGTGAGCTCTGCACTAGGTGTAAGTGTAGAATAATTGGACAGCTACAAGTGATGGTGGCAGAGCCCTGACACAGTGTATAGGAGCACTCAGCGATGGGCAGCTTCTCTCAAAGAGCTATAAATATTCAGCAGGCCTCTATCTGCCCTGGACACAGCAACAATTCACTCTGGTGGGTGGCAATGAACAAAGTGGGCTCCAAAAGTATCCTGATGCTTTCAGTACACTGTACTGGGTTTGGTATGGTTCAACTCCATCTCAGCCTGGGGTTTAACCCCTATGATGTTGCTTTCTCTCTTTCCCCGCAACTGAATAAAATCTCTCATGTATTGGGATGGTTTATCAGGAAGAGTCGTGTGAAATGTGTTGCTTCTTCCCTGTGGGTGGGCAGAAGAGGAGGGGATTAATTACAGAACCACAGAATGCATCAAAGGGACCTTTGAAGGTCACCTTGTCCAACACCCCTGTGGTGAGCAGGGACATTTCCAGCTAGATTAGGTTGCTCAAGTTTGACTTTGAATGCCTCCAGGAAGGCAACCACATCTCTGGGCAACCTGTTCCTATATTGTGCCACTCTCATTGTAAAGAAAACTTCTTCGTTATGTCTAACCCAGATCTACCCTGCTCTGATTTAACACCATTGTCCTTTGTCCTACTGCTGCAAGCCCTTCCAAACAGTCCTTCCCCAGCTTTCCTGTATGTCCCCTTCAAGTATTTAAATGCAGTTATAAGGTCTCCCTGGATTTTGAAGACACCTCAAGCTTGTTTTCCTTTTCCTTATGTGTCTTACCACATGGATAACTCACCTGGAAAATTAAAGAGAAGGAAACACTGAGTTTGCCTAAGGCTGGCACAGTGAGATTCACCTGGGGCAATGGAGTTCCTTGGAGGGGCATTAGGTAGCCTTTACATTTGGCCAACAACACCTGTCCCTGTCTCCATGGCTCTTATTTCATGGCACTGCAGGTTTTAGGGATCTTTCATATTTTGAATGCTTAGTTTCCTTAAGCAACTGAAAGTGCTGCCTTCCCCCTGCTCTTTGGAGAGTCTGCCAGAGGCACTCAAGACAGCACTTGCTTTTAGGAATGAGCCTGCCCCCTTCCCTGGGATACAGCCAGCACTGGCTTGCCATGGTAGCCCCCAACTCTGGAAGGTAACTCTGGGCTGGAAAATATGGTCTGAGTAGCATAGTGTGCCTGTGGCTGCCCAGGAGCAATCAGCCCAACAGAGCCATGAATTAATTTTTAGGACAAGATCTTCCTAGCCAGCATCTGTGAGTGCTGAAAGTTTCCTTAATTAAAGACTGGGGAGTGGTTTGGGGTCTTTGGAAGAGGAGCTGTGTCTACAGTGAGTCCTGCATCCTGATGTCGTTCCTGAAAGCTGTTTGTCAGCATATTGTCTGGATTTGAAATTCAGGTGAGTTGTCAAATATTCTTCCCCACATTGCTCTGACCTTTAATGTGGCTGGTTTATTTTTTAAAGGCATTACTGCACCCCTTGGGAATGGTGTCTTCCTCTGTTTTATGCTCCAAGGAGGTAGCTCTTTTCATGTTTACCTTTGATTCAAGCATTGTAAGGAGCAATCCCTTGCACTTATGTGCTTCATTGTATTCTGGCCATGTGAGATTCCTCCCTACTGTTTGTAGCTCTCTTTTCAGTGCAGCTGTAAAATATTTGAACAGAAAAAAAAAAAACACAACCAAACACAAACCCCCCAAAAAACAGTGGAAGGAAAAAAAGACACTAAACAGCCTCCAGCATTTGAAGGATAAAACAAGATATAAGCAGAGGGATGGCTGTGGTTAATGCACAGAGCTGGGAGGCCTTAGATGGACCACAGCCTCTTTTATCTTCTCTTCTGCTGAGTTTCTCTGTGACTTTGTCTAATTTATTTGACCTCCTCTTGCTATAGTTCTGGGGTCTTTAACACACCCCATGTTTTCTGCCTGGAAACACAAGCAGAGTTGTAAGGTGTGTGGGGGGCAGAGATGAAGCTGTCGATCAGTCCGACGCATGGAAGAGGAAGTCTTGGTGGAAGAGCTCATGCAGTGTTGTGCTGAGGTTGTGAAGTGGGTGAGGGGTTGTGCACAAGCAAATTCAGTCTCCTAGGCCATACAGCTCAGGACTAGTGCAGATCTTTTCTCCCCTGCTGGACAAGATTTGGGAAGCAGTTAGGCTACCGGTAGTAAGACATTTTGGAGCTCTTGTCCTGTGTGAGGATTCACACTTGATGGACACGTTTACTGGAGATGTTACAGGAGATGTTTGAAACATGGTTGCATGCCCACATACCTACTGAAGCCTCACTGGAGGAAAGGCAGTTTTCAAGCCATCTCTTTGCCAGGTCTAATGCTTCAGGGAAGCTCTTTTGCACAAGAAGTGGTTGCAAGCCAATAATGGCTCATCCACTGAAAAATGAATTAAATCTCAGTGGGCTGTGGCAGGGAAACTTGAGTCAAAGGGTCCTACAACTTGATTTCCTCCTTTGAAAACCTGTTGTGAATTTGAATCTGGGCCACACTGGCATGAAGGAACACCATAGGACCAAATATTTGGAAAAGTAGAAACTCATTGGGATGTTGATTATGGAGTGGTTGATGGAAAGCCTCCAGCAGGACCTGATGCAGTCCAGGTAATTCCCAAATAAGTCCCCACATTTTGGAGAGTTTTCTTATGTTTGGGGATGAAGCACAAAGTGAGTATTTGACATAAATAAACCAATGTTCCTCTGTGGGAAAGGGATAGAGGGAGCCTGTGAATTAATGATCAGCTTTTAATTTGTCTTTTCATTGGGATCAATGAACATGTCAGAATGATTGAAGTTTATGTGCTCATGGGAAAGATGTGAATCCAAGAGGAAGAGATCATGCCTATTTTTTAATATTTTTTTCACTGAAGAAGATGTTTCCCTTCATTTCTGATACCAGGAAAGAGCTGAGAGAAAGCAAAAGGGCAGCCTGAATTTTACCCCTCCTTGGGAGCTGGTGGTGATCCCTGAGAATGATTGCTGTCACCTGGAGGCTGCCAGATTTGCTGTGAGTGAATTTCTCAGGAAGCCTAGACAATGCTCAGCTCCCAGCAGAGTCTTCAGGATAGTGGCTGCCCTTGGCACAGGATTCAGCCTGACGTTGTCAAATGCAATTTTGTTGACTGCAGGTGCATGCTGCTTGCTCTCCCCAGTGCAGAGGTTCAGGATTGGATGCATTTTGGAACAGCAGGATGACAATAAGATACTCATGGCTCTGAAGATCCTGGTTTGAAAAGGCTGGATGCTGCTGATGGATGTGAAAAGCTGGCATTAATGTATTGGAGGTAAAACACAGCCCCTGCAGCCAGATTTGGATTCTGGGAACCTTGATGTGTGATCCCCACCAGCAGATCTCGTTCTGCAGGAGAGACTTTGGCTCTGCACAGGGTGCCACCTTCCCCGCTGAGGAACCAGAATGACTAATGAGGTTTTCAGTGTAATCCAACTTCCTGAGGGCTTTCTTCAACAGCAAGCAGTTTCCAAACTTCATCCTTACAGGCATACGTTCACAAATGCCTTTCATACCTAAAATAGAAATCTACATCCTTGTTTCAGCCCCCAAAGGGTAGTTCTGAGTCTTGGCAATGCTCAGGTATAAGGAAACTCCTGCTTTGCCTACTCATTTGGTATTTGTAGCATTTCTGACCAGTAAGTCAAGTATTCAGATGAGTGGACAAGGGTTTGGCTACCTACAGGAGGGACCTAAATTGGAAAAGGAGGCTTGAAGTTGTAGATGCCTTTGTGCATCCCCTCTGTCTTGGTGGAGGCTCTCAAGCAGCCCCATGGTGGGGGGGAACATGTCTGCAAAGCACCAGGCATGCTATGGCCTGATTAAATATTTATTGTGACAAAATGCCACAAGCACAAGGGAGTTTTCAGCAAGTGCTTCACTACCAATAACAAACTGATGTCCTCTTGCTCCAGTGGGGCTTCCATGATGCATTTCTTTCCTCCCTCCATACTCACCTGCTCACCTTGGTCAGCCTCTTGTTCCTTGTATTGAACAGGGAAAGGGTGAGCTGGGCTCTTTAATGTTATGGCTGCATCCCCCAAGTGCATCTTTTTTTCTTTGCCGTGTGGGGGCTTGATTGTCACATCCCATGCTCTGCACTGTGGACTCTGACGTTGACTTGAGGTCTTCTGCAGGTGAGTTAGCTGCCAAACTGGACCAATATCCCTTATCCCTTCTCTTGCCTCTGCACATTGGCTCAGGCTGGGTTTTCGTTGCAGAAGATTCATCATTCCCAACACTCCCAGACATGAGCAACACAGCTCTGCTGCTGCCAGCAAGCACAGCCCTCAAGAGGAGCTTTTCTGACCATATCAGCTCTGCTATTGCCACTTCTTTTCCAGCCCTGTGTTTGGCATCTCAGGAACTGACCTCATCCCTTCCTGATTTTGAGCTCACAATGTGAGGCACAGAGATCATGCATGCACAGCACAAGTTGTTGTGAAACCTTAGAGCCTGATGAGCACATCTTGTGTAAAACCTCCCCTCAGCCTGCCCCTGCATGCCTGTCAGGGACCACTGAGCTTCCCTGGTGGTCACAGCAGCTAAACTAAAGGTCAGTCTTACATGTACCTGGAAATAGAAGCAGAGGTACTAAGAGCCAGGCTCCTGGCTTCCAGCTATATTTCTTCTCTCTTTTGAGATGAATTTGCATTTCTCATGGAAGGCAGCAAACTGGAAGTCCAATCCACTCCAGCTTAATACCTATCCCACAAACTGACTGGTCCTTTTTGCTTCAAGGCAGATGCTAAAACCCCTGCTGTTACAGAATAACTTATTTTTCTACACGATCCTTGTTTTGTCTTTTCCTTCTCCCATGTCTCAGAGTAAGGGTTTTTATAATCCTGCTGAACTGCTAGAACTCTTTTAACTCTTGTTTTTATTGCTCTTGCTGTTCTTATTATTGAAATGTCCAACCCTGCTTCGAATTTGTGCCTTGTAGAGATGTACCAGAGAAGCCAACTGCATGATGTTGAATCCAGGGCCACAGAAATCCTTCAGTGAGCTAATTTTTAGTGGCTTTAGCTTCCCAACTGACTATTTAGCCATCTTTACCAGCAAGTTGTCTCAGTGAAATGAGAACTCGCCCACATTCAGGATAAACTCACAGGTTTGGGGTTTTTTTTTTGGTTCAGAAAATGTTGGGTTGTCTGTGGTGGAGGATGTGTGTGTGATTTATTTTGTGTGTGTGGCATCCCTGCATATGTCTTGGACTGGTTCAGAAGCTGTAATAGCAAAATATGCTTTTCTTTATTAAAAAATGGAAATGAAATGATCAAACAGCTCAGACAAGAGTGATGGGTAGCAATGTGTTTTTAACTGATTGTTTGGAGTTATCAATAGCAATAATTATTATTACTATCACTCTTTATGCTGTTGCTTTCCTCATCACTCCTGAGTACTTGAGAAATATTTTGATAGCTCATTCCTGTTTGTTTTCCACTCACTGAGGATGTTTCACATTCTGCTGCAATCTACCTAGAGGCTGTGCTGAGCCAAAGACAGTGGTTTGTAAAGTGCATTGCCAGAGTGGAAGCCCAGATCTGTGCACAGAGGTGTGCTGGGGATGCTGCAGCAGCAAGGCACCAAATTTACTCTGCCTCAGTGGAGGTGTGCTCCATCTGACTCACACTCAGCTACCTGAGAGCATCCTTATGTCCTCTAAGTGAATATCTCTGGTCACAGGGATGCTTTGATTTTTCGGACTAGGGATGTTAGGACTCAAGAATACAGAACAGTGCAATGAACAGGCTGTAGGAGGGGGAATGTGAATCCTAGGGGATGGTTGTTGACATTAGAGGGCAGCTTCAGAGGAAATCCTACAGCAAAGGAGGTTGTAAGAAAGTAATGGAAGAGGCCTGCATACATCCACGTCCTTTTGAAAACTTCAGCCATTAGAAAATGTGGAAATGCAAGATGGAAATTTTTAGGGAACTGGTTTTCTTTCAACAACACAGCTATGTGAGATAAGAAATAGGAAAAAAAAGCCAAATCAAAAGTTTTCAGGCTCAGTATTTTTGGATGGGACTTTGCTGAGATTTTTTTATCCCCTGAATTTGGCACAGTTAGCATGCCAGAAGCTAAGATGATACATATGTTTTATAACAGTAGTGCACATTGTGAGTATGAAATCAGTTTATCAATGTCTCTTCTCCCTTATCTCTGTACTCTTTCTCTATATTTTCTGTTGTTTTTCATAAAAGTTCTGCAGCCTCAGCTGAGGAACTGGATTTCATTTTGTTAAGGGAACATCAATGACATTTGGTTTGGATGGGACTGACATTCTTGCATTTCTGGTGTCCAGGAGAAAATGGCAGTTGTATTTTTTTCTGCACATCATTTCTTAAATCCTGGCTATTACCATAAGAGCATTCATTTAGAAGAAAATTCTCTTTCAGAGGAGAATTACTGCTGCTAAGTTGAATTATGAGGAGCATAATGCCTAGCACAGTGCATGGCACAGTTGGATGTAAGAGAGACTCTATGAAGAACAATAGCTTCAGCTTCCCCAGAGGTGTTGGCCTCTGCAGGTGTGTTGACTGGATGTATTCATGGGACAGAACAGCTATGTGCATTCAAATCTTCCAACATCCCATAGGGAAAAGGTTCACAGTATCCTATATTTCTACAATGGACAAGGTCCATGCAGCCCTCAACTGCATGGCACCAGGGGAACATCTTGCTTTAGATTTTTAAAAGTAAACATTGTTCCAGTGAACCTCATGTCTGTACATAAGGCATAAACCTGGGAGTGGACCACTCTGGCTTGGCATGTTGGCAAGCTCTGTGATGGGGCTAAAAAGGGTACAGCACTGGTTTAGATTGTTGGCTGATGCTCACTTGGTGTTGCTCTACTGAATTCCATCAAGCTAAGTTGAATTACATCTACTGAAACCAAATCCATCTAATTTTTTTCCTCTTGCTTCTTATGCGCAAGCTTGATGTATTATGTCTGGAAACAAACAGTTAGAATAAGATGCATTTGTTAGATTGTGTCTTTTCATTATCCAGACAGAAGGAAGAGGCAGTTGACAAAGTTTCAGCAGACGGTGCATAGTTGTTGTTTATGTTAAACAAAACGAGAATGTGCAGCATTTGGGTGTATAAACAGCATGACAGCAATAAGCATAAAACATAAGATTGGAAGCAGATTTCACTTTCAGGCCTTGGGGAGCAGATGGATCTGAGATCATTGTGCATTTGTGTACCACTCCAAGACCTATAGAAACTCATTTATTCCCAATGTCGATGTGTTTTACAGGAGTCAAATGTAGCACAGCTGCAAATGGATGCAGCTCCATTGCACATAATGAGATGGACCAAGCACCTAGATCTGTCTCTTAAACTGCTCCAGCAACACTAAAAGGATGGAGAGCTGCTTTAGTCTTGCAATCAGAGATCGCCTTGTCATCTTAATGTTCAGGTAGCATAAAGATGAGGCAGCCTCTATTTGCATCTCCTCTGTGTGCAGGCTTGCGGGAGCTGAATGCAAGAGGAGTCGCAGCTGGTGGTGGTTACTCTTGCTGAACTTGCACAAAAGCTGGTTTGTTTCCTCCCCATGTCTTGTATGTATCATAACATAGATATGTAGGAAGGCTTACACTTCTCTCTTGATAGCTCTTTTCTTAACCCCTCAACCTCCAACTTGCATCCCAGATCTTATATCATGGTGAGCTGGAAGTGGAGGTATGGCTCAGTCAATGGAGTTGCATTTGTTTGTACTTGTGAAGTTCAGGTCTGATGCTGTATGATAGAGAGGTCAAGCCCACCCTCTACACAATGGTGGAGACAAAGCCATCATTTCTCAGTTTCAGTGGGCCAACTGGATTAGTTCAAAGGCTGCACTGATTTGGTACTTGCAGAGGCAGGACCACACAGGTTGCCCATTTTTTGTGGCCCTGATTCCCCAGCAGACCCGTGTCATTGAAGTAAAGGACATAATGAGGGATTTCAGTCTCAAGCAGAGACTATCCAAGCAGGTGGGAAAATGATGGGCCAGCATCCAGCCTTCAGAGCACAGACCAAAGCGAAGCTGTTTTAAATAGCAACAATGGCCCTAATCCCCCGGCAGGATGGAGAGATGCAGATTGGTAAAGTGAAGAAAGGGCAGAAAATAGTAACCACAGAAAGTGGGTGCATGTGAGAATCCTTTTCAGAATGCATTAATAGTCTGCAGTGAATAGGAAGAAGAGACCCTGGAGTGTGTTTAAACTGATTCCTGGTATAATATGAACCACTGCAGATGAAACACCATGCAAAGAAATAATAAAAATACATCACTATAGTCAGTACCAGTGCCAGTGTTTAACTGCATCAGAGCTCATCAATAACTAACAGGAAGAATATCACGAGCAAACAAGGTGGCAGCTGGGAGGAAGAGCATAAGGACCATGATAGGACCCTTGTGAGGTTTCTCTCTCTGCTACTCCAAGAAATGGGGGCCCAGGAGGAGAGAAAGCCCACCCATCATGCAGAGCAGAGCACAGACACCTCTGATGATGGCATGGGTGCGTGCTCACCTCCTCCATTGCCAGCTCTCCTGCAACAATTTGTCTGGAACAGCTACTTGCCTCCGAGTGAGGAGTTTAATAAATGATCATCATGTGCAAGCCATGCATGTATGTGAGAGAGGATGGGGATGTGTATTTTTAAATGTGAAAACTCCCACCAGCTGCAGTTTGAACATGGGCTGTATGATCTTCAAGAGAAGGAGAAAAATGTGGTGGTTTCCTGTAGAATCAGATCATCTGCTCCAAACCAGGCAGCTGGTCTGAGAAGAGTTGCGGAAAACATAGTTAACAGTGGTTAGTAATTTCAGGATGGCATTAATTTTAGGATGGCCTATTAAAGGCCCTATTTCAGGAGAGGTGTTTGGCACTTTATAGGGAATCAAACCATCTCTAGATGCCTCAGGCTGGGCTGCTTCTACTCCAGCACTTGAAAACCTAAATCTATATGATGGGGTTTCCAGTGGCTGATTGTGGATAATTTGTGCAACACTTAGGAGAAGAAGAGTGAAATCCTGCTGCCACTAACATTAATGGCAGACATGCCACTGACTTCAGGGGGATGAGGATTTTCAGGGGCTGCCTGACTCTGTTGCCTTGTCTGGCTGTGGTCTCCAGATAGAATATGAAGCTGTGCCAGGTCCAGAGCAGCATAGCCAGTCTCTCAGAGTAATGACTCAGGCCAGTTGGATTTATCTGCCTCTTGTATCCCGGGTGTTTTACTTTTCAGAGTTTAATACCTTGCCTGATGTAAGTTTTAGTCATGCTGAAGAAAGCAGTTTTATTGACTTTGGCTTTATGTTGGCATTGACTGGACAGACTGTATCAATTCAGAGGGGGCTATTACCATCCTAGGATGCTAGTTGTCTGGAGCTCAGATATCCTAAATAACATCCCCGGATCATATCAGTGTCTCAATGTCAATAATCAGTCATCAATACAAGATCTGTTGTTTCTTCCTTCTCATTCTGATTAGCACAGGGCAACACACATGGTCGCGTGACCTTTATATTGAAGGCCATGATCTGCTTGCACAGAAGTCAGTGAGGATGCACTACAGCAACCATGAACAGGTCCCTAGGGCTGGGCTTTGATTACCCAACAGCCCCAACCATGAGGCTGCTGCCTTTCCCTGCGAGGGTAACTTAAGTTACATTTGGGATTTGTGGTCTTTGAGGCAGTTGGGAAAGTAAGAGAGATGAAGGGATACATGCTATAGCTTCCTGAGCCTTTCTAGAGAGCCCAGTAGGATGGGCTCTTGATGGTGGGAGTGGGAGGAAGGTTACAGCACGAGAAGGGGAGACCATAAAAGACTATTAAAAACATGCCATGTACATTTAACCTAAATACCCACCTGCTGCCCTGGCCTCTCATGGCCTCTGGGCACTTATTACCACAGCTTGAAGGTGGTTGTGGATGACAAGGGATTTTAAAAATGAGCCAAAGAGAAACCCTTCCCCACGCCCTCAGCCTGACCTGCCACCCCCTAGCCCACGCTGCTGTGATACTCTACATTTCTGCACGTCCCTCCAGAATACCTGCATACCTCCATCTGTGCCCATAGCCCCGGGCTGCTGAGGCAGGCTTGAAGTCAGCTTCTCAAAGCTGCTTGGCTGTCGTCTCTGTGTGTGTTAGAGCAGCATCGTGTCCCAGCACCCCAGGGCTGCACAGGGCTCCCGGATGACCAGCACTTCCAGCTCTGAGCCTTTCCAAGTCCAGCCAAATAAAAAGGAAAGGACAAAATTGGTTCTGCCTCATTTCTGCCGAGGAGGCACTTCGTGACAAGTGCAAGCACAGAAGTTGCTTTGACTCCGGATGGATAAACTCTGGAATCCAAAGGAGGTTTGAGGACAAATTTTCAGAGGTTGGCACGTACATACTGACTGTAAAATTACTTCATGGAGCCTGGCTCTGCATGTTAAATCCATATTTGCCTGCGCAAACAAGGTGCTTATGCATGCAGTTAGACGTTTTGCAGACACAAAGGCAAAGGCAAGTTCAAACCCTGGCTTTCTCCATCTTTATGACTATACTTAGCAGTACTCTCCCCTGGCCAGGAATGCGCTTGGGACCTGTGCTTGTGAGGAAGAGCTCATGCTGTGGCCCCAGATGGAAAGGCTTTAAGCTCATAGCTTAGTTTCAGATACACTGTTTTAATTGGGATGGTTCCCAAAGCAAAGAATAATCAGCCTTGAGTTTTAAGTTACCCTAGAGGAAAGTCTCTGGCACACAGTGGGAAGCTGCCTGCAGCATGAATTCTCACTCCACATTTGATGCTGCAGCTTTGGCTCCTGATGCCAGCAGGTAAAATCTTAGGGTGGCTCTTAGAAAAATGCTCAAAATTACCCTCGCTTCTGCCCCAGGGCCAAGCTCAGGGCTGGTGTCTGTGTTGTGAGGTGATGCTTGGATCCATTTCACAAGTCGTGACAATGCTACCTACTCTTCCAACTTCAGTCCATATCAACAGTGGTAGGTAGCTTGAGTTTAACACCTCCACGGTGCTTAGGGAGAGCTGAGCTTGGGATTTGTTTCTCCAGCATGCATGGTTGGTGAGTTGGGTCTGCGCTTTTCCTCTGCCAGGGCTCTCTGGAGCAGAGCTGATATGTGAGACTGTGTGCAAACCAGCCTGGTGCTGGGTACACCTGGACTGGAGGGTGGACTCAGAGGGGTGGAGATGGACCATCCATGCATGAAGGGAACAGATTTACATCAGTGGTGGGTGCTGCCAAATATCCTTCTCATTTCAGTGCATGAAAACTGCCTGTGCTTTCTGCCTACGAGGAATTCTGCTGCAAAAGCAGCTGGTCACACCTTGGTGTCTGGAGGCAGAGAGAAACCATGCTGCTCTGAGGGAGATAACAACAGCCTAAATGTCCACAGGCTTTGAAAATAGTTCTCTGGGTAAAGCATGCTCCCAATCCTGCCTCTCCCATGACATTCCTGTCTCCCTGAAGATCTTTGCCTCCTGCTTGGCTATCCGATGCAGCTCAGTGAGAAAACTTGTGTTAGTTAATAATAGTGGCTTGGGGACTGAGATTACAACCAGGGCAATATAAACAAGGTATTTATTTTTGACAAATGGGACAGGGTATCTGACCTGCCACGTTTGCATTTGGCATCCACAGAAATTTAAGGCTTGATATTTGGTGTCCACTGTGTCCATAACAATGTGGATTCATCACAGCCCTAATTATAGCCCTCGGCAGCTCACATGGGGCAGCACGAAGCTTATTTATAGGTAATAGTTATAAAGAGACCCACAATCTTCCCAGGAAAAAGGCTCTTAAAGGGAGATGTTTTGTGGTGATTACTGTGAGGGCTGTCATGGGGAAGGTTGCTGCATGGCTCCTTTGCTCCCCAAAACAAGGACCGTACAGCATTGCTCTCCTGCAGCAAGCCAGTGCCAGTCTCCCCACCTCACCCCAAACCCAGCATGTTATTCCTGCAAACTTGCTGGCTGCAAGTTCTAGTTTCCTGCAAGGGAAAGGGATGTCTGAAAACAGCATTTTCCCAGCGACACCCAGGACATGTGACAAGCAAGCAGTTATATCTCAATAGGCCACTGCAATGTTCAGCTGCAATCATGTGGCTTAATTACCTGACTGAATAAATGAGTTTCCCTTGACAAGATTCGATCCTTTTGGGCCCCTTGACTAATTACCTGCTATTGTGAGAGGCCCTGCTTGTTGGGAAAAGCAACTCTTGTCACCCAGCAATAACAAAATAGAGAAATAAACACAAAAGTCTGGAGCTCAGAGGGTGCTCATTTACTCTCCATATTTAATGCCACATAAAAGGCTATTAATTATGTTCCTCTTTCATGACAAAAGTAGCTTTTGCAAACAGTTTTGTTTGTTTGCTTTTTTAAACAAAGGTACCTGTACTTTTGTCTTCCTAATCACTCTATAGCAGCAGCAGCCTCTCAAGGAGAAGCTGGCAAGAAAGTCACTCAGCTCTGTATGACTTGAGTTTCTCAATGCCCTGCAAAACAGAGGGACTAGCTCCCTATCCCTTGTAGCTCACCTGGAGCAGAGCTGCAAATTTCTATGAACACAGAAGTGCTGCTTGGCAACTTCCCTGTGCCTGTGCAGAGGTAAGGGTTGGCTGGAGGGTGCAAGGCAGGTAGAAATCAAGCCAAGGAAATGATGCAATACCTGAGCCCTGAAGGGAAAGGCTGGTAGTGTCTGCTCCTAACTGTGCATGCTCAAGGGCATAATTTCCAATGATATACAAAAAGCGTTTGAGAAAGTAACTGAATTGCCCAAGAAGAAAGCTGGCATCTTTTCAAAAGAAGCCATCAAGTCTGTGGTGCATGCAGAGACCTTTGGTTTATTCTGCCAGGCTTGCTCCCTTCATTTCTGGGTAAGTGAATCTGGCAATGGAAGGTGACAGACCGTATGGCTCTGTGATCCTGCTGAGTGGTGGAGATGGTGTTGAGATGCCTTTGCTTTCCCTGCACTGCTCTTGGGTGCTGGTTGATTTACAGTTGCCTGCTGGAACAGAGTTACCTATAAACTTTAACAGGCCAGGCTCAACCCCTCTTCTTTTTTGTTTTTAAATTATTTTTTCCCCCAGAAAACAGTCCCAAATTGTCCTAAATTAGCCTCTGTTCTGATGTGCTGTCTCACACCTCTTTAGTGTCAAATTCTTTTTAGGTAGTGCAAGAAATCATAAAGATGAAAAGACAGAAGTGGTCTGACCTTTTCTTAGAGCATCACATGGTTGTGGCTCACAAGCTGGTATAAGCCAGCTTCACTGGTGTCAGTCATCCTGTACCAGCCTGGTCCTGCCCTGGGATGAGCAGAAGGTCTTCTCCTGCCCTACTTGGGGAGAAAAGGCCTCTTTGGTATTTCCTAGTAGGAATGTCCTATTTATAACTGATAATCCCCTGAGAAAATGATCAGGTGCAACCTAAGATCATTTTCTATTCTTACATTTTTTTCCTGCCTTTAGCTCCATCTAGGATAATGGAACTGCTAGAGGCTTAGGCAGCAAAGCTGAAAGAAAACTGAAATGGGGCCTTGATAACATGCAGTGATGCAGTAGTCCAAGGTTTCAGTCCTGGCTTTCTTTGTGCAACAAAACCCCAGGAGAAAGATGCGTCTTCAGGGATTCTCTTTGAAGGCACAGAGTGCATCTGCTCTTTAAAACATAACATCTTCTCTGTTTCTGTTGTGGTCTGATCTTAATGGGAATCTTCCACAGACATTAGCACTAAGGCAGCACACATCTGTCAAAAGCAAGTTTTCCTCAGAAACAAATATACCTCAGTGATGCCTTTGAAGATTGAGTTTCTCAAGATAAGGATGATGGAAAATGAGAAAGAGACATGTGGACACTGACTCCTGGAAACTAAGAAATAAGATGTGTAAGACACTTGGGTTGGACCTGCAAGGATTACATTCTCTGGATTGTGAGATGTCACAAGTGCAGCATGGTAACCTCTGGCTTTTTCAGTAGTTTGATCAAGAAGAGCAAGTCAGACAGCATTCTGACTTTTAAACACCCACTTGCTCCATCATTCAACATGGACAGTTCTTTCCCAAAGGAAATGTTTGTGTTTTCACTAGCCTGCTTCCCCCGAGAAGGGGGCTTTCATTGTGTCTGTTCATCAGGGAGTTGGAGTTCATAAGGCTTGTGTCTTGATCAGCTTGCTGCTGCTCTGCTTTCACACAACCTTGTGTATCCCTGCTTTTGGAGAGAGAGTTATCCTCCAGAGATACTTCTGCATATCTTCTCAAGATCAGTTGACAACCAGCCTTGACCCATGATGCCCAATTAAGCCAATTCACTGGTCCAAACTATGGGGCAGTGTTACCTTCTCTTCTTTACTGATCTGCAGGTTCATCTCTGAGCACCACAGCAATCTGCATATCTTATTCCACATAATGGAGACCTTCCCTGCCTTTGAATTCTCTCACCCCTGCAGCTGTGGTGAACAGTACCAACATGTCTCTCTTGGAGCCTTTTTGACTGGCTTCAAGGTCTCTTTCTGTGTATATTTAATTTCTTGTGGCCCAAATTAATTTCCCCACTTGTATTTTTTTTCTACTGGCTTTAATGAAGCTTTCCCAAGACTGCTAATCTTGATGACCTTTCGAAGACGAAATACAAGTCAACTTGTGTCTCCAGGCAGTGTTTCCTAATTTCTTGCAGCTCTGTTGACAACACCTTCCCAACCCCCTCTAATTTCCTCTGGATATGATGACACCTTTCCTAGCTCTAGAGAGAGTAATCAGTATCAGGAGGAAAACCAACCTTTTTGGCTGCTTGCTGGGGAAGCAGTTTGTCCTGTTTTAAGGAAATTCCAGAGGGGGTCTATAAGACACAAACCAGTGAATTATGACCTCTCAGCAGCTAATCACTCACATTTCTATCATTTTCCTTATGCTGATGCTTTCAAAGTCTGTGTCAGACCCTGTCATCCACATTGCTTCTCACCTGTTGAGGACTATTGTATGACCTTTTTTCTTTATTTTTTTCTTTTCTTTTTCTTTTCTTTTGCACTGGGACGTAATTACACTTTTTGCAGCCAGAGAAAGTAGAAGGCATTTGTCGATCACTAGCTAAGGCATCAGCTGAAGCTTGGGTCTTCAGATGTATTCTCCTGTTGAAATCAGCCTTAGAGAGCAGTCTAAATGACTTGCCAAGGGTCACCCAGGATATCTGTGGCAGTGACAACTGAACTCTGGTCTCCTGAGTCCCATGCTGGTACCCTGAACAGAGGATTATTGATAGGAAATGGAGAGAGAAGAGGAAGGGATTTCTAAGAGCAAAACCTCAGTCCTTCAAACCTCTTTAAAGGCTGTGGAGCTGCAAGTTTCTTGTGCAATGGGATCAATATAAGCAGAGCAAAAATAGCAGTAATGTTCAACTCAGGTTGGTCTGCAATTAGAACAGCCTTTTGCTTCTCCCCCTTTTCTTTTTCCACTTCCATATTGAGGACATTTAAAGAACAACACAGACTCAAAGACTGTTTGCAGAGAGAATTTCTGGCACCACTTGAGCTACTGCAGTGGAGCAACATCTCTGTATTCAGGTGACTCACTGACTCTGTCATAGGCCTGGTAAAACATAATTAAAAATAGTTATTTCTAATGACATATGCCAGTGCAATGGAGATTCCTGGGTACAATAATTTGCTTTGAGGATTGCATCATCCTGAAGGACGCATAGCCAGAGAGATTTAAACCAAAAGTGGTCTGTCTCCAGGCTGAGCTGTGTACTTGGCAGCAATAATACTCTCCACTGAGCCCAACGTGCTGTTTTGACATATTGCTCCCCTCCCTTTAATGTCACACCAGAAGGATGGCATTTCTTGTTTCCTGATCCATAAAAGATACTGGATAAGCTATTCCAGCTACCAGTGTAGTTGAATGAGGATCTTAATCCACGTAAGACCTTGCACTGTGAACATTACCAGGACTTCAGGAGGGGTTGCTCCAGAAGCAAAATGATGAAGTAGAACCTCCCATTATTGAAGCAAAAACTACTGATAAATTGGTTACATGTCTGGCAGATTTATCCCTGTTACTGCCCCAGTATTATATTAGGTAGGCTGATAAATTAAGAGGTGAATTGAGAGGACTGGATGCCCAGTTGCCCACCTCTAGGATTCACACAGTGGAAACAATGCTGAGGCCCACGTTTTCAATCCTAAAAGCTGACATATGCCCCTTGCTACCTGGAGGGGCTATCTCTGGGTGTTGGCTTTGCTACAGGTAGAGCTGGTGAAAAGGCAGAAAAGTCAGAAGGTATGTTCTGGGTGTCTGTGGAAAAGCAGATAACTGGACAGTCAGCCCTAGCAGAGTTCCAAAACATTTGGATAAACACCACCAGTAAGTTCCTAGAAGGTCCTGAGAGAGTTGTGGTAAAGGTTTGGAGGGCCAGTACTTTATTTTCTTCTTCAGAAAGACCCCTCAATTGTCAGGGGAGGAACATCTAGCTCTTACCTCCATCCTTTTATAACAGCAGCTTTAGGGATGCTTGTATCTTAGGTGAAGGGCAAATCAGCTGTGTTGTAGGAAACGTGAACTGTAGCTGCATGTGTGTTGCAGCCAGAGAAAAAGCCAGATTTTTCTGCTGATGTGACTGAAGTAGAATAAAGAGATACCTTGGACTGAATGACAATCAGATTCTTTTTCTTTTGAGACCACAACTAATGAAAGCATTGCCTGTCAGAGTTCAAGGAGCATCTGGACAACACTCTTAGTCATATGGTTTAGCTTTAGGTAGCCCTGCAAGGAGCAAGGAGTTGGACTCAGTAATCCTTATAGATCCCTTTCAGCTCAAGATATTCTATGATTATCTTAAAAAAAAAAAAGAAAAGTATCTTGGCTTTTTTCACTTTTTGACAAGTTTACTGTAAAATCACACAGATTTTTAGTGAAACTTAATAGGACTTGGATAAAGAAAGAAGAAACTCTGCTTGATAAATGTTACTCTGTTTTAGGACTGATACATAGAAAGTACTCATATGGTACATTCCTGATATTGGTGGGCATGTGATGGGGATATAGGAATGGATATGGATGGGTAAAATACTCCTAGATTTTGCATAACACAAACTTCTCCTTTTGGTTCTCTCCCTCAGAAGAAAGGCAACTTCTAGAACCTGGCCAGAACACTGGGAACAAGGCATCCCTGAATGGACTAACTCCTTGGGTTCCCTGGTACCTCCACACTTGCTGTCATGGGTAAGATTGTGAAAAAAGTGATTTCTGAGCAATCTCTGCTGAAATGTAAGACTCTTGCACTTACTTTATGTCTTCCCTCCCACCCTACAAAGTGATTATTAATTAAATAGCATAACAATTCTGCCTGATATGTAAATGTTGCATGGATTATCTTCATAGTTCATTATCCATTCCTACAGAGATCAAAAAGCATGGCTCTGACTCGGAGGAATATCTCAGTTACAAAATGTAATCTTTTTGTGGCACTGATCTGCTAACTACCTGTAATCAGAGCTGTGTCTGCCCACTCCATCAGGTGGGCTCAGCTTCTGCCTCTGCAACTCAGCCTTTTACAGCAGCTGCCTGATGAATTTATGCTCAGGTTCAAAGGACTTTAGTGGGATAACCGATCAATTAAAAGCAGGAGTCATTTAATCTGCTTTAGATATGCTTTCAATGGCAAAGTTTAGAGCTGCTTAAATTTAAAGTTGGGGATTGCAGGTGCCTTTTATGTTCATTGGAACAATTACTCTAGGATCAGTTTGCTTTTTCTCGGTGGAGATGAACGTCCCTTTCTAGTGGGCAGACCTCTTGATCTCTCTTAGATGCTTATTTTAGGATGAGATCACTTCCTGTCTTGCTGTTGACTGTGAATGTGGCTAAGGATGAATATGTCTCAGCTAGACTTTTGGATACTTAAATTAGGGTAGATAAGCTGCATGCTGCAGTGCCTCTCTATGTGACTTGGACCATGGAGACTCCCCTGTTTCCAGCGGGGGAGTGAGTGAGCTCTCAGCTGGTGCCTGCTTCTTAGACAGGTTTGTTTCCTGATTGGGAGCTGCAGACACTTGTTCCTCAATACAGGAGACACTGGACATCCAAAACTAAGGATGAGTTTGCAAGGCAGGTGGCAGGCAGAGGGGACACAATCCCCTACTGATTTGGAAATGAAGCATACTTGGTATAACCTTGTGTATGACAATAAAATGAAGCTCATGGGGCTGACTTTACAGAGTCAGCCTTCAGAGCAGCCTCTACACCTGTGTGAAGCTGGTGTAGAGATGGTGGAGCTAGGAGTACAGTTAGGGAGGCTTCAGGCTCTCTTCTCTTCTGTAATACACAGTTCCTGCAAAAGGGATCATGCTCTTCACCTGCAAGAATGAGAGAAGGTGAGAGGAAGGCAGGAGCTCAGCATGCTGACAAGTGTTTTCACAATGCAAGTAGTGGTGTTCAAAGTGCTCTGCATTTAACTTGTTTTTTAAATCTCTATTACAGTGTTATCTGCAGAATATTAACCATAAGTGCTTAGGTTTTAAAATGTACAGGAGATGCCAGAGGGAGGGAAAGGAGGTAAAAAAAAAATAATTAAAATCCTGCTTTAAAAAGAGCCAGGAGTTGGAATAGCAGAATAATTACTCTTTGACACAATTGGCTGGCACCTTCACCACAAAGTCCCTTTGCTCTTATACCAAGAATCATGAGACAAACTCAGCTAAGGCACTGCAATTCAAACAACACACACACACACACATGCAGTGCTCAGCAGTTCCCTGTGGTACAATTGTTGGAAGCACAAACCATTTTTAAACTGATACCAGAAATGAACTTTTTATTTTCAATCATATTTACTGTAATTTAGAAATTACTCAGTAAAATGCAATCTGTTAGGCAAAATGCATCCTGTCACTTTCAATTAACCAGCTAAAAGGTTGTTAATGAATAAATATTGACTTTTAGAGGAAATGCTTCTTAACCAGCTGCAGATCCATGCACATGATATTTGACAAATGATCAATATAGAGCTGGTACACTCTGGCTAACCTGGAGGTAACTGTTCAAAATGCCTAGGCACAGTGTTAAATGACAAGCTGCACAGTGGCCCTGCTGTAGGGGAAGAATATAGAGATGCTGAGATATTGCAGAGCTGCCTCATATTGATGCGTCCAACTCTGCTGCCAATTCTAAAACTAAGCACCCAAGAGTGTAAACTTGGAAACAGAAATCAGCCATTCAAGCCCACCTGCAACTTCCCCTCAATTTTTCAAAGCCTCAGACACAACTCAGTCCCTTTCCAAGTCAGACCTTTTGTTAGATATCAAAAGTATGCATGTAGGTGCTGTACAGATTGACTCTTCAGGCTTTCTAAGAGTTTGTCTGACAGCTGTGTCTGGAAAAATATCCCATGGTGACACTCCAGGTCTGTACTGTCTGGTGTGTATGATGCCTCATGCTGGGCTCTTTGGTAATCCAGAAAACCAAGTCCTCAAGCCAAATACTGTTTCAGGGCATCAAGTCTCAAAATCCACCAGAACTAGTTTGGTTGCAGCACCTGTGTGTAAGGGAGTGCCAGGCAGACAGGTGGATCCCATGGTGAAAGAGCATGACTGAGGCTACACTTCTAGGGCTGGTCATATAGTTGCTCTAGTTCTCATTTGTGTCTAAGAGATGTAAGTGAGACTGTTTAGCTGAGGGCTGTGGGTGGAAGTCCTCCTAAAAGTCTCTGGATCCCATGTATGGAGTTAATTAAGCTTCCATTACTTCATTAATAGTGGCTGATGCGACATGCCATGAGGAGGAGTCCGTGGCATGGGTTTCAAAACTGCTGCTTTGTTTAACCTGACTTCTGTAGGGTCTAGAGCTGTGCCTGCCCTAAGGTATGGTTGGCTGCCCTAAGGTATGGTTGGCTTGGGAAAAGTTGGGGATGGGAAAATGGTTCCATGCCATGGGCAGTTATTGGAGCTTCTTGGGGTGGCCAGGACTGCAAGTACACACTGTTACAGTCTTTGTTTTTCATTCCATGTCCTGTATACATGAAAATAAAGGTTTCTTGGTTCAGTGCTTCAGCACTTCCAGTTGTTCCTACACTAAAGAAGTACCTTTCAATCTGTTGTTTCTAAGAGTGCATGAAGCATGACAGCTGTCATTGGACTTTGACTGGGAGTTTAAAGAGTTAAGTGTTCTTCCCCATGTTGGTGTTTCATGTGTTTTTCTTGCTTGAATGGAAACAATTGTCTCTGGCTCCCTGGGCTGAAGATGATCAAGATTATGAAGTTCATAGATGCTTTGCTGCTTTGGCATCTAAATGGAAACAATTCCATCAACTGGGACTCCTCAGGAGACCGTCAGCAAGATTACTGTTTGAACTAAGCCAGTTGATGTAGAGGTTAAAATGGTCCTTGAGGAGAGAAACTAGCCCTGTCTTAGATGGGCAGGATAGCCTTTATTCTAAATATCCTGCTGATCACTCTGATGTGGGTTTGATTGGTTTTGTTATGGGGAGGCTCAACATTTATTCCAGTTGTCCTTGTAATACTTCTGACCCTGAGCAGCAGAAGGCTGTGCTGTCTTGCCGTTTCAGATGTATTTCTTCCTTTCTTTCTGCCTCTCCTATTTACCTGGTTTACTTCTACCTTTGACCAGAACAGCATGGCCTGATGCATGCAGGGCAATTCAACAACTGGACCAGCTTTGGGATCCTTTTGGCATCCAAGGGCGTGTTAGTGAGGGGTTGTGCCCAATCTAACAAGCCCCATCTCTCAGCAGCACTGTATAGGACACTCGTGATGGTCCAGCTATGGCTTCTGGCTCTGAGGTGGCTCATTCAGTGCTCTCTGGAGGATTTGTGAAACATGGCCTACTGTATGTCAAAGGCAGGACGTTAGACACTTCTTGCCTGAAAAGCATATTGGGATATAACTTGATTCTTTTCTTGACAGGCCAGGAATTTGGAGTGTAAGTGAGTATTTGGAGGCTCTTTGAGGAAATTATAATAGAGCTTTGTTGTTCACTGAAAGGCAAGCATGTGTATAGATTAGATTTGTACCCAAAGTCAAGTACAAGGTACCCTGCCTTCCATGTAAGCATATTACTAGGTTTTTGTCCATCAAGAACTTGTGTGAAGTGATGCTCTCTCTCTCCAATTGCTTTAATCCCTGTGCCTCAGATGCACCTCGATTCCTCTCACGTTCTCATTCGAGTGATAAGTAATGGAGCACAAATTATGGGAATGGACATTGGGTGCATCAACAACAGTAAAAGCTAACAGCATTGTGCAGAGACCAATAAAGCTGAGATAAGAAGTGCTGGGCTTTTCTTTTCTTCATTGGCAGTTAAATGTGATTTCTATTATCTCACTGTTTGCTTTAATGTTATATGGAACCTGTCAAAGCCCCATAGTCTTGCCGCTCACCGTTCCACTAGAAAGAAAAGACTCTGTAAATTATAGTACCTTTGGCTACTGAAGAGTGTGTAAAGCTATTCCATCTAATTCATGGTCCCCTTTATCATAAGTGATAGTGGAAATATAGAAGATTAGCAAGGTCAGATGAGTTTGGGATATCAGGCCAAATCTGTAAATCTTCTGAGCTTACTGTGTTCTCACCATTATCCCTAGTCCTGTGGTAACCTATATCCACCTCTTTTGTGCTCCACATAAATAATAAACTTATTTATGGGAAGTTGGTGTGGGCAAGAAAGTGGTGAGGGATAAAGAACCCTGTCATTGCCCCAAAATGGTGCATGACTTTTTTTTTTTTTTTTTTTTTGTAGCCTACTCTTGTCTTGAGTATTCCTCTTCTACCATTGCAATCTCACCTGAGCCAAGAGCTGATCTCTTAGGTATTTGCATGAAGATCACCTGCAGACTCTAGTGGTGCCTAAATTTGCAAGCTGGCCTAACCAGGATCTAGTGATTGATCTCAGCTAGGAAGCAGGCAGCAGTTTGAACCATGGACCCATCTCTGAGAGGTGAAGGAGAAGAATGTAGGATATATGTTGAGTCAGAACCAGGTTAAGGTTTGGACAATCTTGTTTAGTTAACCCCTTTTTGTGAGGGGAGAAGACATGCAGAGTATCTGATTTTGGAGCTGGAAAAAAAGGTAAGGTTTAAGCTGACAAACATGTTCAAGGAGGGAGAGGTAGCCTCAGGTTCACATTCTTCTCTTCACTGAGTGGAGAAAATGTTGTGGAGTAGCAGGACTGAGGATTAAAGGGAATCCATTCTCTGTGCTCGCAGCAGGAAAGGATAGCAGTCTTGTCATCCTCTCAGGAGTTTCTTTTCAGACATGCTCTTAAATAAGAGAAGATAGTGATTAAATTCCTTCCCTGGGACCTTGCCTTTCTGGGACAAATGAAAAAAGGAAAAGGAACATGTAAACAAATATTAAACAGTCAGACCACCTCAGATTTAATCACGCGCTGGGCTGTTGCTTGGCTTGCCTTTGGAAGGAGCTGTGTGTGCCTGTGTTTCGGTGCTTACTCCTCCTTGTGCAGCCTCCCTCCATCTTTACCTCTGTACCCATGGCTCTTTCCTTTTTGCGCCTGAGATGTACAGTGAATTGAAAATTTTGAAGTCAGAGTGGGTCTTTTTCTGTTAAGAGTGCCTCTCAGAGGAGTTTGGAGGCAACATTCGTTTAATCGGAACAGTTTTTGAGTCTGTGCAGAGGATGGTAGTGAGGTCTGAATTTGCTTTTGCAAAGGACACCAGCAAGATAGCTACAAAGAGGCACTTCAGCACCCAAAGCCATCCTATGGGTGCAGGTGACACCAGGTCTTTTAAACATTTGATGCATCCTGCTGCATTGAGCTGCACCTCACACGTATGTTCTGTTGCATTATGTCAGGAGCAGACATGACACAAAGTAATTGGATTTGATATGACATAATCCACCCATAACACAACATGTGATAGATGAAAGGACTTTCCCTGAGGCAAGCAGGAACCAGCTGGTACTGTACAACATCTCCAAAAAGGGAAGGTTTTTACTGGTCTCCTCCTGCCTGGCTGGGGTGGCAAGTTGTTCAGTCTATGTGCATCCCTAGCTGAAAACTCAAAATGATTAATAGTTTTTGAAAATACCACAGCATGTCTTATTGGGTTTGAAACAAATGAAAGTTTCTATGAATTCATATCAGCCACCCACACAAAAAGGAAAAACCAAGCTTGGGTGAACATCTGTAATATATGGGCTACGGACAGTTGGTTTCAAGCTCATCTGGTCTAAAGAACCTTCTGCTCATTCTTGATATGTGCACATTAACCTCCGTTTTGCTGGTGAAGGGAACACTGATGTGCTGATACCCATTTAGATCTCATCTTGAGTAGGGCTTCTTGTGGTGCTTCCTGCTGTTTGGCCAACACCAATGCCCACTAGGTGGTCAGAATTAGCTGTGTCAGAGGTGTAACTTGGAAACGTCACAACTGAACTTCACATTTGATCATCTTTCCTGAGTGGAAAAGAAAAGCTTTGGAAAGTGTTTTGGTGCCTTCATTTCTGAATGAAGACATCCTGTGAAAAGAGCTGGAGGGGTTGGAGGAAGACTTGCTTTAAATAAATTAAAAAGGATCTGATCCTAAAGGGACCTGTCCCCTGTCTTCTTCGATTGAGGTTGCTGTCATTCAGCCATTTTACAGGCTTCCCTTTCAACATTACTTTCTGGAATGCTGTCACCTCCTCATTCACTACCAATCTTCCAGAAAGGTTTTTAAAAAGCAGTAGCAGGAAATCCTGACAAATACAAGGGTGCAAAGGAGAGGGCATCATTTTCAATGTAAATGTCCTAATTCTTCTTGGCATTGATGTATAGCTCATGCCTCAAGGAGTTTAGCATAGAGTGTCTTGTACATGTGGCACACCCCTTATTTTTTGAGATGCAGCACCTGAAGTTTCCTGTCACATCACTTGGCTGCCAAGGAGATTAAATGAGCTTTTTAATCTTGGTTCGACCCCAACTCTACCCTTGATACTTTTGTCCCAGGGAAAATAGAGCAAATATTTCAGATAAGGCAACAGTGCTTACTGCTGTCCAGGGTGTGCTTAGGAGGAGCAGGACTTTCCCTCACCTTCACCTTTGAAGTCCCATGGACTTGCCTGTCCTCTTTGTTGTCTGGGGTCTACTGGTCTTTTGTAAGCAGATACCTCTTGACTACAAAAATATGTGACTTATGATGATCTCCAAGTGAGAGGAGATTTTGTATTGCTTTCCAAGGCTGTGCTGCAGCTTCCTCTTGCTGGTGTTTCCAAGTGCTCCTGCCAAGTGCTGCCATGCCAGCGGATGCCCTAGTGAGCACAGGCAGACTGTTGCAGTACTGGCCTTGAACGTCCTTCAACTGGGATTGAGAGAGATGCTGAATGTTGTTCTAAGCTGTTTCTTTTGTGAAGCCTTTGGTATAAATCTCTGCCCCCTTTCTTAAAAGCCGACTCAGCCACACGAACTAGGCTTTATTTTATGAGGCTCATTATTTTTATATTGATGTTCATTTTCTGAATATAGTGTGAAAGCTAAATGCATACAGCCCTGTAGACGTTTTAACAAAATCATATTTCAGTTGCAGTATTGATTGTCTATCTATAAAGCAATATATGGCCAGGAGCTAATGTTAACAGTGCACTATGTTAACTGAAGTAATGTAGTGCAAAACAAAACTGGGAGTTGGGCTTGCTTTACTTCTGGCTGCAGTGTGACCCCTCCAGCTGAGCTTTATTGCTTCTCCTGAGTGTTAGGTAATCACTAAGATGACCTATAGCTGTTTCCCTTAATGGATGATAAGCAAAATCAGCCACAGTTCATGGCTGCTAGTCTGGGGGTGGCACATAAACAATCCTCCTTTCGTTGTGTTTGCACACATTTTTTTTTCCTGTCCTTTGAGCAAGAAGCGATTGGGGGCAGGTTCAATGTTAAAATGATGCTTACACTTGCTTACTTCTATACACTCCCGCAGTCCTGAAACTGCTCTTGCTTTACTGCAAACAGTTGGAATTTTTATAGGAATTTGATTTGTTCAATCATTTTCTCCAAGGAAATGAGACTTTAAGGCTAAAAACAAGCAATAGTTTAGGCTGCAAAGCCTTTCTTTTATGGTTACTGCAGATCTGCAAAATGAGTTGGAGAACCCTGCTCAACAGTGGCATGGATCAGCTCAAATTTTGAGAAGTCAGCCCCATCCCAGCAGATCCATAATCAGGAAAATGTTCTACATGCCCTTTTCCCTTTCCTTTCCTTTCCTTTCCTTTCCTTTCCTTTCCTTTCCTTTCCTTTCCTTTCCTTTCCTTTCCTTTCCTTTCCTTTCCTTTCCTTTCCTTTCCTTTCCTTTCCTTTCCTTTCCTTTCCTTTCCTTTCCTTTCCTTTCCTTTCCTTTCCTTTCCTTTCCCTTTCCTTTCCTTTCCCCTTTCCTTTCCTTTCCCCTTTCCTTTCCTTTCCCCTTTCCTTTCCTTTCCCCTTTCCTTTCCTTTCCCCTTTCCTTTCCCCTTTCCTTTCCTTTCCCCTTTCCTTTCCTTTCCCCTTTCCTTTCCTTTCCCCTTTCCTTTCCTTTCCCCTTTCCTTTCCTTTCCCCTTTCCTTTCCTTTCCCCTTTCCTTTCCTTTCCCCTTTCCTTTCCTTTCCCCTTTCCTTTCCTTTCCCCTTTCCTTTCCTTTCCCCTTTCCTTTCCTTTCCCCTTTCCTTTCCTTTCCCCTTTCCTTTCCTTTCCCCTTTCCTTTCCTTTCCCCTTTCCTTTCCTTTCCCCTTTCCTTTCCTTTCCCCTTTCCTTTCCTTTCCCCTTTCCTTTCCTTTCCCCTTTCCTTTCCTTTCCCCTTTCCTTTCCTTTCCCCTTTCCTTTCCTTTCCCCTTTCCTTTCCTTTCCCCTTTCCTTTCCTTTCCCCTTTCCTTTCCTTTCCCCTTTCCTTTCCTTTCCCCTTTCCTTTCCTTTCCCCTTTCCTTTCCTTTCCCCTTTCCTTTCCTTTCCTTTCCCCTTTCCTTTCCCCTTTCCTTTCCCCTTTCCTTTCCCTTTTCCTTTCCTTTTTCCCTTCCCTGGAAAGGGATGAGATATTTGTTTCTTTATATGGGAACACTATATGGGAGCACTAGTAAGTAGAAGAATGTGGTAATCTGTTCCAAATCCCATTGTTCCACCAAAGATGGGAACAAACCTAAAAGCTCTCTGTCATAAAAAAAGACTATGAGGGACCCCAACCAATGGTCTAGTCTGCTCCTCAATCACTGTGTCCCTTTGAGTCAAAGTAAAACTTTCAAATCTTATTTTAAAATCCTCCAGTGATGATAATTTCAAATATTGTCCCTGCCCTTGCTGAATGAGAGCTACCCTGTTGCCCAAACTTAATTCATTCTGGCTTGTGATTCTATCTCCTACCCACTGTGGCCCTGGGAAAAGGTTTTATCCTCTTTGCCTTTGCAGCTTCTTTTATGTATTTGAAACTACTGTGGTGCCACTTTTACCTATTCTCTTCTTTGGTCTTCCCTGTTCTTGTTCTACACAGGCCAGGTGTTATGGCTTCCTGGAAATGGTCTGGGATGTTTTTTTTTCTTTTCTCTCTCTCTTTTTAATTTTTTTTCCCTTTAGATTTTTTTTCCCTTTCCCATTGATCTAACTTCTGACATACAGTGGCCAAAAACGTGAACAAGTTCTTCAGTAAAGCCTTTACCAGCAGTAAACAGAGCAGAAGGCTTTCTTCACACATCTCAGATATGATGGTACTCTTTGCATGCCTCAGCATGGTGTCTGCTGTTCTCAGCATAACCCTGTTGATTCACATCTATCTGCTGATCCACTCTAACCTTTGAGCCCTTCTCCACAGAGCTGCCACCCAGTCTGTTGTTCCTGGCTTGTAGTTGCACAATTGTTGTTCCTCTATCATCTTGATACTTGCTAAGGACAAAAGCTTATTTACATCCTATTTCTTCAGACCACTTCTATAATTTGCCAGGATGATTTTGAACTCTAGCCCTGTGTTTTCTGGTGTGCTGGTAGCCCCTCCCTCTGTGGTGCTGTGTGTGAACATGTAAACGTAAGGGTTATGTTGTTATCCAGATGGTTAAGGAAAATATTGCACAGTGTGACATCCCAGTCAAAACCTTGAAGAATTTTTCTTGATATGTACCTCCTTCTTTCAAGTGAGCTGCTGGTTACTGCTCTACTAATACATGTTTCTCCTGAACACTTTCATATAGCCCAATGGCAGTATTACCCAGACCATATTTCTGTACCATGTTATGAAAAGTCACCAGCTGCTGGATTTGAGGTATGATCTCTACTGCTCTTCCATTCACCCTGACAAGGTGCATCAGATTGGTTTAGAAATTATTTGATCTAAAAAAAACCAAACCCACAAATCCAAGCCTTGAGTGCTGTTCAGTATTCCTGGATATCTCTTAAATATTTACAAACAGTTTCATCTTCTGTGCCCATTTTTTTATAGAAATGGAAGTTAAATTGCTTTTCTACTCTTTCTCCCTTCAGTCTGCACTGCTTTCCAGTTCCTTGTAACCACCACTGTTCTTCAAGTGATGCAGATGAGCCCTGCCCAAGGCTCTGAGGTCTTTTAGACCACTTCTGAAATGGTTTCTTAGCCATTTCCCCCCCTTCTCAATCTTCCAGTACAGTGCTGGGCTGCTGGATGCTCTTTTCCTGCTGTTCAAATCCTCAGGAGATATGTAAAGCAGATCTTTAGAGTCTATATCCTAAACAGAGGTTTGAGTGGTCTGAAGCACTTCTCAGAAGCCAGGAGACTCAGATCCATCCTGTCTCTGAACAGTTATCTCACAGTTATGGCAAAAGTCAGGGAGGAGGAGTCAATCTCTTATATCCCAGATGCTGCAAGGCTCCCACTCTTCCTGCTTAATTTGGAGATTCCCAAGCCAAGGAGAAGATGTTTGACTGTAATCCAGTGCCTTTCTCTGGGAGGAAGAGCTTCTGTTTCCAGTCCCTCCTGCTCCAGGGACTGTTTTTGTCATTTAATGTGATATTTCATGCATTTTTTTGATATGTAAAGTGGATAATTAAGCCACATTAAATCTCTTCATAGACCCTCATTCAAATTTAACATAGCATTAATTTGGCTGATCTTAATTTACTTTGTAAACTGAATTAGAGACACTTTAATTCTGAATTACAGTGTGCATAAAGGAGCCTAATGTGGATTAAATAATCCAAATTAATTTAAAGTGTGAACAGAAAATGAATTAATTTTTCTGAGTGTCCCAGTGTAGGCTCAATACATCAATCATCCTCTGCAGGAACTACTCATCCCACGCAGGTGAGGATTCATCTCCAGTGTTTCTCTCCCTTTTTGCTGAATGGGTCTCCCATTTCTCCATGTGGGTGATGACTGGATCCTGCTGAAGCACTGGTGGTGAGCTGGATTGGCAGCAAGACAGCAGACAGGGTTTGTAAAAGAATCGTGATAGAATGCTGTGAGTTGGAAAGGACCTTTAAAGGTCATCTAGTCTGACCCCTCTGCAGTGAGCAGGGACATCCTTAACTATATCAGGTTACTCAGACCCCAGTTCAGCCTGACCATGTTTCCAGGGATGGGGCATCTACCACCTCTCAGGGCAATCTGTTCCAGTGTTTCACCACCCTCACTGTGAAAAATGTCTTCCTGATATCTAGTCTAAATCTACCCTCTTTTAGTTTAAGACCATGACCCTTGTTGTGTTGTAACAGGCCCTACTACAATGTGTCTCAGCTTTTCCTGTGGGCCTTCTTTAAGCACTGCAAGTTTGCAAAAAGGTCCCCCTGGAGCCTTGTCTTCTCCAGGCTGAACAACCCCAACTCAGCAGAATCCCCTCCCTTAGTGTGCTGGCCATACTTCTTTTGATGCAGCTCAGGGTATGGTTGATGTTTTGGGCTGTGAATGCATGTTGCTGGCTTGTGTCTAGCTTTCCAGACACCACAGCAGACAGAAAAGGATAGGAGTGTGCAGAGCACCCAGGCAATGTGAGCAGCTCTCAACCAACAGTCAAATAAAGGAGTAAGGAGCAGCATCTCCTGACCATAAGAGGGAAAGGAAAAAAAGCCATTTATCTGCTTTTATCTTTGCTCCCCTTTGCTTTAACCACTGCTCCTGATTTACTGTGAAAAAAAGTCTGGTCTCAGGATTCATGCATGTAAAGTATTCCTGTAGGACACCATCCATTACTTGTGCTGTGTAAGCACTAATAATCCCATTGAGCACTCTTTCACTAGTGCCTTGGTGCTAATGCCTTGTCCACCAGCATCCCCCTTCTTTGAGAGCTCTGGGGAGGAAACTAAAATCAAGCACAGATTACTCAGACTTGCCAAGTGTGCTCTGCAGACCAGAGAGTACATCCTCAGCTCAATGCATGTGCATAACTCCCATTCACATCAGTGGGAGTTATGTGCTTACATACACAGGAGGCTATTCCCAATGCTCAACATCTTGTTTCATCAGTTGTGGTATTGAAATAACTTGCAAATTGTAGGGGTCAGAAAAGAGCATTGATACACCAAAGTGGTGCATAGTTACGTGCAGGCTGGAGATGCCCTCCCTCTTACACCACAACAATGCCTGGCCAAGGGCATCTTTCTTCTCTCACTGCTAATAGGACAACTTGTGAAGAGTTTTGCTATGTTTCCCCCTTGGATTTGAAGTAAGACAAAACTTAACCTCCCAAACGCTTTGACATCTGTATAGAATAGATTTATGCCAACCCTATGTGAAAGGGAATTAGCCCTATGGCAACAATCAGCAATTATATATGCCAGGGAAGAAGAGCAGTTGCTGCAAGGGGGATTAATTAGGAGTAATGGGATAAAATTGAGGAGGTGGGGGAATTTAGTTTGAATATTAGGTCATGCTTTATACTGTCACATTTCTCAGCCTGTCAGACAGGGAGGGAAAATCTTGTCACTTTGGGAATGTAAATGTGTATAGAGCTGGAAGCCTCTGAATGGACTTAACCTATCTTAGCAGTATTGGGGTAGGATATGGGATGGGACCTTCTTCATGCTGCAACAAGGTGAGCCCTCTGGTACCCCTGTGTCCCCTCCTTCTTGGATGTGAATAAGAGAGCTGCCCCACAGATCAGGTGTAAATAATCTGTGCAATAAGCAAGAGAAACACACACCAGTGGCTGACTCCTTTTCTTCAGGAGTGCTGAGATTGTGTAGCTTCACTGGCTTTGGCAGCTGCTTGGAAATGGAACAATCCTCATGATCACAAATGTAGAAAAACAAAAAAAGAGCATCTGAGGAGGATACTGCTCTCTGCAAGCCTTGAAAGGCAGTGTAAGAGAAGGGGACTGAGTGGATCTGCATTTACATCAGTTCTGCAGCCACAACTCCATGGCTTCACAACTGGGACTTACTCGCCCCTCTGAGTGTCTACACATAGTGTTCATTTCATCTTAGAGTCTGGAGCATCCTGCCTATCCCAGTGACCAGGGAGACACAAGTACAGGGTGGAGGCTTGCATGTTGATCTGTAGAGAGTGTGTCAAGGCATGGTGGCAAAGCAAGCCTGGGCCCAGCCTCAGGCAGGGTGATGGTGTGGATGCAGCCAGTACATCTCCCTAAAGGCATATGCATATGCCCAATTATAGCTGTGCACTGGTTCAATTTTTAAGGCAGATTCCACTTTGTGACCCTTTCAACATCACCACTACAGCTCTAGCTGTAGCTCTGGACAATCTACTATTCTAACAGTGGACAACATTGGTGAAAATAAGCTGCTTCCTTGTAATTATTTAGTGCTGTTCCCTAAACAATTTAAAATCAAATTTTCTTTGTGCTCTCCTGAGTTCATTTTTCTCTCTGCCATGCTCAGTTTGGTCTTTTAACCCTCAAAATTCCCATAAATTTTGGGACTTCATTGGTATGGTGCTTTGCACAGTTTGTGCTAGTGATAGCAGCTTGCAATAACGTTCATCTACTCTATTAAAAATCTTAAAGACCACAAGGGTCATGATGATGATCAAGCCTGGCCTACTACTCAAAGATAATATGTCTACTTGCAGAAAGACAAAAGAGCAGGAAGACATAATTTTAGACTATCAGTATCCTATAAATCTCTCCCTCTACTCCTGCCCATGGTGACATATTTGCAAGGAGTGACAGCCAGCTCAACACTATCCTTTCAGCCAAGTCTTCACCTGGTTGCCTAAAACATGATGATATTGTATCTTCAGAGTGACAGAGTATTTATTTATAGTTAATGGCATTTTTGACCTTCCTCATCTCCTTGCTGCTCTTTTAAGTCTGCTTTAATCTCATTACATAAGGAAGTAAGAGCCTTAGAAGGGAGAAGCTGTAGCTAGCAGGCCAGCTCAGATAAAGCTCTACACACTGTATCTGGTTACCAGCTACATGGGAATCAATGGGAGTGAAGATGTGACCTGGAAGCCAAGTGACAAAAAGACTTAGAAGGAGGCTGAGCCCTCCCTGTGCTTCCCTACCCAGACTTTTCCCAGTTCCTCTGGGTAAATAAAAGTAACAGCAACAGGCAGCCACTCACTCCTGGGATTTTTCCCAAATGAGGTTTGAGACAGAGATTCATCCTTGTCTTGGGGAAACACCAGGGACAAAGTGACCTTCTAGTTTCTTTTTCTGTAGGAGATTGATGAAGGCTAGTTTGGCTCATAGCAAAATTTGCAGCAAGTCTAACATTTGCTTTGTGTTCACAGGAGGAATGGCAGCTCTGCTTCGGTCAGTCCCCTTCCCTCTCCCAATCTACTCTGAAAGGGGAGACCATCCATCACCACATAGCCAGCAAAGGTGGCAAGGATGCACTGGAAATGCAGGGAAGAGATCACAGTCTCACAATATATCAGAGGTTAGAAGGGACCTCAAGAGATCATCAGGTCCAACCCCCCTGCCAGAGCAGGATCACTTAGGGTAGTCTGTGCAGGAATGCATCCAGGTGGATTTTGAAACTCTCCAGAGAAGGAGACTCCACGACCCCCCTGGAGAACCTGTTCTGGTGCTCTGTCATCCTCACTGTAAAGAAGTTTCTCCTCATGTTGAGGTGAAATCTTCTATGTTCAAGTTTGAACCCATTGTTCCTTGTCTTATCACTGTGAACCACCCAAAAGAGCCTGGCCCCCTCCACTTGACACCCACCCCTCAGATATTTGTAGACATTGATCAGATCCTCTCTCAGTCTTCTCTTCTCCAGACTAAACAGCCCCAGGGCTCTCAGTCTCTCTTCAGAGGGGAGACGCTCAAGTCCCCTAAGCATCCTCATGGCTCTCCGCTGGATTCTCTCCAGCAGGTCTCTGTCTTTCTTGAACTGGGGAGCCCAAAACTGGACACAGTATTCCAGGTGTGGTCTCAGCAGGGCAGAATAGAGAGGTAGAAGAACTTCCCTAGTCCTGCTGGCCACACTTTTCTTGCTGCACCCCAGGATCCCATTGGCTCTCTTGGCCACAAGGGCACATTGTTGTTCCATGGAGAACTTGCTGTCCACCAGCACCCCAAGGTCTTTCTCTGTGGAGCTGCTTTCCAGCAGGGCAGCCTCTAACCTGTCCTGGTGCCTATTGTTATTTCTCCCCAGATGTAGGACCTTGCACTTGTCCTTATTAAATTTCATGAGGTAATTAAACTTCATGAGATGTTTGTGCTGTGCATGATACAGACCTGAGTGTTGTGAAAAAGTCTGGGGTTATGTGTTAGCAGCTGAATGGGAAATCCCCTGTCGCTGGGCTTGTGGGTGTTTCTTCTTGAGTGTAAGCAGCTGGAGGCAGAAGTCCCAGTACCTCCATTTGAGCTTTTCTTTCAGAGACATAGAAGGATCCATAGGCCCAGAGCATTTGGCACATTCCACATGGGTGCAGCAAATATTCCTCTCTGCAAAAGTCCCCAAAGTCATGTTTTGTTTTATTTTTTTTTCTCTCTATCCCTGCAGGCTTCCTGGGGCACTATTGTATCTAGTCTTAAATTTAGCTTCTCAGCTACACTCAGTAAGAGCAGAAGCATTTAATCTCCCATCCTGCATCCAAGCTGATGCTCCACTTTTTATTGTCTACATATATCTGTAATTATTAACTTACAGCAACATTTCATTGGCCAATAAATGTTAGTTATGGTATATTTGGTAGCTTTATGAAATGTAATTAGTGCTGAATTGTATGAGCTACTCAGGAGCTCTGCCACTGGTAGATGAACTTTTTATGAGCTGTGGGCATTTAATTCACTTTAACAGAAAAGACATAAACAAATAACAATATTGCATCCTTGGACTGGCCCTTTCATCTTCTTTGCTTGCCTGGCTGCTGTGTTTCTACAGTTTCCTTATATGATTTTTAGCTCCCGCAGGCTTGCAGTAAATTGATCATTGTTAGTTCTGAGATTCAAATTATCCTTTATACCATCCATAGGCCATTTATTACTGCTTATCATATTTTACTGGAACCTAGGAGCCTCTGCCAGTTTTAGAGTTCCTTACTCAAGACTCTGAGAAGTGCATAACAGATAAAACTGGAAAGATACCCTTGCCAAAGACATAAACCATTTGGATTAAACCCCATTATGTTTTCCTTCAGGTTATCCATTTTCTCTTGTCCTATTGTTTGTTACAGGGGAAAAGAGACCAACACGCAACTACTACAATATTGTTTCAGGTAGTTGTAGAGAGTGAGAAGGTCTCCTCTGAGGCTCCTTTTCTCCAGGTTAAAAACCTCTAGTTCCCTCAACTGCTCCTCGCCAGACTCATGTTCTAGAGCTTTCACCAGTTTTGTTGCTCTTCTTTGGGCATAGCCCAGCACCTTGATGTCTGTCTTGATAAAGCTTTGCTTTTCCCCAGAAAGACCTTCTGTGCAGCTGGGGGAAGAGCCTTTCCCCTTCCTCTCACTCTCAGGGGGCTTTATAGCATTGTTGGCTAAAATCCACAGGCACGTACTAATCAGGTGAAAAAGGGAAAACAAGATGCCTGTGATCTGACTTTATTTTGCTGGGAACTAGCACACAGTAGGCTTGGACACAGTGCTGTTAAGAAGCCTTTTGGAGCTGCCAGCACCTGGTACAGGTGTTGTGGGACTGGTCCTGATGCAGGCTGACAAAGCCAGCAGGAGGGGGAATTTGTTTGTCATCCTTTGGATTATAATACCTGGTTCATGCTTTCACTCATTGACTTCAGAAATCTCACAGAGGCAAGCTGCATTGTCTTAACTTTGCATTTGTAGATTATCCACGCTGCAGAGTTATAAATCCTTCTGAGCACAGCGTGCTTCCAAGGCCTAATTATATTGTCAGCGATAGGGTCTGGAGCGGGAGTGGATGTGCTACAATGCTCTGCTGGCCCCGAGTTCAGGAGGCATTCATAGAGGCATTTTATCAGTCAATTTCATGAGACATTAATTAATGAGATACTTCAATTAGATCATTTCTGTCACTAGGAAGGAATTATTCTTCATGGTCAAGATTACATCATCTTAATTAGTCCCTCTCCAAGTAATTTGCTTCTTTTCAAGCCCCGAAGAAGGGTACATTCATTATAGATAATTAATATTCAAGTTAATTGACTGTACCCTACAATTCATGGAGCCCCTTTGAAACAGATTTTCTAGTTAGGCATCAGGAAGGGCTGTTAAAGTCACACTGCACAGTCCTACGTAAAGCTTCTCAATCATCTGGGAGACCAAATTATAATTATCAGCCCCAGGCCTGCCTTAGCCACTCCAGTTAATATTCACAACAGAGTGCCCATTCTGAGCAACTGCTGTGTACAAAAGTTGAGACCAGAAGGTTAGGTTAAATCTCTTGTATTTATGTATACACTATGCAGGGAATCTGGGTTTTTGGGTTTTGTTAGCACACACGCTCTTCACAGCAAAATTACTTTGATTTGACTATTTCAGTTTTAAAAGGGAATTTTTAGAAGAAGCCAATCAGGAATAACAGACACTCGAAGCTCAGATGCTCTGTTTGTTTATTCTCTCCAAAGAAAGGTCATGTAATATTAATGTCATGCCTTTTAATGTTGCAAATAATCCACAGAAACCACCATAGCCCACTCAGAGTTGTAAATTAAATGGAAACGTTCTGTATCATATACAAACATTGTAGCAGAAATTTTCCTTCCCAGTATCAGTGCTTAAGTTCTTATGTTTGACTTACTCAAGGCTTGATTTTAGTCTGTTCTGTTTCACATTCCAGCAGCGATTCTCAGAAGCACTGACTCGAGTGCGAGTAGGTGTTTTCAAAGGAAGCTATTAAAAAGAAAGAAAGAAAGAAAGAGAAAGGAAGGAAGGAAGGAAAAAGAAAGAAAGAAGGAAAGAAGGAAAGAAAGAAACAAAGAAAGAGAAAGGAAGAAAGAGAGAAAGTGAAAGGAAGAAAGAGAGAAAGTGAGAGGAAGAAAGAAAGTGAAAGAGAGGAAGAAAGAGAAAGGAAGAAAGAGAGAAAGTGAAAGAGAGGAAGAAAGAGAAAGAGAAGGAAAGAGAAAGAAAGAGATAAAAAAGAAAGAAAGAGAGAAAGAAAAAAAAGAAAAGAAAAGAAAAGAAAAGAGAAAAAAAGTAAAAAGAAAAGAAAAGAGAAAAAAGAAAAAAGAAAAGAAAAGAGAAAAGAAAAGAAAAGAGAAAAGAAAAGAAAAAAGAGAAAAGAAAAGATCACACAGGTTTGCAAATTTAGGAGCATCTATGAGTCTGAAATAAACAGCTACAACTCACCTTGAAGCCAGGGAACCAGGGAACTGTTCTGGCCGTGCTGGCATCAAGGCTAGCTCTGCCTAATTGCAAGTGCAGCATTGCTGCTCTTCATTTTTATGCAGATTGCTGAACATGTCTGACCTAAGCAGATCTTCTGAGGAAAGGAGATGCAATCCATGCAAGTGCAGGTCTTTGTTTATGAAAACAAAACCTCCCTTTTGACTTGAACCTTAACTAGTAGAGCCAGGCAAATAATGTGGATAACAGCACTGAATAAGTGCTCAGATTTCAGCATTTTATAGCTCTTCCTGTCTTCATGCCATATATCAGTTTCCTCTGAATAGTCTTTCGAACAAATTAAATGGCAAGAGTGTTAGTGGAAGCAGTGAGATATAAACAAACACTGAATATTCAGAGTGACTATTTTTATTCCCAGCAGAAACCTATTTTTAAGATCAGTTTTCTCCAGCTGTGGAGAAGAAATATTAGCATAGAGTACAACAGCACTTGTGTGCTGTACTATTGCAGGAGCAGTGCTAGAAGCTTGCCAGGTGTAGGATACCCTTGGGTGAGTACACACCAAGTGAGACTTGGGGCAAATCTGTGTGGGAGAAGGTTTTTGGCTGATATGGTCAATTCACTGCCTGCATGGTATGGACTGCGTGGAGAAAGAAGTCTGCAACTGCACCATTCCCACCAAGGTCTATATGAGCAAGTCAGAAGCAGGGATGAACATGCTCTAGGAGCTGGATATTTGAATTTATTGATATTGATGTGGAGCTGCTTGACAGCTCTGCATTGCCCTTCCTGCGGACTGCCCGAACTCCTCCAGCCACCCTATGAACCTCTGCAAGTGAAGACCAGCCCCACAGCAGCCGTGCAAGGCAAGGAATGAGATTGTTTGTGGGCCACCTTCTCTCCTGAAAGAGCTGCCTCTCCTTCTGCTTTCCTTTTCCTCAGCAGTGGTGGCTTTGCTGGCTGTCTGGGTTTCTGGACTAAACAATGATCTTTGCTGAGATGTTACCTATCCTGAATATGCAAAAGAAAAAATCCAGAGCAGAATCTCAAGTAGTGAATAATTTTGAGAGTTACTGTGTTCTACATTTGGCCATGTGGCAAGGAAAGGTTAAAAAAAAAAAAAAAGATAAATGTGTAAACTTCAGCTAGGAAAGAGGTTTTTACAGTTATTCATCCAGGGCTGTTAAAAATGTAGCTTGAATTAACATCCTGCCACTTGCTTGGTGCCTCTGCCTAATTCCGTTTTCTGTGATTGATTTTGCAAGAGCAGTTCTCAGGAGCTTGCCCAATTTGGTTTTATTGCTACTTGAGCCAGTGAAAAGCAATTGTCTAAAACTTCTTTTTGTCTGTCTCCCTTCCCTTATCCATCCCTTTTGTCTAGACAACTCACACAACTCCTAGCCTTGTCTCTTGCATCATTTCTGCATTTGACTTGCTGAATTTTTTCCAGTTTTCCTGCTTCATGGAAGACACCAGAACCCTTCTGTTGTTGGTTCTAGAATCCATTAGAGCTGACATTTTATGACCCAAATAAAATATGTGTTCCTCTGTCACCTGCTTACAAGAGTACAGGCCCTGCTTCCACTGACATGGAGTGCAGTGAACACACAGAGCAAAGGACTCTGCTTCTTCAGTTGTAGTTATGAAAGCATTTCTTTATTGATTTGGGGATAAACCAGTGCAAACCCAACATATCTGAACTAACTCTCCAGGCTGCCTGACACACTGTGGCTGTGGACACGTTTGCTCTTTCAGCTCTGGAGCTGGCAGTGTTCTTTGCATAATAACTATCACAGGGTTAATTTAGGAGGATCACCACAATATTTTTGCATCTCTGGAGCAGCCAATTTGAGGATTTCAAATTGCTGTGCAAACAAATGTGTGAAATCTACCAAAGAAGGTCATTAGCATTAACCCTATTTTGGCACTGGCTAATTTAATGTTCAGGGAGACAGAAGGTCTGTGCTGTGGAGATGCTGAACATGTGCACTTTGAAATGAAGTCTGGAGCTGCTAGGGGTATTTGATGTCTGTGGAGAAGAAGGGATCTCACTGGGGATTTGTTTAAAGGTAAATAGGAGAGTAGATGGAAAGTCTTGACTCCCAGTCCTCTCCTCTGATCACTGAAGCACAGTAAAGTGTAACTCATCAGTGCAACACTAGCCTGAAGCTTGTAAAAAGTATTTAGTATTTTAAAGGATTTGTTTCTTATCCTTTGAAAACCACTTACTTTTAAAAAATGCTCTCAATACCTGTGCAGCTCTAATGTTTAAACTGGACTGTCCTGAGCAGCAGCTGACTTGGGCACATATAGGTCACTCTGTTCCTAGAGTGAACATCTGAAGATGCTGATGGAGATTTCTGCAACATTACACCATCATTCTCAGTAGTCCACAAGTTTTCCCTTGCACTAAGTTTTCTTACACCTTGTTTTCTGTCCACAGACCTTTATTGATGTCTTCAGGCCCTGACTGACTCCGAATTAGGAAGGAAATGCCCTGACAAAAAAAGTGCTCATCATCAGACCCTGCATACTGAATAATTATAGTGAAAACCCATCTCCATTGGCAGAGGTGAGCAAAATCATGGCAAAAAAGATAATAGAGTCCATTGGAGCACAAAATCAATTTTGGCATAGATTTCTGGGAGCTGGGTAAGCTGACAATGGTGAGAAAATAACAAATTGCATATTTTACACTACATTTTTCATTGCAGAGAGGTCTGTGGACTGTGGAGAACCAGGCTGATGCTAGCTTTGGGCAGCCTGGATGCAGAGTCCTACAGTCTTGCTAAGACGAACTGGAAATCTGAGGGGTGTTTAGGATGGGAACAGCTTCCTGACATGAGGCTTTGCCACACACAGAGCAAGAGGCAGAATTAAGAATTTAGTGAAGTGATTGTTACCCTTTCGTGAAGAGATTGTTAGACAATGTGCAGATTTTGTCCTTGCCATCATGCAACTTAAATGTGCTTCTTGATGTCTTAATGGTGTGGTGCAGTACACTCAGCATAGCAGTGGGGAGGGTTTTTCCCAGCTAAGCGTTTCTCTTTTAATAAGCTCCAGCTTTTAATAAGAAAACTGCCTTTAATTAGGGTTGTCATAAGTATGGACGTATGCCCACTGTTCTTGCATCTGGTCTTTGCTTTGAAGGTAGGACCTGTTGCTGGCACTTTCAGAAAGAAGCTTAGAGATCTGCCCTGATCTGCAGCCGGAGCAATGGGAATCATTTCCATATGGTGCTTTGAGCCTGGTGGGCTTTGAAGGGAAAAAGGCAAGTGCTCCCTGAGCTCACCCGTGGGGGCTGGGGTGGCAACCTTATGGGACCTTTCCAATGAACACCAAAAACATCCATTGTATGTGTTCTGGAGAAATTATTTCAAGCTATTTTCTGCCCCCCTCCCCCCCCTTTTCACCTCCTCTGCCTTCATCCTCTCCTTTTCTTTTTCATTTTCAGCCATTTGATCTTCAGATATTTTTTAAATGACTAGGAAAAAGTGGGACAGACATGAAGCTGAGGTAAGGGAAATTGAAGTCTAGGGGAAAAATCACAGTAGTTTATTGCAGACCTTGTTTAATGAAAAATAATTAAAAATTTCAAAACACTCAGCAAACTGCAATCCCATTTTCTGTTTATGATGGACAAAAATCTAGAAGCTTTGATTTCCTATGATAAAATCAAGCAATATTTACCTTTTACATATTTCCCCCCCATTTAATAACTTGAAGGGCTTTTGCATCTGAAGCAGACACAATATTCAAAGCTCTGCATTCTTTCTACCTCTTCTTGTTCTGCTTCCCCAGCCTGGTTTACATTTACTTTTGTGTTCTCCATCCTTTCTGGGTTGGCCCAGAGCTAAAGCTATTGGTTGAAGCTGCTGGTGAAACGTGTTTTACACAATCTTTCTCCGTGGTAGTAGGATGGACATTTTCTGTGTTGGAGTTTGGTGGGGTTTTCTGTACCACCACACCATTCCTTAGCCCAGCTGTACATAGATTCTGTTAATTAAAAATTGAGAATGAATTAGTTGAAGCAGTAGTCAAATCTAAACATGGAGCAAAGACAGAGAGTTCCCTCCCAGTTATCCAGCCTGTGAGCGCACTGAAAGTTGTGGCAGGAAAAACAGTTTTATTCTTGACTTCTCTAAACTCTTGGATAAAATTGTTGCTTCCCTGATTATTTTCTCTTCTCACCTGTGTTATGTCTGGACTTTTTGGAGCAGAACCTCTTAAAAAACCTAGATGTCTTCAGCTGTAGTACAAAGCCTAGTACCATGGAGCTTTAACATTCCTGAGGTCTCTAGGATCTTATTTTATACATGTAAATAATTACAAATTCTATAAATTGTAGCATCTTCAGCTAAGTCTTCATAAAGATCTTCTAGTAAACAGGACTTTGGTGTTGTGCTTATTGAGTGTTGAGCGAAGTTTTCTCTTTGATGCTATTTCCTTACTTTCTCCTTTGAATAAAGTGGAAAATACTTGAGGGATTTACAAGGGCTGCTTCCTGTGTGTGTGTGGGGGGTGTTGTTGTGCAAGTGGTGGAGTATTTTTAAAGAGATCTGTCTTGAGAACCCCAGGAGTGCATTGACTAAGCAGAACTAAATATATCAATATCCATGTCAGAGTAGAGGTGTTGTTTTGTTACTGGAGACCACAGGCAGAAGAGGAAGTGTAAGCTTTCCACAGGCAAAAGAGTAGTAATGACATCTGATCCTCCAGGTAAAAGAAGTAAAAAATTTCCCCTTATGAAATTATTTTCCTAAGTATAAACAATCTGCAAGTGCTATTGTGCTCATTTGTCTTCACATGTGGTTGGTATCCACCAGTACCAAGCTAGGTTTGGTTGAACATTGCCACGTGGAAGTCATTTGACTGTCGAGGATGTGTTATTTTGGGGGTTGCTGGGGCAGGAATGAGGGGGTGAACTTCTGTAAATGTGAACAATGAGAGACTTAACCCAGATTTTTCTGTTCTGACAAGCATGTAGCTCGCACAATATGAAGATTTAAAAATATTGCCTGGAAGAAAATTTGGATTCCAATAATGTTTTCTAGAGGGAGCTGCCTGCTGGCAGCATGTCTCAGTCCGCTGTGTGTTGACAAGCCCAAAAGCAGAGTTAAGAGGCCCTCTGAAGTTGACTGAAGTCAGTGTCAACAAAGCTGGGATTTCTTCCAACCAAAAGCTTTGCCACCAGTGTGAAATGTTTGTCAGGCTGTAGAGAGGAACAACTAGAGGAGCTACCAAAATATATAACAGAGACTTTCAGAGAGACATTGGGTTTCTAGTAAAAGATACTGCAGTGGCATTCAACACTGCCTACTGTTTTATCTAGAAACTTCCTTCAGTTTTCACTTTAGAAAGACATCATTGGGAGATATCCAGACAGTTGCAAGGTATTTAACGTTCAGAGCACAGAAGAGCTGTGTTGTGCTATCAAGAGGCTGGAGGCCAGCTCCAGCTGGATTTAGTTCAGTTCCAGCCCTGCAATTTGCAAGCTCCGCTCAGCAAGCTTCTGCTTAGTCCTTGTGTGCTAAACTCCATGACCACCTCAGTTTCTGCCCCAAGCAGGAGCAAATAAATCCCTTATGGAGGGAAAGCCAGCATAATTCCATGCTCTTCATTAACTTCTTAGGGAAGGAAGAGTGAATGAAGCCCTAAATTAGGCTCTGTTTTGGTAGCGACTCTGCCTTGATGATAGCCTGTGCAAGAAAGATCTTTGAAGGTGAGTGGAAAAGGTGGAAGTAATGAGCAGCTGGGTATAGTTTAACGTCTGACATGAGAGGTTAAATCTGCTCCCACCAGGACCTGGCATTCACAAAGCATCCCAGTCTTGATGTTGTTGAGTGCTCTCAGTGTTTTCTCATGCTGATGCATGAAGGAGTGCAATTCCTTCATCAAGTGGCTACGTTTTGAAAGCATCTTGTGCATGCTTATCAGTATGAATCAGTAGATTAATGTTACCTTCACTCTCTTGGTTTTCTTTGCTTTTTCTAATCTGCTTCAAAGAATTTTTATTTATATTTTTGTGAGATGCTCCAGCTGCTCTCAGGGTATTGTCACCTTTAGATCCCCTAGACCATGGCTGGCACCTTCTCCTGGGAGATGAGAGATGTGGATGTGAGTTCCTTGAGGCAGAGAACATCATTAAACCCGGGTAGCCCTTTTTAGAACCAGCCCAATGCTCATAGAAAATCAGAGCTATCTGTGATCATCTCTATTCTTGCCATTTTACTGATGGTGAATTGTCTTCTCTGCCACTCACAGGCAGATGCTACCACACTGACATACCACAGACATCACATTTTTCCTAACTCCCCTAGAACTCATGTCAAATCTCTTGATGTAAACTTCTTGCCCAGTGAACAGATTCTTTTCTAAGCTCCCTGGTATCCTAATGTTTAGGATGAGTCTCAAAATGAGGCAATTGAACAAGAGTGACTAACTATGATTTTACTGCTGTGGTGCAATACAGCAGCACACATAGACTGCAGCACCTATCTGGCATGCCCTTGAGGTAGGGATTTGGTTAATGTCTTCAGAGCAGTAGAAATGAAGCTTTGCTTGAAAAGCCAAGAGGAACTCAACACAAGCAAATTAGTGAAGACACTAAAGATAGCTCTCCTGCTCTTGAAAAAACATCTGTGTTCAGCTGTGCTTGCAAGTGCCTACAGTCTCAGCTTTATTTCTCATCCAAAGGGCAGCTGCTTGAAAAGGCATTGATTTGGAAACAGCTTCTTGTTCTATAAAGTTGTATCAAATATGCACTGAGGCCATCACAAGGAGTCTTTGCAATGGCCTCAGCAGGTGTTTAATTGAGAATAAGGGAAGGTATGCATTTATAGAGGTAACATTCCCTATAACAAGGGACTTATATGAAGCAATTTCTACTTGCTTTGCCGCCTAACTGGGAGATGCACGGATCATCAGAGTGCATGCTTCCTCAACAGCTGGGATAGGGATCTGCTGTGGCTTGGAGGATGGTTATCTTACAGAGCTTAACTGAAATCCAGGATAGCTGGTGTACTCATGGTACTGAAGATTGGTAGGATTCAAGGCTGAAAGAGACAGATTATTATGTTTTGTTTTTGTGAGCATACAAAATGTCATCCAGGGATGCCTGTGCTGAGCCCAAGGTCTACTGTTTGAATTAGACCACCTGTGTCAGTTCAAAATCCCTATTACCCCTGTTTGCAGACTATTTAAACCAGAAGTCTCATCTTGGTTGTAAAAAAACATCAACTGTTGAGTCTATAAATAGACCAGTGTGCTATCAAATATTATTTGTGATTGTATTAATTGACACCTTTGCCCCTTGGCACAGGAATAAGGGGAAAGGCAGTGTTTACACTGACTGGAGGTAACAATAAATGCAGGATTCTCACAGTCTAATTTACAGGACTCTCTGGAGTGCTGAGTGAACGTTTTGACCTGGCAGAGTTGAAGCCAGTTCTGTTCAACATGCTACAGTGAAAATATTTTTGAAGTATTGTCCTTGCTATTGTTTGGTATTAAGTGAAAGGAAAAAAAAAAAAGGAAAAGAGATGGAGTAAAACCAAGAATAGAAATAAAGATCAAAGAAAATGCCTGGCATGGGGCTCACCATTTTGGGGGGAAGTGGGGTAGGGGGGAAATAATCCCTTTCCTCAAAGAATCTGGGGAGAAAAAAACCCTGCTGTGCTTGCTAAAATTCCCTTCCAGCTCCCATTGTCAGTGTTAATTGGTGATGGCCCCCATCACACAGCAGCATTGTGGAGGTAAAATGAAAGGAAATATGTAAGGGAGTGTGTGTGAGTAAGAGGCTGCTGTATCATGTGAATGAGGAGCACAACAATGGCCCAGAATAAGCTAATATATATAAATGAAAATATCAGCTTGATCCTTTGCTGGACTTTTTGATGCTTTGAAAGTTCACATTAATTCCAGCTGTGTGGGTCCCTTTATTAATTAAATGGTCAAGGCAAGCTCCATGTGCAGTACCAGCTCCTCTAGCAAATGATGAAAGCACTGTGTTGACATCCTTATTCTAAGCTCCACAGTCACCTTCAGGGCCTGCATTCAGGGTGAATTACTTTGGCTTCAGTGAACTTAAAGAATCCCAGGGTTCTCTCAATAGATTTTAAATCCTACAGTGCTGTTCACCTAAGAAATGAGAAGGACTCTTGCTGACGCCCTTCTTGATGTTCCTGATAGTAAAGAAAAAACTATAGAGCCAAGTGGGTAGGTCTAATTATTTCAAAGGGTTTCCAGCTGCTCTGCTTCTTAGCTTTCCCTTTCATCATCTATTTAATTGGAAAAGGACTTTGTTTTATTTATTTTTACAAGATATGTGGTAGAATTGTATTTTAGAGTCCTAATAGCTCCTGGTTTGTTTGTCTGCTGGAAACTGCAGCACATGGTCCTCTTGTGGTCAGGTAGAGCTTGAGACCAGGTATTGACCTTCTGTGGGCAGCTGCACAAGCATGGATGGCTTTGGAGGCATAAGAGGATTTGCTTAGTGGCTGACCTGAGCATCTGCACAGAGCAGCTTTGTCCTCCCTGTACAAGCAGGACTTAAATATAAAAGCTGAAGGTTCTTGCAATTACACTCTAAAAGTCACCTCTGGTTACTCCTCATCACTTCAGATGGCTCCTCATCACTTCAGTGGCTGTATTAACACAGTTAATACAGACCCCAGAGGTTTGCTGAGGAGGAGGAAGGATGGCTGCATACTTAAGGACAAAAGATGTCTGAGGGCACTGTGGCTCTGTTTTGGGTATGCAACAGTAACCCCTTCCCTTCCTTTCTCTGCCTGGTCTGGTCTGGTGACTTTTCCTCATCATCTTTTCTGCAGTCCTGAAGTTCTGCAGGAGCCAATTTTCTCTGCAGTGTTTAGTTGTTTATCTCCTTTGGAAATAACAAAGGATTTAGTTGCCCTCACTGAGGATTATTAGAAGTCAATGTCTAAGCTAATATAAGCTTGTGACTCTCTGTGTCAAAGGAGGAGCTTCCTAACAGCTCCTCTGATCCTTATCTAGATTCTGAACCCTCCTGGAAGCCTTTTGCACAATACCTCATTGAACACTAAATTAAGACTATAAAAACAAGGGCAATGCAAATGACACAAATCTTCACATGTGAGGAGGAAACACACTTTCAGCTCTGTTGGGAACTGTGAGGAGAGCTTCTTTGGGGAGGAACTTTCACATTCTTGGGTCCATTTGTCCTGGAAACACTTGGGCTAGCAGACCCAGCACAGACTTGCAGCAGCAGCTCCTCAGCAGGAGGATCCAAGTTTGGGTGCTGCATATTGGGCTTTTCCTACGCATTTTGAGAGGTTTTGATCCTTAAGTCTCAGAAAAGCAAGCTTGAGCTGATTCAGGGATGTGTATCATTATTCCATAATGATTAGACATCTCATGAGCTTTCCCTGGTTTAATTCACTGTTATTTTACTTGATCCTATCACAGCTCATCATCTGAGGTTTGAATCAGTAATCTAATAACATGTTTCAACAGCCAAGACAGTTCCTCCTCCTGGATTTTTTTCTTTTCTCTTCTTGCATTAAGAGCAATGGGGGAGAGGAAGGCCCTGGATTAACAGTTGGTCCCAGTGGCTGTCCAAACTGGTAATGGCTTTTTCCCAAGCCAGCACATGCCACTTGCTGCATGGTTTAATGTACCAGGTGTCCAGAGGGTAGAGCCAGCTCTTAAGCTGCTTGTCATCCCTGGGTGGTGTCATTAGTGCATCATATGTTTCAGAAAGAGAGAGCCCTGTGAGAGCTGTGTGTTGCAGAGCAGAAGCTGGAATGTTGATACTCTGCCCTTCTGTCACCAGCAAAACGTCTCAATAAATGGTCAAGTAGGCTTGGATGTGTGGCAGAACCTCTCCAATGTTGCCCAGACCACCCATCCCAATTCTCCCCCCATGGCCGAGCTTAGGACAGATCTACTCCATACTTGGAAAAAGACTTTGCTTTCATTTTCAGGGTGAGATTTGTGTTGCTTCCCTGTTCTTCTTCCTGCTTTGTGCATGTGCACACACATCTCCTGTGTTTGTGCTTCACAGACTTCTTGGTTGCTTTATTTTAGAGCACTGGGGAAAGCTTTACAGCATCTCAGCCTATTTTAGAGCATGGATGCAATCTGCAACACTCATGTCTTGAGTGTCTGATACTTTCCTTTGACCATCCTGCATGGCTGGAGGATATGAGGAGCTCTGCAAGAGCTCTCAATGGGGTGCAAAATGTGGTCTTGGGGTGCAAAATGTGGTCTTGGGCTGCCCACAGCCTCCTATGGCTCAGTGAGTGTCTGAGGGCTGGTGATGTAGGGTCAGCCCATGCCAATGTGGATGCCCCAATGGCATCTCCTACCTCACTCGACAGTGACAGCATACCCCTTGCAGTCAAGGCAGCTCAACTGGAAAAGTAATTGGCCCTCAGGGCTCCTGTGAGCTGTTGTGCTTCTCACTGGCAGCCATGTGGCCTCCACAAAGACATAAAACTCTTCCTGGGTTTTGTGTCAAAAGACTTTTAACACAAACCTGCAACCAACCCCCACAATGGAAGAGGTCTTCAGGAACTTAACAGGGAATCAGTGTTGGCCAAACATTATCAGGGGTCAGGAAAAAAAGGAAATCTCATGGAAGTGCTTTTTTACATTCAGAGTTTGGAGAGGATCTGTCTCTGTCTCCCTGTGAAGGGATCTGTTTCTCAGGTGGCAATGCTCACTTACATCAGTCTTGGAACTGCACTGGTGTGTCTGGAATGGGGAAATCTTGAATACAGTCACTTGCTCCTACTTTGGAGGTTTGCCAGCATGTAGCTGTGTGGGTAGAAGAGCTCAGTGCAGTCCCACCTGACTGATTGTTACTCCACCCTTTCCCACCTCCATGCCTCACTTTCCCCATATCTAAAGTGCTGGAATTCCTCAAGAGCTACAACATAAAAATGCTGGATGGGAATCAAGCATTAAAACAAGTGAGGCCATTGCCCTGGCTCTGGAGGGTCATTCTTTTGTATTTCCCCCCCCCCCCCCCCTTTTTTTTTTTTTTGTGAAGAAAGAGAGTTTTATGTTTGCTTGAAAACACACAGCTGAGAACCACAAGTACTTAGATGTGTGCATTTCTGTGGCTGCATGCACAGCCTTGCCTGAGGCTGGGTGGTGTACATGCAGAAGGTGCTTGTGCAGAGCAAAGATGAGCAACTCAAGGAATGGAGGGGACCTCCATTATACAGAGCTGCAAGTTTGTGGCTGCATCCTGCTCCTCCACCTGGTGTGCTTGGTGGAGGGAGACATCACAGCTTGCTGAGTAAGAGCATGCTTTGCTTATTCTCAGGAAAAACAGCTGAAATGAGGTTTGGTTATAGATGTGCTCTGTGTTCTTTAGGAGGAAAAAGCATGCAGAAGGAAATACTTTTAATGAGGAGCATACAAAATTAGATGATTCCAAAATGTGTGTTTGTTATCTAATAGCTTTATGATGAAATTTACTACAATCAGGGCTCTTCCTAATGTTTGCAGAATTTCAGTAAATGTCACCATGTTTTGTGGTTTTGATACTATTTCTGCTGGTCTTGGAGCACAAGGTGGCCTCATCCTGGATTCAGTCCCTTTGTAGCACTGTACAAACACCAATATGAACAGCTGAAGAACAGATGGAAATGGGAAGGTAAATGCTGACAACACCCCTAGCTGATCTCCATTTTGGTCAGCTCAATTTTCCTGAGGACATGAGGTTTATACAACCTGCTGACACAGTGCATGTGAGTACGATCTCATCACAAGTGACACATCTGCAGAGGAGACAGTTATGTCCTGGTTGGACTCACCTATTGCAAAAGAGCTGCCCCAGTTACTCTTTGGGGTTTCAGCCCCTCTGGTGTGGCAGGGTGAGGAGAAGAGGCAGTGTGTGAGCACTGCACTGACACAAAGCACTCCTGTGTATGCAGCACTTTGCTTTCCCCATTACAGCTTATTCCACCTCCCCAAGGGGATGGAGTACAGTTTTCCACTTTGTCACAAATAATAATTATCTCAGCAATAGTCAGTGATAGGAGCTCACCCTGAGGAGGCTGCTCTGGCTGCAGGAGACACAGTAAGATTGCTCTGAATGATGCTCTGAGCTGTTTTAGCTGCACACTTCTTGCACCAAGGGAATGCACACACAGAAAGGGGGAAGAACCTTGTGCATTTGCACATCAGAAACTCTTGGGATATGTCTGCTGGGAGTGGTACATGTGCCTGTAGCTTTCCCTTTGCTTTCTGACCTTGATCTCTGCACCTGTCCAGGTGGAGCAGCCTTCCAGTTTAAGCATTTTTCTGCTCTCAGGGAGCGCAGCAGCCTTTTGATATGTATTAGCCTCACACTCTGGCACTGCTGGTTTGTGTTCTGTCCCAGTGAGTCCCTCACCATTAAAACAACCATTCATCATTCACCATGTACTATAAACCAGGAGGCTGTATTTTATTTGGTTCCAGCCCCAGGCACCTCAAGCAGGTATGAATCTTTTAAGTGTAAGTTCATCTTCGACTTGTCCCAAATGTGCCATGAATTGCTCACATGGTTTGTTTAGTGTCTGTAGAACAATCCTGAAATTGAAACTGATGATGTGGCCTCAGCCACTCTCTGATGTTTGTAGGGGGAAGTTTGCTGGGACTGTAGATTAGCCAGAACTACCTTTCAGACAAGATTTCCAGAGGGCTTTGCAAAACGCTAAAAATTATGGATTGTGCCATCCCCAAAAGATGTGACTGGTGGGGATCCACCATACCCAACCACTGGGGTAGAAAATGGTCAAACATAAGATTAAGCTATTAAGAAAATTGCAGTTTACAGGTTTGGAGGTGACCACAAGAGGTCAGGGCTTCTGTTTTCATGTCTCATGTGAGAGAAAAGCCCTGCCAGAGCGCAGCATCTTTAAAGGTGCAGTTTCCTGAGCAGATAAAGTCAAAGACTGTGCTACTAGCTGAAAGAGACATCTGTAGCCTTTCACTGTCCTGGGCCATGTTTTCTTGCCTCCTCTGTTGCCCTGACAGTGGTAACTGTTCTGCCATGTGAAGGTTCAGCTGCACTTTCTGATCTGTCTGAAAGCGTACAAGCGAGCTCTGGCTGCAGCTGGTAGAGCAGGAAAGGTGGATGGCTGGACAAGGAGAAAAGAGGACCATGGTGTTGCTTTTGGTGCCAATGCAGCCTTTAATGGGTTCATGCTGATTAATGAAACCATTCCTTTGGACCTGAAACCTTCTCTGGCCTTTCAATAGCCCTTGCTATGTTCAGATAATGACCAAAGCTCAACATGGGGAGCATGGGGAATCTGAATGGAAGTGATCTGAGTAACCTGGGGTACTTGTGATGATCATCTTTGATAGGAATCAAAGGACAGAACAGCAAATCCAAACAGGTAGATTCTCATAGACAGCTAAGGATGTATTTGGCTCATCAAATATCCAGTAAGGAATGCAAATTCCTTCCAGGAATGCACCTGGCTTCATCTTGGAGGCTTGCAGGTCTCTCTTTGCCCCTCTATTCCTACTGGAAGATGGTTCTGTCATCTTTCTCCTGAGAGGTGTAGATACTGTCTTCTGATTTCTAGAGTAGGTAATGCATCGAATGTATTTACCTCTGAAGAAAAGAGGTAGATGCATCTGTTTCCAGAAGTCTTTGTTGTGATTGACAGGAACTATCTGTTGTGCTAGATTTCACCTGAAACTGCATGGAAAAAGTCCAAACTCAGCTGACCTCAGAAAGGAAACAGTGTGGCTGACCTCAGGAAGGAAATGTTACTCAAGGTAAGGCTCTTGAGAGGAAAAGCACTTAAGGCACTTTATGATCTGGGACAGAAGTGGACCCAGTATCTCAAACCAGTGAAGATCTGAAGCAAACCATGGTGTACAGAGCCAGTAGCCCTTACAGAAGCCCTTCCTCTCCTCCTGTGTTATCATATGTGTTTATCCCAACAATTTCTAGCCACTGCTATGCCAGTAGTGATGACAGGAATAGTTTTGCTTTTCAAGCATACCATGCCTAGGATGCACCTTTTCTATCAATCTGTATCACCACTGTCCTAACACTGGAGAGCAAGGTCTCTAACTGTTGATGAACTCACCAAGCTGGTATTTTTAAGCCTAAAACTGGAGGAATGTATACATTCTGCTGTATATCAGGAATCATATGCATGGGCATGGCTCTGCTGGCAACTTTTCCATGAGCTTATTCATGTTAATTCCAGAACAGGCATTTTCTACCAACCTCCTGTTTTCAGGACACTGCAACGTAACACCTGGTGGGTTTCTAGTTTTGCTTTAGAGCATGTCTCAAGCCCCAGGGATGTGATTGTTTTGTAAAGATGAAACTTGCTGCCTCCTCTCCTGAGATGGAGTCAGAAGTGTGAATTCTAGAGGACCTGATGAAGTCCTAAGTGGCTAAAACAGATAAAATGCCAGCACTGAGGTCTTTATACTATACTAACAGCAAAGAGGATCTTCAGAGGCAGACAGGCCTCCTAAATACTTATGATAATGTCTAACAAGAATAGAAGATGTCAGACAAAATAGCAACTGTGCATCTTAAGAAAAGGCCTTGATGTTTCCTGAGCTGGTTGGATATTTATCAAAGCATAACCTGTAGGTTAGCCTACAAAGCACTGGAAAACAAAGGCCCTCTGTTTGAGTCTTTCAAGAGGGAAGGTTAAACAAAGGACATTGAAATATGTTGTGTCAGAAGATCTTTGTTTCTAGACATCAATGGAATAGAGGATTTGGAATAGCCTTCTCACTTCCTTCACTGTCCTTGCCCATGGGTGTTTAAAAAAAACAGACTGAGAAGTGGAAACAATTGGTATCTGTTGAAGCAGTTGTGTGAGCAGCCATGTGTGCATCACCTGGAACACAAACTATTCATATTCCAGAAAGTAAACTGTAAGTATTTCAGAGTATTCTGCTGCCATAGATGTGGGACTTCCAAGATAACTAATTTCCTCAGGGAATAATAGATACCAAAACGAGTAAAATCAATCTATGACCAAATTCCACAAGTGAAACACAATCTATGTGTATTAGAGGGATTCACTTTGTTTTTTTCTTAGGGTAGGTAGACCAGTAGGTAAACCTGCAGTGGCACATGGTGGCATTAATGAAGTTAAGATCCTACTTCAGGTGCCATAAACCAAAACCCCTGTCAGGAGCTGGTCTGAGATAACAGGATTATCATATTCCTAAAAAGTCTTTGTTTCATCATCATGCACAGCTAAATCTTCTTCTTCTTCTCTGATTCCTTCTCTATGAAATTCAGTGGCTAATATCTTTTGCTTAACTCAGTAGTCTGAGCAAACAGCTTTTCCCAAATGTCTTCAAAGGCTCTCTTCTCTGCACTGTCAAGGGGAAATGTCTTTCCTTCTTCGTACTCCAGACTGGAATACATGCACCGTATTTCACCACACTTCACAGAAGCCTGAACTACTGCTTTATCCCACTGGTAGTGGCTGGTTTGTGCAAAGGTTAACAGACCATGTAGATGCCAGGTAATAGGTCTGCTCTGGCAACAGCCCATTCCTTTTGTTGATGCCAATGCCAGATGCTCTGTGGGGTAATTTGCTGGCATGCAGCCACATCTCACCCAGCTCCAAATACTTCACCGGAACAAGCAACTGAAAGAATAAGAAGAAATGCTTTGAAAGCAATAAAACCGCAGTGAAACTACAGAAAAAACCCAGCTCACCCTTAAATACAAGTGGAATACCTGACCTTAAAGAAACTTAGGTTGCTTCTGGATGGAGAGATGTGTCCATGCAAAGGGACTGGTGTTGCTGGGGTGCTGGTAATGCACAGCTTGTACATGCTGCTCCGCTCTCGTACGCACGGGTGGGTTACCTTGTCCTGATCGCTTTTCTCCATAGCACCTGATCACAGCTGCTGTTGGGAGACCCTCTGCTAGACTACATATTTCACTGGGCTGCTTCACTATTTGCTTTCTGTCTGTTCAAAACTCTTCAGTTCATCCCCCATTGCTTCTCAGGCTGAGAATATCCTATTCCCTGGTGTTGGTAAAATCCACCCATTGATGCCATAGGTTTAAAATGCAGAGAAGTTAAAGCCTGACCTTTTCCAGATATATAAGATGGCTTTCTGCATTGCTTGCAGGCTTCACATTTTAAGAAGCAACTTTCTCTCTCTAATGGCTAATTCAGAGGAGGTGATCACACAATCTGGTGATGATAGCTATCGAAATGCCTGTAATGTAAAATGAAATGGGTCATTCTGTGTATTTCAGTGATAGACATAAAGCATCATAAAAGTTGCACAAATGTGGCTGGAAATTAATTTTTTTTCTTTTACCTTTTGCCACTGAAGTGAATATAATCAATGTACAACAGAGAATAAAAGGGTTTAGCATGTGCCTTTGGATCATGGGGACGCCTCTGCTGCGTTAAGTTAAGATGCTTAACGTTTAATGTTGATTGCTTGAAAAAGCCTCTGCAGAGGAGTTTTCTGTTCCCTGGAAACATGGCCAGGACAGATACTTCATGAATAAAGGAGGGGGCACTTAGCAGAACTTGAAGTGATCAGAAGATTCATGAAAGATGGCCCTGGGTTGCAGGTACTGCATTTCAACTCTAAATAACTGGCTTCACTTGCAAGCTCCCACAGGCTTCCCTTGACCAAGAATGGTTACCTGGAGCTGTGCTTCCCATTTATAAACCAAAGGAACAAAGCAGTTTTAAAGCACTTCTACAAGCCCCTGTTTACTACAATCTCTGCAGCAAAAGACCATTTTTTTCTTCCCTTGCTACTAGAGGAAACCTGATTGAAGAGCAAATTGCATACAGCAGTTGTGTTTTATTCTGATTTTTCTTAAAGCATGTTGTATTTAATGTGCAGGATTTTTTTTTTTTTTGCATTTTACTAATTTCTTTTAAAATTATCATTTAAATATTGGCTAAATTAGACCATTTCTAGCTCTACCAGTCCTTCATAAAACCCATGAGAACCCAACAGATAAAACCACACCATGGCTCAAAACCAGTGGGCTGCAGTCATACCTGGTCACAGCAACAGGCCAGGGATGAACCTTATCTACATATTAATATAGATAATATTAATGCAAGATTCAGCATGTGGAAAGGCTTTTCTCTAAAGTCTGCGATTCCCAGGCAGGAAGGAGAAGCTTTACCTTTAAAAAAACCCAACCTTTGCTTTTTGATTAGTAGGATCAGCTCATGTGGGCTTTGTTTGGGGTGACTTGGAAGGGTGTGCAGAGGGGACAGCCTTGGTGTAATGTAGACTGGAAACAACATGATGTCCTGGGGACATCTGACCTTGAGTAATCCCTAAATAAGTCAGGACCCTGCCATGTCCATTGGAAATGCAATCTGGGCCAGGAGATATGTCTTAGATAAGTGTCCATGTCTTGTCAGTAGGTTGGGGAGCTGGGCAGAGACAAACTTTTGACTTTGGAATAGGGGTGTGCTGACTTTGTTAACAGCTCTCATCAGTGTTGTCTTCTTTACTTTCCATCCCCTTTGACTTTAGCAGCCTTTACAGGCAACATAAACTCTCCTGATGCAGTGTAGTTCCAGAGAAGAAGAGCTGTGAAAGAAGGCATTTGATGAAAAGGACAAATAATTCTCACTGTGTTTTTGGATTTTACTCCAGAATCACTCCTAAATATCCATTAGTTGTAGGACTTTATTAAATATGCACCCAAAAAAGTGTCTTCCAGGGCCCTTTAGTTGAGCAGGAATTCCGTTCCAGTACTTTGTACCTGCACTGTGAGGTAAATAACATGAAAGCATGGGAACCAAGGACCATAAAAGGGTCCACTTCCAAAGAGCACATCTTCTCCAGACTGAAATGCTGGTGTTCATGTGCCTTCTGGGAACCTTGATGGAGGATGCAGGGATCCTTAAAGCTAGAGTGCCCGGTCCTTCCCTTAGAGTAGAATCCAACTGCCTAAATATAGCTACAATGAAGGACTCTGGGGACACCTGTATCCACCTGTGGTAGAAGCAGGAGACCAGATTACAGAACCTAAAATGACATTAGGTGTCTGCCTTCAAGTAGTGGAATCCTGTCTTCGGTGGTCAGCATCCCAGTGATCTCCAGATTTCCCAGAGAGGAGCAGGCTGCATTTCTGCTTGTGCTGTCACATCTCATGGGAGCCAGATCAGGCTTTTGCAACCAGGCAGCTTGGGAGGCAGCTGGTGGGGAGAGCCCCAGAAATCTGGAGGGGGCTTCTGACAGTGTACTGTGATGATATCTAATTCAGATGGGATGGTTCTTTATACATCTAAGGAAATGACTTGCAAAAAGTTTATTGCAGTGTAAATCCTGTTACAGTGAACATTTACCCAAGTCCCTTGGGGCTTTGCTATATAGAGAAGTTAGATTGCAGTCTTCTTTTCCCTGTCATCTATTTAGACTATACACAATCTGTGAAGCATGTATCAGCTTTTCCTCTGTGTTCAGCACTCTAAGGCTCAGGTCTCTACTGAGCCCCTAGCTATGATTGTGATTAAAGGAGTTTGGGGCAAAGGGTGGCTTGTGATGTTAAGTCAGAGACCACAAATAATACAAACAAGATGCCAAATGAGGTCTGGTTTGAATTCTTGGATAATGCTTCCTCGTGGCTAATTTAGAAGGACTGAGGATTAGAGTTTCTGTGGTCAGTTCTGCTACTGTGATCTGGTAACAAACCTGTCCTTGCAGAGGCAGAAAAAGAGGAAAGTCACAGCACCATGTCCTTTTTGCAAGCCAGATCCTGGGGTGCTTATTTAGAAAAGCCTTCCCTTGACTCCTGTAGTATGAATATAAAACATCTACAGGAATGTAACCAAGAAATGTAACCCCATAAATGCTGCCTCTTGAGCCATCAATCTGTTTCACATCATGTTGGTCTCTCAACTGTTAATCCAGATGTTATTTACAGCAGTACAGTAGCATTAAACGCTTGTACAAGCAGTATTAATAGCATCAATAACAATACTAAACATAAATAGCAGCAGCACTGATAGTAATACTTCCAAAGCAGCTTGTAATTGTAACAAGCTGTCATTCCTTTGCTAACTCGTGCTGACTCAAGATTAAATTGCCCTATGTGTGGAAAGCAACATGCAAAAGAGCCCATCTGTGCCAAGACTCTTTTCCTCCCTTTGTATTTTTGTTTGTTTGCTTACACCCACTAGCTGAGAAAATGCCACTGTTTTTTACCCTCTTTATTGTTACCAGGTTTTTTTCACTGGCATCATTCACAGGATGCTGGTCCTTGGAAATGTAGTCTAGAAATGGATTAGCCATGAGTCCTCCTCACTGAGCAGAGTATGAATGCTGATGAAACTGCACTGACTTTGGTGGGTTGAAATAGCAATCCTCTGGTGGGTAGAAAATAACTAAATAGGAGAAAGTTGTATTTGCATGTCCCTTTTGCTGTCAGGTTCACCTTGAAAACCACCATTGAAGTCACTGTTAGCTCCTGGTCTCTCTGAGTTCTCCATTTGATTGTGTCATATAACTTACAAACAGAATTGTAAAATGAGCAGTAAAAATACCAGCCCAGGATACTATCTTTAAAGAATTTGAAGTGATGCTGGGTTTTAATCAGTGGCTGGATCCTTGGCTGTTTCACCTCCCCATCCTGTTGTTTCTCCCTCCCTCCCCAACTTAGCATGTCTTCAGGCAGCTGGTGGAGAAACATCTCCATATGTCTCAGAATAAATGAACAGTTTTGTTAGTGGATGTTGCTTTGAGGTGTTGGAGTCAAAGGTGTTCATCTGGCCTGGGTTATAGAAGAGGTCAAGTGAAAGGATCATAGAATCATAGAATTGTTGGGGTTGGAAGGGACCTCAAGGATCATCTAGTTCCAACCCCCCTGCCATGGGCAGGGACACCTCACACTAGATCAGGTTGCTAACAATGCCTTCTTGTCCTTAAAAAAAGCCCTGTTAGTGTGAGCTTTGGGGTAGCTCAGAAGATTTTGCACAATGTTTGCAGAACTGTAATAAAATTTCACTTTGAACTTTAAGACCCTTAAAAAAAAAAAGGAAAAAAAAGAAAGAAGAAGTAGTGGAAAGTCAAAATCTCAAATGTGGTAGTGGCAGTTCAGGCTGGGTGCTTCCTGTTACTGCCATATAAGTCACACCTTTGGTGTCCTGAGTGTCCAACCCAGTAAGGTGGACACAGGAAGCAGTGTATTTCTGCCCAGAAATCCTGAGCACTATCAATCCATCTGCAAAGTCATTCCCTGCCTCTTTCTTCCTTCTCTGCTCCCATGGGAGATGCTCCCTACTGGGTAACAGTGGGGGAGTATCTCAAGGCCTCTTAGGCCTGTCTAGGAGAAAAGGGGGGGTCAAGTCTCAGACTGGCCAGCCTGAGACCAGCCTAGCAGTGGGGGCGGGGAGGGAAGAAAGAGCCCTGGGGGTTTTGGGTAGACCCTCAAGTGGGGAGAAGGGAAGAGCTGGGAGGTCTTTGGGTGTTGTGTAAGGGACTCTGTATGCTTTGGGATATCTTTGCCACTATGCTTGTAGTTTCTGTAGTTTCACCAAATGCTTTTCCATTTAAACTTTCCATCACTCTTTGTGCGAGTGTCATTCTTTCGCCCCTCTTGGGGCAAGAGAGGATCTGTCTGGCCCCAAACCAGCACAGTGGTCTTGGCATGAGTGATTGTTCTAGCTGTCTGTAAATGTGCTTCTGGAAATCTTTTTCTAAAGGAATGAATTACCTAGGTTTGAGGGAGCTCTTCAGAATAAGAAAGAGGAGTTTCAAAAGGCAGGGGGAGACCTTCGCTTTGTACCATGAACTGCATTGTAACTGTGCTTGACAAGTACAGTTCAGAAGTGTAGCCAAAGATTCAAACCTTTACTCACACCTTACAGAACCTGACCCACAGAAATCTCAGGGTATGCCAAATTAGGCTGCAATTTTGTGATAACAAGATTCTTGAGGAAAATGACAGTATTTCTGATGGGTCCTAAAATAACAGCAGTGTAATCTGCTGCGACGTCTTCAGCCCACTCTCTTCTGATCGTGAAGGGATTATGGAAGAAAATGTGGAAATAGAAAATGTGGATTTTTTTTAATGTATTCCTTTAAAGAACATCTCCAACTGTGCAAAATATTGTATTTTCACTTTTCAGTTCCAGAGGATTTTGTTTCCCTCCTGACAGTTGTGACCAATATCCCTCCAGACAGAAGTAGTGCCAAATTCTTTTTTGCAAAGAGTTCAGGCCATCCAAATTGCCTGGTGTTGGCTGTGGGATGAAAGCAGAGGCACAAACTCATACATCAACCTGTGATGTCACTGCCTTTTCCTGTGTCTGATCCCTACATCCCACTTTATTCTGTGAGCTAGCCTATTTCATTGGCACCCCAACCTATTCTACACTGGGTGGCATTTAGCAATCCCAACATGCAATTTAGCATCTGAAGTATTTCTGAAAATATTTCTGAAATATTTGGTGTCTAACCACCACTGAAACCTGAGGCCAGTTACCTAAGCCCCTCTCCTAAAATGAGATGTAGATGGCTGCAGCCTCTGAGGCTTGTACCCCCAAACCCCATCCATGGGACTATGCCTTACACATCTCCATCAAAGCAGTGTCCTTCCCCACTGAACACCACTAAACATTAATGACACAATCCCCATCTAGCAATTGAATGCAGAATGCTCTCCCTCATCTGATTGCAGGAATGGGAGGTCAGTAAGATTTTACTTTTGCAACACTTCAGATAAGAGCAGAACATTTCTGGGTTTTGGCCTTGTCTTATTGCTGGGCACAGGAGTGTGGCCAGCTGACCTTCTCCCTGAAGCTCCTGCTGGGAGTATTGCTTTGATGTGACTTGGTCTGTGTGGACAGTACCCTGGGACTGATGCTCCCCAGACACTAGAGCACTTTCCAATGAGCATGAGACCCTATGGCAACATGTGAAGTGCTGGTAAGGGCACAGGTCCAAATCTTAACACATTTTCATTGCTGACATTGCATTTTTTGATGTCAGGCAGCTTTGTGCCTCTTTCTAGACAGAAAGTCTGTCCTGTGCAACAGGATTAAGGATGAGCTATCTTTTCTCATTTTGCTGACCTCTCTCATTTCTTTGGACACGCTTTCCCCACCAGTCTCTCTGGGATGATCATAGGGCAGAGATCACCTTGTCTTTGCTGTTTCTGTGCTGTTTGTAGCAGCCATGGGGTCCTTTGTTCTCCAAACTATTAAACACACTGCTTTTTGGGTTACTCTATCCACCTGTGTGACTGTGGGGCTGAGTTAACTAATTTTTACTGACTCTTTTCTCCAGTTTTGAATGAGGAGCTACTGAAGCACAGTAAACCCTCTGAGTGGATACAGGGACTGTGTGAGAGGAGCACTGGAATTTCAAATGCTCTGATTAGACTGGAGAAATAGACTTGCATGAGTCTCTTGCTAGGGCTTGGGGGTTGCTCAGCCATTGGTATCTTCTGAAAAACTCCCTTCTCTGGAAAGAGCATCTCCACAGCACTCCACAAGTGCTCCAGTAGCTGGTGTTCTTTTCAACCTTTATGTAAATAGCATAAACCCTGAGCTGGAGTTTGAATGTTCATATTGCACAGAATTAAAAGAATTTTCTTTGTTACTGCTCAGTAGCAAAGCTTCACTTTGCCTGGCCCCATGAGAAGAGGGTTTTGTTGTACATCCTCCTGAGAAATTCTTCTTGGCTAGTAGTCAGGAGAACAATAGTGTTTTGAGCACTGCTGCAAGATGCTGCAATTACTGTACTTGTGTTTCTTTGCATTTGAAGCTGCTGTCTTAGTGTCAGCCTGTGCACATTGAACATGACACTGCTCTGTAGACTCCTCTGTGACACTGGTATATCTCTGACAAAGGCGAATGCCGGGAGCATGGCTAGAGAGGAGGGTATTTTTGCTTCTTTTCTCCCTCTCCTTTTTGCTGGTGGGACTAGTGGTGATTCAGGTGTGAATCTGGAGCCAGTTAAAAAATATGCCCAAAACCTGAGTGTAGCTATGCAAAACATTAAACAAACCTCAGGAAAATTTCACAGGAAGGAATTGTGTGTGCTTCAGTTTTTTGATTAGATTAAAGAAGTAGAACGAAGCAGTATGATTCAAAGTGGTCACACAATAATAATAATTAATAATAAATAAAAGCTGCTCTGAAATCCTTTAATTAGAAATAAAAAATCAGCCTTTGCTAAGCAACCTGGAGAGAGGGTACAAAGGGAAGGGAGGGAGTGAGGATTTGGAGCCCCTTTGAATGATCTATTATGCTGAAACTGCTTTTATCTTTTGTTTGGTGCAGTTGTTGAATGCAAAGTTGGCTTCATCTGTGTGACATGTGTGGCAGACGCCTCTTTGGTCTGTGCATCCTACAGGGTGCAAAAGACCAGCTGGCTCAGCACATTCCTCCCAGCATTATTTGCTGCTTATCTTCATGCCATGCACAGGGGCACAGGGATCCTCTGACATCCTTGGGAAAGATGAACTTGCACAAGAGAGAAGCTGGTAAGGAGGAAGCAGAGGGAAAGGAGATAAGGTGCAAGGAAGCAGTTGCCTCTCAGCAGCCCAAGGAGTTTCTTATGATTCTCACATGCCAGCATGGGCAATGAAGATGCTTTTTCTGCCTGTCCCCTGCCCTCAGTGCAGCAGTAGGTATGTCTGATTCAATGAATGGGCAAACCCAAAGCCACTTGCACAGTAAGTGCTTTGGGTAGGCAAGTTTTCCAAAAACTACCTCCCATGGCCAGAGTACTTAGCAGAGGCAGAGCCTTTTCTTCTGTTACAGGGTTTCCAACAAGCTCCATCCTACTTATCACCATCATTGCTTGGATACCTTTGATCCCTTATTTAGCTGAAAGGCAGAAGAAACAGGAGGCAGCAGGTGAATTATTTACCCATGATATGATGGTAACCATTCCTGAGAAACTGGTGACCTAGTGGTTCATGCCAACTTGGACTATGGGTGATGGACACCATGGTCTTTAACCACAGGCTGCAGGGGAATCTCTGATTCAGCACCTGCAGCACCTCCTCCCCCTTTGGCCATTGGAATGTGCTGCCCAGGGAGGTGGTGGAGTCACCATCCCTGGAGGTGTTCAAGAGGGGATTGGACGTGGCACTTGGTGCCATGGTTTAGATAGTCATGAGGTTTAGGGTGACAGGTTGGACTCGATGATCTTTGAGGTCTCTTCCAGCCTTCTTGATTCTTGATTCTTGAGTCTTGAGTCTTGATTCTTGAGTCTTCTTTACTGACCTTGGTGTCTGCAGGGTTGTCTCTCTCACATTCTCACTCTTCTTTCTGGCTGCAGTTTCCATTGCACATTCCCTCCCCTCCCCCTTCTTAAATATGTTGTCACAAGGACTCTACCACCATCACTGGTGGGCTTGGCCTTGGCCAGCAGTGGGTCTGTCTTGGAGCTGGCTGGCATGGACTGTATAGGACATATGGGAAGCTTCTAGCAGCTTCTCACAGAAGCCACCCCTATAGCCTCCCTGCTTTCAAAACCTTGCCACACAAGCCTGATACAGGAGGTGGTAAATGTGAAGGTCATTCTCATCAAGCTGATGAAAAAAACCCTTGGCCTGAACTGCCATGGAAAACATTGAAAATGATTCTGCTCCAGGAGGGGTCTGACATGGGCCACTCTCAGACAGCACATGGTGCATTTTTCATTTCCGATCTGTGCCTGCAATAACCTTTATGGCTGAAAGAAAAGTCGACAACTTACAATAAAGGTGCTGCAGCAGGAAAAAAAAGTATAATTTCTAATTTATGGTGATTTAATCACACTGTACCTGCACTGCCATTTGAAAACCATGATTGTAAAAGAACTATAACATGAAAAACGTGGGGAGGAATTTATTAAAGGCCAGGCCACTTTAGCAAAGCCAAGATCTGAGCTGCCTGAAATGTAATGTGGTGCTTATAAACTAAAGGCATAAGTTATTAACTTAACCTAAATGATTTCAGATTTGTGTTCAATGGACTTGGTAATTACACCAAGGAATTTAAGCTGACCTCATCAAGCCTGCTTTCTCTTTTAAAATGTATTTCTGTGTCAATTAAAATGCCTGATTATAAAAAGCAAAGTTTTTATAGGCCCAGCCATACAAATTCATTATCGCACTATTATATCCTTGGCAGTCTACAAATATGCCAGTGATTAACTCAGTGTGCATTAGCTGCCAGTGTTGCAGCATTTCAGATAAGTGTGGCTATTGTCTACACTCAGTTGACTGAAATTGCTATGGATATAGACCTTGGATCTCCTGGAGAAACAAAGTCCTTCCCGGCTGGTAGTGGCTGTCCACTAGATGAAGCTTGTATTGGATATGGAAGCATCACAGTCATGGATTGTGATGACTGTGCCTGGAAAATGGCTGCTGCAGAGGCAGGTTTTCTGCAGGGTGCTCTGCAGGGATAACAAATTCCCAGACTGGGATCAGTTCTTGCCTCTGCCTATGCGTGGTTGGATAGTTTTAGTCAATAGTTTCCTTAGTCCATGGGTGTCCATCACTCTATTATTCCTGTTTTGTTCCTCATATATGTCTGCTTTACATTGTAAATTTTATGGGGCAGGCACTCTTTTATGAGTGGCTGTTAGTGTATGATTGTAAAATATTATCAACTATGCTGAAATTTCTCCTATATTTGTTTCTCCTCCTCTGTCTTACCACTATGATGCTAGTGGTGGTGGAGAGATGAAGCAGATTACCACCAGGCAGAAGACAGAGAAAAAAATATCTCCACCATTTCCGTCTCATCATTAAAGTGGTGAATCAGGCCAAGAAAGGCTAACCACCATGTCCAGGGAACAGCTAGGAGGGCAGAAGCACAGCAGAATACAGCCCATCCCTCCAGCATTGCAATTTAGTGTCCTGGCTGTAGACATATCCTTCTGTAACTGCAACATTGTTCAGTTAAAAAATACATTACTATGCAACCTGCTTGGTAAATATTTCAAAATACCTAATATAAAACTCAATAAAGTGATAATGCCAATGGAGGAGGAAACTATTTCCTCAGGGTAATGGGCTCTTTCTGTCAGATAAATGCTGGAGCAAAGCCTTGAGCTGTAATGGTAATAGACATTCAGAACAGCCCAGGGAAGAACTGTTTGATGCTGTGGGTAGTTTTTTATTTGTTCTTTATGTGTTAACGTCTGGGAGCTAATTTTCTGGAGGTGCTGAGAAGCCATGTTCCCTGTGGGAGATAGTGGTGCTCAGCACTTCCAAAAATCATACCTCTCAAGATGAAACCTCTTGACCTCAGCTGCATCTAAAGATGAGCGGTAGCTGCTCAGTGAGGCTGTGTTTTGGAGTAAATCTCTGAAGAAGATGCTATAGTGCTTTTCCTCTGATGCTTTTATCCTTGGAAAGAGCTCTGTGTTTCTAGGTTTCACCTGGAGCAAATTCCAGGAGAGAGGCAAACCTTAGCCTCATGGCTCAGGAGACCAAGCTGTTCTTTTTTGCCAGTGGTTAAGGACTCCCAAAATGCAGATCTAGGAAAGCATGAGGTTGGGGTTCCCAAGCTTGGTGTTCTCTTTTCCTCCATCAGTAGCAGCTCTTGGCTCTACACATCCCCCGTGATGAATGCATCTCTCATCCTGCATGTACTGCAGCTGGGAAGCCAGTCCTAGAGAAGCTGTCCAGGACTTTCAAGACATCACATAGGTGAGATGATCCTTACTCTAACTTTAGCCTTATGAAAATTAGGGACTTAGCCTAGACAACTAACCAAGAACCTCACAGGCAAAACTGAGGGCAACTACAATGACAAGACCTCCAGCTTAGATTCTGGTTTGGGCTTCTCATCATCTGGAGATGTATAAGCATTCAGGGGAGAAATCTAAGCTCCTTTCTGACATTAGAAAGTCAGTTTCTATGAAGGTATAAGATGAATTCTACCCTGAATAGATTAGCTGAGCAGCAATATGCCTCAATTCTTAAAGGCCTCTTAAATATCAGTTACTAGCATGGTGGTCTCCAGGTGTCTGACCTGTAATTGAGACCGTATCTGGGTAACTGATGCACCTCCAGGCACAGAAGAGTAGTCCAGGACTAAGAAGCATTGATGACATCAAGTTTATGTATATACAATGACCTGTTTTGTCTTAGGCTATAAACAAAATCAGGCAATGTAAAATGAGCTGTGTTGTATTTTTTTGTTGTTGTTTAAAAATTACCTGATGAAGTCCTCTGCATGTGGAGTCTGGCTATGATTAGACTAGACAAGCTTGGAAGGAGCCCAGAGATTTCCACACCAAATTGTGCATCACTTGAATAGATCTTGCTTTATATTTCAAGTACTGATGGAGCCAGAAGGGCACTGTTGTTATTATTTAGTGGCACTGCAGCAGACACCCTCATGAAGCTTGCACTTGTAGGTCATGGTGAATATTCTAGTCTCCTGGTTTTAGCCAGCCTGCAAACAGTCTCTTTCTGGAAAGACTTACTGCTTAAGGTCAGCTGAAGACAAGAGAGAGATGAGAGGGAGGTATGTGCTTTATTATTGTTTTACAGCTAAAGAAATAAGAGACAAAGGAGAGAGAGGTGTTGTTTGTGGCAAAGGCAAAGACTGAATGAAAATTTCCTCTTTTGCTTCAATCACAAGATGACTATGAACCTTTATGGAAAGGGGATCAGTCCCACTTGAAAGGTAAAACACAAACATCTTTGTGGATTCCTGCAGACAAGATCTTGTAGCTTAGGTGTGGCAAATTCCAAGGCATGAATGGAGGGTGATTTGCTAGAGGTCCTGATACATATTTTACTCCTGAGCAAATAAAACTTAATTATTGAAGTTTTTGGAGTGAAGGAGAACAATTATGTATGCAGGGGAACACTTAACACAGCTAGACATGTCACAAAATGAGACTCAAACTGATGCATTATTATTTAATTAGTATTGCTCTGTTTAAGCAAACCCATTTGTACTTCTCACAAGCCCTTAATATAATCCATTCAGGCACAACAGTGGCACAGAAACTAACAATTTTTAAAATGTACTTTTTTCTTTTTCTTTTTTTTTTTTTTTTAGTGGAATACTAAAAGGTCTCCTCTGAGTCCACGAAATCCTTGTCTTTCAGTTCGGGCAATGTGGCTGTATCTGCCAAACCAGTCACATAGGAATAATCCTGTGGGTTTGGATTATTGTGGTACTCAAGGAATACTGAACCTGGTACTTCAGCTGTGACTCCCTGTACTAGAGGCCTGGTTCCCAGGAGCAGATGCAATAACATGTTGTCTTGTACCTACTAGGGCACAACCAGATCCTTTCTTGAACATATACATAGATTTATACCTACAGTGTCCCTTCTATAGAGTGTTCCAGAAGGGGATCACATCTCTTTCAACGCACTTCTGGCACTGTCTCTCCTGCCCTCTGCGCCCAAATAATTCTCTGTTGGACACAGTATGGGGAAAAGATGGGGAGATGACCTCCAGTCATCATGAAATACTGTCTTGAAACACCTGTAAGTCTACTAGGAGCTGTTCTTAGGTGAAGAAAGGACTTCAACAACCCAAAAGGTGCCAACCTGTTCACATACCTTAATCTTGCATAGATGTACTTAAATGAAGCTGGACCTTCCTTTGGCTGTCTTTGGAAATGCTAGAATCTGATTTTACACCTCACCCAAACAAAACCAGTCTAGTTCTTATCACTGTTGCTCTTACCAAACATGAGTCGTGCAATGATGCTTACCTGAATCTGAAGACAGCATACAAATAAGAAGTCAAACCTCAATCTGCTGGCAGTGCTGCAATGACATTTAGGTTGGCCTTGATATTAAGGACTATGTAACTTATCAAACTGACTACCAGAAGAGAGTGCAGCCAACCTCATCTACGGGAGGCGAATTGTCAAGATCCTTTCCAGCTCTACTTCCTATGATTTTTCTATGAAGATGTGTACATTGTGCTGGTGGTGTCAACAGCAAGATGGAGAGCCTGGGAGAGTATCACCATTTATATTTTCCTCTGGGAAATCATGGGCTTCTTTTATTATTTATTTATTTATTTACCTATCTATTTTTGCCACTACATCCATTCGTCGTCCTTGCTTAACCTCTGCTCTCTGTCTGCTGCAGGAATCAGTGAGGAGAACAGCAAGATGGCAGAAGCCCTCACACCATTTATATTTGATATAATAGCTGGGGACATGTGGATGTTTTTTTTCCCCCCAAACTAGAAACATGCTGTGAAAGTAGATGCCTGCTAACTCCCTGCCTGCTGAGCCAACAGAGTGAGCACAAGGGAATGTTTGCTAATCTAATGGGTTTCTGGCGTAGACCCAGCCCCAGTTCCAGCCATGTGAGACTGGATCTGTCCCTGTTGCTGCTTCAGTCTCAAAAGGGCTGGGTAAGAGAGGCACTTTCCCTTTCATGCATTTCATCCTTTTGGCAAGGAAGAGACTTGTAGATTACAGAATGGAGGATGATTGTGCAGCACGCTGGAAAGAGAAGGAGAAGCACTTGGCTGTTGATGATAAAACTGCTCAGAATATCTCCCTGTACCTAAATCAGTGGCACTTATAAGGACTCAAATGAAAGTACTGCAGTGCCATGACAGGTGAGCATTTGTTTTCCTAGCCTAAACCTAGGCTACGCTGTGAATGATCTGGGCCAGAGACCTGGCCTGACAGCCTTGTTTGTCATTAGAGAAGGTTGTGACAACATCCATTAATCTTTTTTAAATTCTTCTCTTACCCTTGTATTTTTTTTTTAAGCGGGAGGTTGTAGAATGAGCAATTTTGTCTCTATTTCCAATGATCAGTCTCTGTGAAGTCAAGCCCTTATTTATTTATATAGGGTTAATATTTGTGAGGCTCATCAGTAAAGTGGCTGATAGCTTTCTGTCTGGTGCTGCCATCCATCTCAGCTGGGTTTTCCAGAGGATGCAAGTGGTTTAAGTGAGCAGTGCTTTTTCATTTCCTTGGCAATGATTTGAGTAGCTCGTCAAAAAAGACCAAAATTTCTCCTTCATTAAAATAAAATCACTCACCTGCATATGAGAAAGCTGCCTGTAGTACTCACTGCCACCAAGCAATGCTTTTTCCTTCTCCTTTCCACTGAAGAGACATCCACCTCAAATAGCTCCACTGTTCTGACTGTCTCTCCTCTCCACCTTGGCAGCACAGATCACAGTGATATACACACACCTCTGCCATGGTGTAACAGTGGCATGTTTGGTAATTATCAGTCAGCAATAGTCTAAGCTGTATTTGCTGCTAAAGTGACATTGTGGTTACTGAGCCCCATGGCAGCTCCTGGCAGCCTGCTCTTCGTGTGGCATCATTCACAGAGATCCTACAGCTGGCCACAGTAAGCTCAAAGCACTCCCAGTATAGTAAAGTTTGCTTTGCAGGCAAAGCATCTCAATGAGTGTGTGTTGGATGTTGCATGACTCTGAGATACATTGATTTTTAAATGAAAAAAATGTTAAATATAGCATGATGGCCAGGAATAGTGCAAACTGAGACTAAATATAATCAGGATGGAGTTTGGTCTTGAAGAGGATTGGCTTAAACATTCATCGTCAACACCAGCCTTCAGAGTACTGAAAAATATTGAACATTTGGCTTCCCATCCAGTCAGATCCATCCTGGATAGGATGCACCTGTGCTAACTGAATAGAAGAGCTGCCAGAGAGAAGGAGCCATTGAAGGATCTTTCCCTGGTAAATATTAGGCTGGTTGTTGTGGAAGACAGTTGAATTTGAATGGGTTTTGAGCAGAAATGTTTTTAGGAGGACCCAGAAATCCACAGATGGTGTGCTTTGGGACTTGTGGTATCATGGCTTAGGCTTTTGACAAGAGATGGGAGACATCACTGAGGAACTCAGCCTCTCTGAGGCAAGGGCAGCAATTTCACCTGAGCTCCTGTAAAAATCTGGCAGGCTGGAGGTCCAGGCCAAATCTTTCTAGAAATGGTGGGAGTACACCGAGGGGAAATGTTCTCAAAGGGTGTTTGCTTTTCATAATTGATTGCTTTCTGTGCTTTTTTAGGAGTAAAACTGTTTGGCATTAGAAAATTCCTGTAGCTCACAAGTGTTTTGGCTTTGCTGCCATCTAACTCAGAGGAATTAGGTGGAAAACCAGAGCTCCAGGCACCTCTGGAATTAGTTATCTGAGTGACTGATGTCTCAGCAGATCTGAAGAACTGTTTCCAGGCTACAAAGAGATGGGAAATGGGGATCCATATTGTTCCAAGAAGATAACCTGACATGAGCTTGGCCTCGGTGTGCTCTTGCAATAAGCTGGTGGCCACTGGAGAGGGAGGCATTGTGAATCTCTGTTTAGTCACTCTTTACTGTCCCCATCAGGGCATTATCTGAGCACCTTTGTCCTACAGAACAAAGTGCTAAAGGTTGTGCTTCTGAAGTTCACAGACTGTCCTAGAGCCAATAGGACTTTGTGTTGCCAACACACCCCCACAGGGGATCATCTGAGACTGCCTAGCAATACAGAACAGAGTGGCTGGAGACCATCCTGCTGGTTGTCATCCAAACCATGTGGGCTGTAGTCTATCAGTCCATTGTCATCTCCTGGGAGAGTCATTGTTTACACAGCAGGTAAGTTTTGTCTGGAACCAGTATCTCATTCTTCCAAGCAGGGAGTTAAAGATCAAGCAGGATCAGGAACCATTAGAGTGGTACAAAGTATTATGGACTGTCCTGGCATGTGGTGGGTCAGATCCCATAGGTCCAGATGGACTGATGTAGGCTCCAGGGAGCAACTTCAGCTGTCTCCATAAAGGACAACAGTCAGGAAAGGAATTCTTGTCCCACAAGGGTCACACACATCTACTCTCTGCACCTCTTACCTCCTTCTTGGAAATTAAGGCCACACTGCCTTTTTTTTAGTTTGTTTTTTTTTTTTTTCCAATGTAGGTTGCTGGCTCTCTGAGGCAAGGGACATTTCTCATTTCTATGTGAAGGCTGATCTGCTCTGCCTCTTGTTATGGGCTGGGTGATTGGTTGGACTGGATGATCTTGGAGGTCTCTTCCAGCCTGGTTGATTCTATGATTCTATACGAATGACCTGGTGCAAAGGGCCTCAAACTCTTCAATAAAGGATACAGCAGACATGCTCTTCAATACTGCCATTGCCAGACTGAAGCCAACAGACTATTAAATTAGTTAACAATTAAAGAGGGAGCAGAACTTAACTCCAAGCAGTGTGCAGTGCACAGTGGTGTTGCTGGGGTTGGCAGTGGTGAGCTTTCATGATGCTTAGACTTCATCAGCACCTGCCCTGTATTCTGAATGCTCCTTGAAGGCCACCAACAACCTCAAGGGCTGCTTTCTCATCAGTAGCCAAGATGGCAGGTGCTGTTTGATTATTATTCATTCCCTTTTTTATTACCTTTGACATGTCAAAACATTGTTTAGTGATTTACTCCACTTTGTATTTAAAGGTAGTGATTAGAATATCTTTTTATATTAGGCTGCAGTTTTACTTTGAAGATGAAAAGTGCCACGTGTTAAATTATAGAGCAATAACCCATGGCTCTTGTTATTCCTCAGTCTGCATAACCTGTACTTTAGAAATAGCAAGTTGGACACTCTCCTCATGTACCTGGGTGCTTTTGTTGCTCCTGGAAGTGCATTTCTGCAGGGAGTGAACTTAAAGCATAAAGACTATGTGGTTCACCTATGTCCTCACAGCTGGTACCAGCAGAGCCTCTATTTTTACCTCCTGAAGAAAGGAGAAACCCAGCATCCCAGCAAAATCATATCTTCCCATTTTTAGGAGAAGGTCACAGACTAGGCAGGCTGAAAAGGCCATTCAGCAAAAATAAACAGAGGGAAATATGACCATCTGTGCTCCTCTCTGATGAGCAAATGGTGTTTGGCATAGTCATAGTCACAGCTGAGTACCATTACCTTCTGTCCCCTCCAGAGAGGGAGTGTGAACTTCACCATTTAAGCACCAGGAGGTTTTGCAGTTGAGCTGGCACCATGAGATATGAAACCTTGTCATGTGAACCACAACCTTCACGGCACAACTCTCTGTGTGTGACTTTTCTAACCCTTGTGCGTATGTAAAGTAGACAACACAAACCACATCTACTGGAACTCATCCCCTGCTGGGACACACAATTACCCTGGATTTGCCCCAGAGGATCAATGATGTGGCTCGCAGCCACCCCAGAAAGCTGTGAAGCTTGAAATTATGAGACAAATTACTCAGATACTTATCACAGAGTTGGTATCCAAACTCTAGACTGGCATCTGAGAGTTCTTGTCTCTAACATGTGTTTTCTCTCCTCTTTGTGCTTGATTGGTGACCTGTCACTTTGAAGGAAAACTCCTTCAAAGCAAGCAGAATTGCATTTGATGGGAGCTCTGGTGAAAGACAGAATGTTCTCCAGTGGAGTGATGCTGTGAGGGTATCTTCTGCTTGACTCCAGGTAAGCCCAATGGTCACACAGACTTGACTTGCCAGACTTCATTTCACTGATGGATTCCAAGCACCTTCAGGCAGGAGGCAAGGGCACTTGTACTAACTCACAGACCTGATCTCTCTTGGTGGTAGTATTTGGTTCAGCTCTCATGTAATGCCTGAGTATAAAGTCTATGGTGTTGAAGAGCTAGTCCAAAGATGAGATGCCAACCACCTCAACCACCTTGTCATCTTATTTATTGTTGGGTTGTGGGGTGGGCTTCTGTTTGTTTGTTTGGGGGTTTTGTGTTTTGTTTTGGTTTTGAGGGGTGTGTGTGTTTTTTAATTAGGGTTACATTTGCATTCTCTGGGCACAGTGCTTTTGATGGAGGACTAGGCACCCTAGAACTTGGTTTGTTGAGGGGCTCACATGATCCATCTACATTGGCATCAAGGACAGGACATTTTTATAATTGTGCAACTCCATCTGCACTAAGGCATATGCCAGTGAAATGGAACTGCTTCTAAATGAAGGGATCACATGAATTTGCATAATATATGTAGGGATATAGCACAGGAACATGGTATGTAGGAATGAACTTATCTAGTTCCTACCTGTCAACCAAGATACTGCAGCTGGCCTTCTGTATATTCTTTGCCATGTCTGATACAAGACCTGCAGTTTAGCTTACCTCTTTTTTACTGAGATATAAGTAAGCTATTGTGCTCAACTCACAACAAGAAGCAATTAGTTTCCTTGCCAGTTTAAGATGCTGTAACTCAATTGACTGATTGTATCCTGGTGTTTTAGACCAAGTCTATCATGGCTGCAAATGTTAACTTAATTTAGGCACTCACCAAATGCTTGTTTCTGGCTGGGGTCCAGCTTTCAACAAACGTTTCAGTTCTAAATATGTATTCATGGAGGATTGCTAATCTGCAGCCCTGTTAGTTAGGACTTTTTCTCCAGCAGGTGCTTCTGCTAAAGTTTTTCTGCTCTCTGGAGGAGGCTATGGGAAGGATGCTGGAGCAGCCCCAGCCTTCATCATATCCATCCTCTCTCTGCCCTGACAAATTCAGAACTCTAAACAGCACTGCTAGCTGTGTAAGCTCGTCTGTGCTTCAGATAACTCCTAGCAGCAAGACCTTTGCATGGATTTGGCCTTCACATGGATTTGCAGAGATTTAGAGTAAAGCTGCATATAGGCCTCAGTCAGCTGTGATGTGTAGATATGACTCAACACTGCACCATGCCATGACTGTTAAGTTGTCCTCTGGTGAACTAAGAAAACAAGAGAATTTTGGGATTTAGCCCCTCTCAGCCAGAGCTGCCTGCTTACTGTTCACAGTTTTCCTGGAAGTCACTGAGAACTTCTTACCTTTTTGTATGGAGGCTTGAAGTGACAAGTGGCTGGGTGAACACCCTTCAGCAAAGGGTTACAGTTGAGTTTGATCATGTTAAATTATGCATTGAACAGGAAGCCAGAATAGGCTCAAGAGCCTCCTCAAGGAATTTTGTTCCATGGTCGCTGTCACCCCCACAGAGGGTGAGGGTTTCTACACAGACTTCAAAGGTGGGTTTGGTTTTGTTTAGGATCATGTCCTACCATCCCAAGTGGACTTTTGCTGAGCAAGGGAAGCCATGCATAGCACTGAGGTGCTGACGACATGAAAAGCCTCACAGCATGACTGGGCAGGACCCAGGCTTTATGGAGCACGTAGGGGCTTGGATCCAGAATCCAGGTTAGCATGGTCATGTGGACAGATTTGCCACTGGAAGGAAAGGCTTTTCAAAAACAGACACCAAAATGGGATTTTAGGCAATGGACAAGTGCAGTTTGCACAAGTGAGGTAGCACTATAAATCCTCACCCTGAAGAGGAGCACCAGGCTCTCTCAAGCAGGTAGTTTTCCCAGGACATCCATTGTGCAATGTCTCATGAAAAGGAGAGGAAGATTTGCCTGTCCTGAGCAGTGAGAATTCCACTGCTGCTTTTGGGAGAGTCTGTGCCAGAAAATATTTAAGGGGAGTATTCAAAGCAGCAGCAGTTCTAGTGTTTAATTTCTCTAGTGAGAAATGCACAGGGTGGGCTGCAGATGATCTAAGCATGTCAGTTGTCAGATGAAAGCATTTCCAAATGGCTTTCTGGTTATATTTATGTCTTCTGGCTGAAAATGCATTTGATTTTTTTTTTTTTCACATGAGGATTTTTTTTTTTCTTGCCTGTCTTAGAAAGAGAATTTACTGATTAAAAGTTACTGCATTGACAGCAGTGGAAATTGAAGTTCCTTTTTATCTGCAGAACAGGTACAGCATGTACAGAGGCAGCATAAACCCAGGCTGCTGATGTGTCTTAGTTCTGTCCTGGGCTTAACAACCTGGAAGGAAGAGAATAAGCTGCTCCTCATGGCCCAGTTAGGCAGTGCTGCTGTTCAAATGGAGAACCCTGGCTTTGAATCTGGGATGGGAGGTTTTGTTAATAGGATTGTCTGTTCTGTAGGAGCACGGCTGAAAACCCCTCTTAGTGGATTTGCAGTGAAGGTAACTGGATAGCTGTCAGGTACTGACAAGTGTTGATCTTCTGAGTTGGATTTGAACGGCTCAGTGATTGCCAAGAGACTTTTGCCACTTCTGACAAAGTCCCTTTAAGAGGAAAGTGGTCTCCCTTCAATTGCAAAGGAGATCCCATTACATACTCACAATGAGGATATCACTTTACATACAGGTCTCATTCTTTTAACAAGCCTCTGAAAGAGGTCTTTGTCTTGTGATTTAGTAAGGTCCACTTTTTTTTTTTTTTTTTTTTTGAAAGGTCTGTGCCAAGAGCTAAACCTGTATAAACTGATTTGGGAGAAATAGTTCCAGAGCAAGGTAATTGGCTGCACCATGAAAACCAAGGGTTGCCTTACTCTTAGTGCATAGACACTGCCTCTGTTTGCAAACTTAGGCAATACTGCAAAAATAGACCTTTAGCAAGCAGCCTGCATTTTATTTCCTCTAGTGAAGCCAAAATACCTTGAGAAAAGCTTCCTTCTGGTAGACAATCAGGACACTGGGTGCCAATGGAGAATAACACACTTGTCTCTGCATAGGGAAACAAGAATATGAACATGGAATTAATGGTCACTGACCTTTTAACAGGTATCTCTGTGCATGTAGGAAAAGACAGGAGGTGTATTCCTAACCAGTTTTGCTAGAAAATTTGGGAACTAAGATGTCTGTGATTTCCATGGCTGTGTATATATATCCCCTTGCTATCTTCTAGGCATGCTGACCTATTTCAGTCAAATTTGACACAGGTCTCAAAATATTTCATTCCTACAAGTTTCACTAAAATAGACAGTACAGAAGGCAAACTCTCTTAACACCTTCCCCAGGAAAAGGTTGCAGTGTTATGGCTCTCCACAGACACCAAAGAATGCCTCCAGAGCTGTCAAATTTGTGGGAAAACTGGCTTCACTAGTTTTGTTATCTGTGGAGTTACCTGCTCACTATACACAAAGGTGTCTCTGTAGGATCTGGTCTATAGGTCCTTCTGTCCTTGGGAGGGGATGACTCAGGAGTTAAAGCACAAACAGGAGATCCAGGCAGTGTGGATGATTCTCCTGTAGTACCTTCAGGGAAGTAGTACCTTCTCTCCTTTAATTTTCACATGAAACTGAGTGGCCACAATATCTCCTATGATTACCAAGACCTCATGAGGATATAGGTGCTAATCAATTTAGGTTGCATTCCTTGAAGTCCTTGTGTAGATGTTTTGTACCAAGGAAACTTTGTACTTCCACAGGCAATGCAAAATAATAGATGAAGTAGTGTTCCAAACTTGAAAATGCTAAGGCTCCAAAAATCAAAATACTGAGAGGAAAATTATCCATAGTTTGACTCGCTGGAGAACAGATGCAAGTTTTTGAAGCTTTCTCACTCAAATGTTGAAAGGCTTTTCTTTTTTTTCCCCCAAAATGTTTCTTTCAGAGCTTTCCTTTCTTCTTCATCTTCTTTTTTTAACTAGCTCCAGTGCAAAGAACATGAGGCAAGTCCTTCAAATGAGTAAATTCATCACTAAACCTGGATAGTGTTCTTTTTCAAAGCTATTTTTCTCCTGAGCAGGCAAATTAAGTCCATATAACAGAGAGAGGTTTTGGTTGGGTAATCTTTATATAGCATGCTGTTTTCATTCTGCACATTGCATAATATTGGGAGGAAAAAAGAATAAGGAAAAAGAAGAAAAAGGAATAAAGAATGAAGAAAAAAGGATAAGGAATAAAGAAAAAAAGAAAAAGAAAAAAGGAAAGGTTTTTAAGGCCAGGCTGGATGAGGCTCTGGCCAGCCTGATGTAGTGTGAGGTGTCCCTGCCCATGGCAGGGGGGTTGGAACTGGATGATCCTTGTGGTCCCTTCCAACCCTGACTGATTCTATGATTCTAAAAATAAAAAAGAAGGAAAAAAAAGAAAAAAAGAAGTGATCAAATAACTACATTGCTGTTGAGTTAGACGGTGAATCATCTCTTGCCTGTAAAGCTCCAATTCCAACTTTAAGAGAAGTCACAGTAGGACTTTTGGTGGCTCTGTGGCACTTGAGCCAAAGTGGTAATTCTCTGAGATGGTAGCAGTTACAAGCAGCAATCTTCAGTAGGTCCAGCAAGTACATTTGGCAGCATTACACCTCCTTTTCAAAACACCTCCCATGCAAGGGACAAGCCCCATTTGTCCTATATCATAGTTTGCTACAGAAAGAAAATCTTGGCAAGGTAGAGAATCTGTCATGTTCTGTATGACTAGAGGGAATGCAGCACTATCTAGGGGCTGTTTTCATGCAAAAGTAAGAGAATTCCCTAATGATTAATAATCAGGAGGTGTGGGGAAAGGGAGAGAAAGAAACCTGCTAAATAGTTTCAGCTATGCAATATTCATGTGGTCAGTAAATCAGTTAATAAACCTGTCTGTTGGAAATGCCCTGCCTTACCCTGATCAAAACGTTCCAGCAGGCAGTGCCTCTGAGACCTTACAGCTCAGCAGAGACTTGCAAACTCTTAATCTGAAAAATATTAAGAAGCAAAGCAGAAAACAGAACAACCATCTCTGCTTGCCAGCCCTGAAGTCAAGTGTCTGTGGTTCTAAATGCACTTTGTCTATGTCACCCCAGCTGCTAAACGCTTTCTATTGATTTCTCTCTTGCAATCTTTCTTCCCGTTTTTCTTTCTTTTTATGTTGCTCTCTCTTTACGTTCTCAGAGTCACAGGATTACAGATGCAGTCCCCATGTTCCATGGGCATGATGCATAGCTTCAAACAAAGGCTACAGAGTGGCCATTTGGAAGATCACAGCCTTGTGTGTTGTCTAAGCCAGCAACACCTTGGGACACAGATGCATTGGTGGTGTTCCAGCAGCAGATATTCAACACAGCAGCTTAGTGAGAGGTGGGTATCGTCTGAGTAACATCCCATAGTTACGCTCCCATTGTTTTCATCCACCCCCTTGCATAGAGGAAAGAGCAAAGAGAGGAGCACTTCTGTCTGCACCAGTCCCACCACTACCCTTGCCCTCAGGAGATCCCCAAAAGGTCAACCAACCAGGCTTCGCATGCTGTTGTATGCTCTTCTACTGGATTCACTGGGACTGAAAATCAGTAAATATCCCATGAAACTGGGATCTTCTGAGATCAACCTGAATGGTTAAATAACAGGGAACTTTAGGAGCTTTCACACAGCAGCTGCCTAGTTTGAATGATTCTGTGGCTTGTAGCATCATATAGCTGTTTATAACTGTTTCATCTTTTCCCTTGCCTGCTTTCCCAGGGAAGGAGCCTGCAGAGGTTTTCCAGCTGGGTGGGAATGGCAGGAGAGCAGCACACTTCAAGATGGTTTGGAGACTTCATAGGGGATGTCTTGCAGGAGGAATTCCAGCTCTGGAGGCGTTAGTGTTTGTGTGGGTTGCTGTGACTGCTGTTTTCTCCTTTGTTTTCTGCAGCTCAGTATATTGTTATAATATAGCAGAGCAGCATGGGAGCTGTTAAAAAAAAAAAAAGAAAAAAGGTGTTTTTTTCCCCCTCCCTCTTTAGGAACAAAAGGGAATATGACTCCTCTAAGGTGGAGGCAAAATGTAATGTGCAGAGGTAAGAGCCACCTGGCATGAGGTATGTGGGCAAGCTGCTGTCTCCTCCCCTCCCTGCTTTCTCACCATCCATCAGAGCTGATATCAATTCAAGTGTCTTGGCTGCAAATTTGGTTAGTGAGTGGGGAAACTATGCCTTTGTTCTGATGCTGGCAAACCTCAGCAGGCTTGATTATCTAAAATAAAACCATCTGCAACCACTCTAATCAATGGCACATGCATAGCAGCAAAAGCTCTAAGCTCATGGCTCATGTAAAATGTTCATTACATCAGACTGTTATGCTGCAGGAAAGAATTTATGGGCCAGAGCAAGTGGCTCAGTATTACCCAAACTTGTTGCTGGGACACATGCCCCACTGTTTATCCTGTGACTCTTGTCCCTTTTCATGGCTGGCCCAGTGAAGATGAGACTGCTGCAGCTACTGGTTGGAGAAGTTGCTGTGAATGCCAGAGTCATTCCTGTGGCAAGGCAGGATTCAGGACTCATTACACGTTGATGTTTTCAGGCAAGCTTGAAACCCAGAAAGAACTCATGAAATTTGTTTGTATTACTTGTTGGCTGAATGAGATTGCACTAAAGATGTTACTAGATTTGCAGGAAAGGGGTGGCCAGCAGGTTGAGAGAGGTGATTCTGCCACTCTGCTCTGGTGAGACTTTACCTGAAGTACTGTGTCCAGCTCTGGGGCCCACAGCACAAGAAGGACATGGACCTGCTGGAGCTGGTCCAGAGGAGTGCCACAATGATGGTAGAGGGCTAGAGCACCTCTCCTGTGAAGACAGGCTGGAAGAATTTAGGCTGCTCAGTCTGGAGAAGAAAAGGCTTCAGGAAGCCCTTGTAACTACATTTGAATATCCTAAGGGGACCCACAGGAAGGCTGGGGAGGGGCAATGGTTTTAAACTGGAGCAGGGTAGATTTAGGTTGGACATAAGGAGGAAGTTCTTTACAATGAGAAGGGTGAAATACTGTAACAGGGATGTGGTTGAGGTCCCGTCCCTGAAGACATTCAAGATCAGACTTAATGTGGCTCTGGGCAGCCTGATCTAGTTGGAGGTGTCCCTGCCCACTGAAGAGGGGTTGGACAAGATGATCTCTGAGGGTTTCTTCCAACCTGATGCAATCTGAGGATCTGTGAATCTGTGAATTTATTTCTCCATGCATTAAACACCCCTGAAGAACAAGAGCTCTTGTTCATCTCCTTGTCTCAAGGGTGAGATGCAGCCTGCTGTTGCCACAGTAATGTGAATCTAACTGGTGACCATATTCTGGATCACAGAATAACCTTTAAGGCATTCTTTCACAAGCTGGAGCAGATATCCAAAGCAGCTTGCCAGTACAGGAGTCAGCAGTGCAGCACCTACATATTCCCTGTGTTTTTAATGTCTGTGCTAGCCTGAACCAGAGCACATAGGAAGCTCTTTTGAGAAGCTCAGTGTAGGTATTATGTCTAGCTCCAAGAGGGTTTGCTTTGAAACTGATGGCAGATCAAGTCCAGGAATAAGTTTCCATGCTACTCCTATAATACCCTTTTCCTCCAGCCTTGTGCAATGCAGCTAATGATGTACCTGCCAAGACCAAATATTTCCTCAGGCATGGAAAAAATATATCACTTCACCACTGGAGCTCACCTGCCCTAATGTTATAGAAGTCATTCACTGCCATCTTTTTCCATTTGCACTTTTCATGTCAAACTATTGTGCCAGAATTGACAGGCATGGCAAAGCTGGGGTGCTAAATGAATTATATCAGATGGTAATAATCACAGCATCTATTCTTCTGGAAAAATACAAAATTCTGGTCTCCCATGGTCTCTTTGGAGCAACATGGAGCTTGGTACTCGTTAAAAATGACTTCTGTTTTTCCTCATGTTTGAACAAAGGTTGAGCCTGGGAGATTCTGAGTTTGTGATCTTCCTCCTGTAAAGCCCACCTCTTTGTTCAGCAGGATGTGAAGTGGTGGTAGACACAGTTGCTTTGTATTCTGAGACATGACTGAAAAGTAGCCTTTTCCCTTCAAAACCTGATACACAGGTCAAAGGGGCAGCTGGCCACGTGGCTTCCTCTGTGCGTGCCTGACAGCTCCCATCCTCTTCTGCATATTCATCACTGCCTCTTTCACTGCAAAATGATGTACTTGAAAGTCTAGTCCACATCTGACCACTTTAGGGCCTGATTTATGATAGTAGAGGTTTTTAAAAATTGCATTAGTCTTTGCATATTGAACGTGGCCCTGGACTACAGCACATTGGTTTGGGGCTTGCATGCTTTTGGGGGTTTTTGGTGGGTTTTTTTAAGAGTTACGATGTTAGTGTATAGTAAAGATTGATTTAATCAGACAAAATCTCCCAACCTAGAACCAAATCCTAATTTAGCAAACCAAATCCATTCAGCAAAGCATGTAAGCCCATGGTTGGTGGCAAGAAAGTGCTTACATTGCAACAGGGTCAATAAATTTGAAGGAATTTCTTGGGGAGCTCTGCTGAACTGGATAGGGAGTGCAAAAGAGGAAGTCTCTGCTACTTCTCACACCAAAGGTCACTTAGATACAGTGAAAGTGGTGGTGGGAGCTATGATGAACAAAAGCAGGCTGGTTTCTTGTCTCTGCTTATACAGGTCAGTGCAGTACTGGTGATGAAATCTTGACTTGTTCCAGTTCCACTCTCTACTGTCCCATCAGCTGTAATTCATGCACCCAACTGTCTGATCCACTTTAATGCGTGCAGTGGATCTGAGCACTTTGCAAGTAATTGTATTGCTCCTGCAGAAGACACTTTGCCAGGGTGAGATCTATAGTGCAGGCAGGGTAACTAGGTGGAAAACCCCATTCCAGCCTCAGACACAGGAACAGGTCAACTTGTGATTGCTAATTTGCATCCTTATGAGAACTCGTAGCCCACAGCAAGAACATGGTGATCTGATAGTTTAACCTCCACTGGGGAGAGGCTGAATTAACTGGGTTGCCTCAGCCTGAGATTGCTCACAGGGGCTGTTATCAAGGATCAGCTGTTAGGCTGAAATTTGTTGCCCTCCAGTAACTTTGCTCATGTTTCCAAGCCCTCAGATTTTGCTACAGATACACAGCTTTGATATTTGCTTTTCTGTAGCACTGTTTGACCATTCGCCGAAGGGAGATTCTGAATTTGACTACAGCACTTAGCAAGGGTGTGAATTTCCAAGTTTTATGCTCCTATGTGCAGTTTGAGATTCATCCTGGTGTTGGTGAGTTACATAAGGCTTGCCAGGGAGGGAACAGGAGCGTTACCTTGCTGTTCCTACAGCAAACCCACGCAGTGTGAGCTGCAAACCCTGACTGCTCACAGCGTCCCGCTCAAACGATCTGCAGACTGATTGTGATTCACCAAAGAAACCTGCAAATAATTTTAGATGAAGAATCCAATCAAGAATCTATTTGCAGACAATTCAGAAACACAAAAAAGAAGTGAGATTCATTGGATAAATTATGCATTATGAATTATTCATCCAAGCTCCAGTTAATGAGGTAAATGGTACTATCAGTGTTTAAAGTTAAGCTCGTTTCTATGTATTGGGTGGATCAAGGCCAAAGTAAGAAACAAAGTCTTGGGGTAATAAGCTGGCCTCCACAGCAGAGCTACTAACTACATGTGCAACCAGGATTTCATCATTCAGTTGGAAGGTAATGGCTTGTCTGTCCTTCTGGATCATAGGGGCAAAATAATGTATTCCTAATTCTAGGTCTGACTTTTCACACTAGTTGCCATTCTACAGGGCTTGCAGTTAAACCAAGAAGGGAAACATCAGCAAGAAAGAGAAGACTGGGGTGACTTCTGTAAAGGTTTTGTGATGTATTTAATATGGGGATTGGCCTGAGTTGGAAATCTTGGGTCTTGGTTTATTTTTAGCAAGGGTTAAGTGTAAAATCCCATTGAAGGAGGAAGCACGGAAATTTCAGATTGTTCTAAAGCTTTCCTGTTTAAATGACTTGACTTAGATCAACATTTTAAGACTTCCATACTTAAACCTTGGCTTTAGACCAGCAGAGCACTTAAGCACACACTTGACTTTAAACACATGAGTAACTCTACTGAAATCAAGGGGAATACTCCTATGACCAAACGTACACGTAAGCATAAGTCCATTCAGAAAAGCCGAAGTTTGGCTTTAACCATTCAGAGATTTAATCAGAATTAAATGAGAGGTTGAGTGGATAGCAATCTCTTCAAAACATTTTTAAGAGTCTCACAGAGGGTTTAATACCTTCATTTAATCACATAAATTTGAAAATTTTCACTTTTAATATTCTACAACCTTGAGGAGAAGAATTCAGAGAATCAACCTTGAGGAGAAGAATTCAGAGAATTCTTTATGCAGTTGGTTACTACTTTATGGAAAATCCCTTCATTTCAAACCTATGTTTTCCTTTTTATTTTTAAAATCTGAATTTTAAAATATTAATTTCTATTTGTTCTAGGACTTGGCTTTTTTTTTCTTTTTTTAATATGCAATGACATCCTCAAGAAACAGGTTTTTTGACACTGCCTCGCTAAATCTTTAGCAGGTAATGCTTGAAATTACAGGCCAGAAATCTCAGTAAGTGCTATTTACTAACATGATAATTGTGGAACATTCAATGATGTGTTAAGTACCATGGAGTGGCAGTATAATTACAGTACATGGCACGTTACAATATAAATATAAAGTAAATACATGATTATTTCTGGCTTAGGTCACATGGTAAATACTAAGTGCAATTACAGCACCAAGTAATCTGCAGGAACATGTAATTACTCTTGGGCTCAATTCATTTACAAATCCTTGTCCAGCTTTTCACACCACATGGGTTGTGGAAACTGTGGAAAACAAATTATCCATGGATGCAATGGCCTCCTTAATACCACAGCCAAACCTTGTATATGGATGATGGCTCTTCTACCTTCTCTTGTATCCCAGGGGATGAAGGTGAAGATGGGCGGTATCAAGGAAGCACCATGCAGACAGGTGTCCATGGAAAGCTGGGCCAAGAGTTCTCTCCAGCTCATCTGACAAACTCAGCTGATGATAGGAGCCCCAATTACAAGAGGGATCTGGACATGCTGGAACGTGTCCAGAGAAGGGCCACAAGGATGAGCAGAGGGCTGGAGCTCCTCTCCTATGAGGAGAGACTGAAAGAGTTGGGGCTGTTCAGTCCGGAGAAGAGAAGGCTCTGAGGTGACCTTCTTGTGGCCTTCCAGGATCTGAAGGGGGCTCCAAGAAAGCTGGGGAGGGACTTTTCAGGCTATCAGGTAGTGACAGGACTAGGGGGAATGGAACAAAGCTGGAAGTGGGGAGATTCAGACTGGAGGTGAGGAAGAAGTTCTTCCCCATGAGAGTGCTGAGAGCCTGGAATGGGTTGTGCAGGGAGGTGGTTGAGGCCCCATCCCTGGAGGTGTTTGCAGCCAGGCTGGATGAGGTTCTGGCCAGCCTGATGTAGTGTGAGGTGTCCCTGCCCATGGCAGGGAGGTTGGAACTGGATGATCCTTGTGGTCTCTTCCAACCCTGACTGATTCTATGATTCTATGATTCTATGTTATCTAATAGTTTTCATCTCATCACTTTTGCTTTAGTGAGATCTTCTCACCCAGTTTTTCACTTACTCATCAGCCGTGAGGACCCTGCATTAGTCCTAGAAATTGAAGGCTATGGCTGATTGCTGCTTGGCACACACTGGTCCCTGGCTGAACCTTCCATTTTGTAATCTCTAGTTGTATCTCCTACTGCTCTCTTAGCTAGTAGGTATGATGGGCTGAATAGAATTGCTCAGATGATGCAACCAACATCTCTGCAGGTTCAAGAGAACAAGATGGCAGTAGGAGAAACCAGAGCATAAGGAAATTCTGTGCACCTAGCAGAGAGCAGATATAGGATTCAGATGGTGTGAAACAGTCAATCTATGGACAGCCACAGTGCATGAGACCTGAAGAAAAGTTTTTCAGAGAGAAGTAGAAAAAATAGGAGGAAAAAAAAAGCTTAAAGCCACCAGAGCATTATTCTTTTGATGCAGCTTGGATGTCATCCGATGCCTGTTTTTCCAGGCACCTGGGGCCTCTGAGAAGGTGATCCCCGCTCTACTTTGCTAGGCAAGATTATTAGTATTAATCTTACAGTCTGTCAACAGGATCTGAACCTGGGACCTTCACTGTTAAAGCCTAGATCCCCTGAGATAGCAGTAGTGACTGCAGCTGTTTGCCATTAGCAAGTCGTGCTCTTTGGGGACTGCTTCAGGGGTAGCTGGGATTTTGGCTTGTTTCTTCTAGGGTCAGCTGTGAAGCATTTAAAGTAGAGAAGGGAGGTGGGGAACTGAGCAGGACACAGCAGGAACCTGTTATGGTCTCTGCCACTTCTAAATGCAAAGGACGTGCCAGCTACTGAATGGGGGTGGCCAACACTTGATGGGATCTGGTGAAAAGAAAACTTCCTGAACTCAGGAGGAGCATCTCCTGAAGCTTTGAAACTCTTATGACATTTGAGTGTGGGAATGCCCCAGCTGCAGAAACAGGCACAGGTCATCCGAAGTGCACTGTGGATCTGGAGAGACTGGGGAGGGTTAGAAGCAGACACCACAGCATTTTGGCTCCTCTCAAGAGCTAAAATGATGCTTCTCATCTGAAAGCTGCTTTCCTGCAATCAGCAGGCCAAACACAACTTCCACACCCAGGGAGGCAGATCACTCCAAGGTACACGAAGCAGCCCATTCTACTTTGCTGTGCCATGATCTCCTAACACTTCCCTCTCCCTGCAAGGGGAAGGGCTGTGCTGCTGAGCCAGAGCACTGGAGAAGAGATGAAATGATGTGATCTCTTAGCATTTTTGTTTTATCCTTCTACACTCCCTTCTGTTTTGTATTTCTTTGGCTTGTTCGGTCTTACTTGGTTCAGTTTTTCTCTTGATCTCCCTTGGCCAGAAGAGAAGGAAAAATAGCAAACAGGCTGAGGAAATATTTCCAGTTTTGTTGCACACACTGCAGTGGACAGGAACAGTTAAATGGAGTCTTGGGGCTTAAACAGGGGAGAAATAGGAGAAACACCTCAAAATACATCTGTGTCTTCCCTGTAGAACCATTGAAAACTCTTCTAATGTTCCTAAAAGTTTGGATAATTTTTGCAAAGAGGTGTCAGATTGAAATTTCTGCCTTGCATTAGGCTGGAATATATAATTGTATATTATATGATTATGATGCCAAGAGAAACTTCAGAGCAAGAATCTTCTTATTTGTTGCACACCATTTGCTTATCATGAAATATGAAATACACTTACACGGTGCTACAGCCTTAAGAAATCATTATAAGAATCTGTCACTGCAAGCAAAGGCTCTTGCATACTCTAACCACAGCAAAAGCAGTAACAAAGACATGAATTAGGTGTTGCCTAACTGCAAAGTTCCTTGCCCTAGTTCAGCAGACTAGTATAATTTTTCAAGATGCTGTGTCTAATGCTAAGTGTCTGAACACTCTCAGGTTGTTGAGAATCAATTGGCTTAAATCTTGTGTAATGAAAGTGTATTTGCCAAATAGGCTCGAGCTTATTGCCATGCAAATTAACATTTGCAGGGACAAATTTCTAAGTCCTTTCTCTCTTTGTTGCTTCCAAGATGTTATGGATACAATTTTGCACTTGCAGTTATGTGTGGGTGCAGTTCGTGTCATTTAAACTTCTAATTACAGCATCTGATTGCACCCACGTATCTTATCAGCTAGTTAGACACGTCAATGACATGCACCATAACTGCAAATAACTGAGGGTACAAAATTGCACCAGCAATTATTTGCACCCACTGAAGGAGAGGGTGGATATAAAGCAGGCCATTAAAGTGTTTAAAATACTTTTCTTGCAGTAGCATAAACCACTGCTACAGGGATATTACATGCAGGAACGTAGAACAAACATTAGGCTGAATTTTGAGCAGCAGCTGGGTTGGCTTTGTAGCATGAATCTAACCAAGGTTCCCTTTATGGGTGCAAAGTGTGTCAGCCAGGTCTGAATTTACTTACCTGGCTTCTTCTCTTAGCTCTGCTCAGGATCCTGATAGCACCAGCACTAAAACACTTCCTTCAGTCCAGCTGAAGCCAACAATGATGCCTATACAGCACCCTCCAGAAAATGTGCTCTGGCACTGTCTGAGCTGACACCTGCAAATTTTCTGTGAGCACAGTCTGGTTTTTAAAGCAGCCTCAGGGCTTCTTTTAGCAGCCAAAGGAGATATGTCGCTGGGGCTTATGCTCATGTTTAAATTTAAGCTTGCAAGTGCTCTGCTGAATAGGGGCATAAATGGAATGAGGACAGTTTAAGCAGGAGAAACATGAAGCTTTACTCAGGATAATAGAAATCAGTTTCATGATCTTCATGTTATTAATCCAAATAACAAATTGTAGTCACCTTGGGACACATCGCTCTGCCCTGACCTCTGTGATCTTGCCATTATTTCTTGGAAGTCTCAAGGCATGTCACCACCACCATGGCAATATGTAGCAAAAAACAGTGTGATTGTTCTGCAGCTCTGTCTTAGCCCAACCCTTCAGTCCTTGGAACTGGCTTAGACACTTATCTTCCCCACTGGTGCAGTTCAGAAGGATGGTCCCTGACCTGAAAGCCTTCCACACTGGTTCAGTTCCCTGTTATCAGATGCAAACAGCATTTGTTCTCATAGACCCATGAGTGGCTGAAGGTAGCAGAGTGTCTAAGAGGAGAAAAATACTGGTGGCTACATTTTAAGTGCAGCAATGTAGAAAAAAGGTTTAATGTATTTTTAATTTTTCTCTTTTAATAGGTGTCTTTTAACTGACATGTTCTCACCCAGAAATGGTGCACATCTTACCATGAATGATTTGCTATCTGAACTGAAGACTCTCATAACAGCTTAGGTGTATGTGTCTTCAGATTTTTCCCCCCTATCATAAGTACTTGCAATTATTCAGGATTAGATCTGAGCTTCACCAAGCAGCTGGTGACGTTACAGTGAGCTGATGTGGAGGGAGTTTGCTCTTAAAAAGGAGTTTGCCTCTCAGAAGTGGGAGACATAGGGGAGCATAAATATTTACAGATACCAGCAGTGATGAAGAGCTCATATCCTGGAGCTGTACTGATGTTAGCCTCTTAGAGTCTGGCCCTGATTTTTCTTTAGAAAGAAAAGGAAAGAAACAAAAAAGAAAACCTAGGAGGATTGTCTTCTGTTCTGATTTATTCTGGGGTAAATCCATAGCAAATTCAATGATCCAAATGGAACTAGTCCAGATTTCCACTGGCCTAAATGAAAACATTGTTTTCATATACTAGTGAGGAATTCTGCCTTCTTTAATACCAGACTTTTAAATTTTGCTGTCACCCTGGGACACTGAAGTTTTATTTTTTTGGCTTATATTTTACCCATGAAAGAATTAATTGCTTCAGCTTCCTAGAAATCACTCCGTGATTCAAGTTACTCTTTTTCATGGCTTGTTTGAAAGTTGGGCTTAGGTTTTTTTCCCCTCCCACCACTCTCTACTCTAAAATATTATTTATATCCACAAACTACTGCATGTAGGGAACAGCCAGTGGAGAAGTAAAATAAACACAGTATTGCCTTTTATCAGGAGTTGCACTCTGCTCCCCCGAAGGGATCACATTTATAAATCAAATATTGGTTTAATTAACCTTCTGTCTTTGCACAGGATTATGAGAGCAGGCACAGTCACACTGGTTTGAAGATGCAAGGTGTTCACATAGCTACTTGACAACATTTCAGGGATTGAATACAATAAACCAAAGCATGGTTTAATAAACTAAGGTCTGAGTTCAGGGCTCTGCCAGTGCTGGCCCAACACTGTAAGAGCTGTGGTGAAGTCATTTCAAAGCAGCATGAGATCAGAACGTGGTGCCCAGAGTGAACATTTGGGTTTTATATGTGGCAAAAAGTATTTTTTCCCCTGGATGAAGACAGCAATACAAGTTCTAGCATGTGAAAGGGGGTTGCATGTACTTTATCATTTTCCTGTCTGCAATCATACGTGTTTGTCCTTAACCACTCACTTCCACAAGTGACACTGCTGTCTGTAGTCAGAACCTCATTTCTCCCTATCGAGAGAGAAAATTCTTCTTTGCTTTGATAAAATGCTGTATCCTAGTTGAAAGGCATCCTTCCTGGGAAGGCTCTCTTTGTGCAAGTAGGCAGCCCGGTAACCATTCAGAGCCTAAAATTAATAATCAGTATAAAACCAGTCCAAGAGGATAGCAGTCCCTCTTGCAAAGAAGTTAATTAACCACATGAATCAAGATGTGGGTGCTTTTTTGAGAAGAAAAGCTCCAGGCCAGTTACAGGGTGTGAGTGTTTGATGCAGGAAGCACAGCATGCATTTCTGGGTCTATCACAGTAGTGTTGCATGGGATGTTCAGGCTGATTCCTGTGGCCTTTAAACTCCAAGTCTAGTAGCTCTCCCTGTGCTGGGAACAGAATGTTTGCTGCTTTCCAGAGCATTTGTGCTGTGTATTGCATCGTTTGAATGACATTGTTTCTAGTGGCAAAAGAAAAGACCTACTACTATCTACAGGTCAGCCCCTTACATTCTTATTTTCATTGCTGTGTCTGGCACAGCTGCTGAGAGATTAGGCTGCACATATCCTCTGCAAGCTCTGCTAGCCCAGTACAGGGAACTAGTTCTAGCAGGGGTGGAGATACAAGAGCTTTGTCTGATGTGGATGGGACATGCATATTTCCAGAATCTCGCTGAAGAAGTCTGCAGATGAAGATTAATGCTGATGGAAGTGTCAGTCTCAGTTTTCTGACTGACCCAGAACTGATTTCCTCTTGGCAAAGCCTGCTGTGAAAGTGGCCCAGCACCTGTGTCCAGAAGCCTTGGTCCATGGGGTGGGATCATTCCTCGACAATCTCTGGTGACAGCACTGGTATCATCAGGTATCAGCTTGGGAAAGTGTTCGTCACAGCCTGGAAGCCCTGGCAGGATTGATAGATCCGGGTTTTGTAGAAAAACACAATGATGCCTGGGAATTGGGCAAACTGTCTAGGTCCTGGTCCCTAAGGCTAGGGACAGCCCCAGAACTGAAGGGTAGGAAGGGGCTGGTGGCTGCTGAAGACAGATTTGCTCTTGGGGAGTTGGAGGGAGAGAAGTTTCCTGTTCCTCGTTATTCTGTCCCTTTTGTTTGCATTTAAAAGGAAATCCATTTGGGCATTTCACTGTGGCTCTTGTTGCACTAGCCTGGCAGGGCATGAGATCAGCCTTGCTTGACTGAGCTCTGCTTCTGAGGGCACAGGGCTGCTGGTCAGGCACCACAGCTCCTAGCTTTGCTGAAGTATATTTAACAAAGATTTCTCCTTCTCAGTGCTTCAGTCTGTTTCCTCTTACCCATTGCAATGCTGCTGTATTAGTAAGAGTTTGAGGAGCATTGGAGGACTTTTCTGTCAGCTGAAGCTCCAGCCTCCATGGCAAATCAAGTATCTGGTATATAAAAGGGTGTTCTGCAGGGCAGAGAGATGAGGTGTTAGTAATCCAGCCTAAAGTGCAGCTAGGGAAATCACTAAGCAAATTGCTCTGCAATGCACAGTGCACATGTGTGTGTAAAGGACATGTTAATTCTAACTCCATTTTGTATTTCTTCTCCCCAGTGAGCATTGCTGACGTCTGATCTGTGTTCTTCTCTTGTTATTTTCAAGGAGTTATCAAGTTTAAATGCTGTCTTTTTCTGTCTTGCAAGAAGGGAATGCTTGAGCCTGTTGATTAAACACATCCCTTGCTTTTCCCTGTTCAGGCACAAATTTTCAGACTCAAACTCTGAATGTAATTTCTATTCCTCCCACACTCTGTACATGTTGCAGAATTTTACTGTCACATTCCAAATCTTGCTGTAAAAACTTTTTGTATGTTATTAACAGACAGGATGGGTACTTCAGCTTGGACTGCTTTAGCCTTTTGGACTGGGGTTTTTTAAATGAGGGATTCCAACCCTTGGAGGTCTGGAGAAAAATAGGTCGAGGCAGGATTGCACGGATCAGTCACACTTCTTTGCACCGTGCTATCAATCAAGGCAAAAGAACAACATCCTAGATGACCTTGTAGAAGTTTATATACCAGAATGGATAAGCATGTCACTCAGGTGAAAAATAGCAACCCAAAAAGCTCCTGAAACTATCTGATCTGATTACAGTGCAAACTGTGCGGCATGGTGCCTGCTTTGCTTTGCTTTTACACATGTGTACCTGGACAGGCCCCAGTGCAGTGCACATGTTATTTTGAGTTCGTGGAAACGTTACCTGGGAAGCCCTTAGGTGCAGGGCAAAACTTGCAATGTGCATGCCTGTGAGCAGAGAAAGTGATTGACTGATTTGCAGAGGACCTTCTGGAGGCTCACAATAATTCTCTGGGCCAGGCTGTGAGCCTCATTCTCCAGGAGATCAAACACTATTCACACATGTAGCCTCCTTGGTTTCACTGGAATTACTCATGGGAATGCTCCCCAGTGGGAGGAGGTGGTGCACAGTCTCACTGGAAATGTGTTTTCCTGGGTTTCTTGCAGCCAAGCAACACTGATAATTATAGTCACCTGCAGGTTTGAGGTGTATAAAATGAGGCACTTGGGAGCTCTTCCTGGTGTAACTATACTCCAGGAATTGCTATTCTGAGCAAGAGCTTTGGTGATCTCTGCTGCCTCCCATGTTCAGCCTGGACACTGGGTTTTCTTTTTCAAGGCATGACTTTGGAATCTTTCTGATTTTTCAAGTGATTGATAGATGAGGTGGGAAACAAGGGGTTTGCCCTCAATACTAACCACATGCCCTACTGTGTGACCCCAGACATGGAGTATGTCACCATGGCTTCAGCATCCTTCTTGCATCCTGTTTCTGTCCACCAAGTGTAGTTCCCCTGGGGTTTCTTTATGACAAATGACAGGAACCTCCACTGTGTGGTTTATATCTTCTGTGGCTGCATGCTCCCTGGAAATGGCTCTCCCTTGAGCACAGAAGGTAACTGGTGTGACTGTCTTCAGGCCACACTCAGATGTTTCATGGTCAAAAGGACCCCTCTGCCAGTATTAGTGAGAAAGAAGAAAAGCCTGAGTTTTCCACCCCTTACCTGCATTTAAAAGTGTGTGCAAGAAGTGAGCATTCTAGACCTGATAAAATGAACTTCAGAGTTCAGAAAGGTGGGGAAGAAGGGTGCTGGGAAGCCACTGTGCCCCTTAGGCAATGATCAGAGAGGAGACTTACACCAGCAGTGCCTATATGACCACAGCTGAGAAGACTGAAAGGAGGCCTCAACACTGTCAGAAAGAGCTTCTGCCAAGTACCTCACTGATCCTTCTGATCCTTCTGTCTCATTGACCTCTGATCCTTCTGTGGAGCTCAGCACGGTAGGGAGTACTTTGGAGACAGTGCTCTGAGGAAGTGGCAGAGCTGACAGTGCTCTATAGAGGGCCACAAGGAGCGGCAACCTAAAAGCTAAAACCTAAAGACTTGGGACGGTGTAGAGCTCCTGGGTTTACAGCATCCTGTAGAGATGGGTCTGGAGCTGGGGGCAGAAGGGTGGGACTATCTGGGGGATCATGGTGCCCCATTAGCTTATCAAGACTGAAAGAAGACTAATGCAAAGAATACTGCTGGGACATCCTGGAGTTAGGGTCATCAAAAGAAGTCACATTACTGATTAGGTCACTGCTGGGATTCCTTACTTGACTCTGCTTTTCCACCTCCTGCCACTATTTTGACCCCCCCAAAATGTTCCAGCTCTTTTAACACTTTGCACTTAGTATTTAGGAATAGGAAAGTGTTGCACATCAAATGGTCTTCCAGAGGGAAAAATCTTCTCTGGCACTGTGCTGAGGTCGATGATGTTTTTCTATCCTTCTAGTGAATCTATCCAGCCTTCAGGATAAAGTCACTGAACACTGTAACCCTGTTCTTTGCAAGACATCAGACATTCAGCTGCACAAGTTATTGGGGAGGACTATGGGAAGCAGATGGAAATCATGTGCAAATCCTCAGCTACACTCCTGCCTGAGCTTTGGGACGGAATCAAATCCTGTATTTGAGCAGCCTGCTGGCTGTGGAGGTGGTGTAGACAAGAAGCCATGTAGCTCAGCTCACAAAGCCAGAAGGCAATAGCAGGATAGATTTCATCACTTCCCCTTGGAAACCTCCATGTTTCTCTTAATTTCTCTTTCCCTTTATCCTGCTTTCACCTCCCTTCATAAGAGTTCTGTGTGGCAGAGGTGAATATTTTGAATGTTTTTTTTTTTCCCCATCAAGCTTCAGATATGATGAGAGAGGGTGGGGATGAAGAGGATGGAGCCAGGCTGTTCTCAGTGATGCCCAGTGATAGGACAAGGGGTAAGGGGCACAAATTAGGAGGCTTCACTTAAACTTAAGGAAAAACTTCTTTCCTTTGAGGGTGACAGAGCACTGGACCAGGCTGCTCAGAAAGGTTGTGGAGTTTCCTTCTCTGGAGAATTTCAAAACCTGTCTGGAAGGAGTCCTGTGCAACCTGCTTTAGGCAAACCTGCTTTAGCAGGTGAGTTGGACTAGTTGATCTCCCTATTCCTTCCAACCCCTGTCATTCTGTAATTCTGTGATTCTGAGATTCACCACAGTCTAGATTCATCCATCAAACTTCAGGCATTTCACCAAGGCTCCTAAATTAGAAGCCTCATTGTACTTACTGCTGTTTGTGCCAGCAGCATCTTGAGAAATGGAGAAATACTGGCATCTTGAGAGCATGATTCACCCTCCTCAGATGTGAATCCCTCTCCTGAGGTGTCTCTCTCTTCTCTGTGACTGTAGCTGGTACCCAGATAATGACAATCTTAACTGCAGTGTCTGTGCCTACTGTCAGGTGGGATGCATCTGAGCTGAAATGCCAGATAAGGAAACCAGCCCATCAGAAGTACAATGGGGAGTGCAAACAACATGACTGATTCAGTCTTTCATGTGAAAGGGAAAAAAAAAAAAAAAGAGAAAAAGTAATCAGAACTCTTTAAATCTGCTTCTAGGGTGATATTTGTCCTTTATTTCATCTATCCTCTTACCTTCTGGTAACCTGCTCTGAGCAAGAGCAATAGCAGGTTTTTAGTGTTCACCTTTCAGGGCAGCCAAGAAAAAGCACTCCCACTCTTCCCCACTGCTGACAGATGAGGGGTCCACTGAAGAAATCAAAATAATGCTAAAGGAAAAAAAATAAAAAGAAGAGAAGATATATATATAAAAAAAAAAAACCACAACCCCCCAAACACTTACCAGTAGATAAAGTTTAAAATAAAGGGTAGCTGCTTTCCAGGAAAAGAACCTAATAGGAAATACAAAACCTCTTGAATGACAAACCTGTATTTACCTTGCTAGCAGGTACTACTTTCCCAAAATATTGATGCTTTTAAGCCTTAATCCATCTGTCAGAAGTGATAGGATACTTTTAAAAGGAAAACACTGCTCAAAGCTATTGGAGATGGGAGGGGGGAATGGAACAGAGGGTGTTAGCAAGATGTGTTGCCTGTCCTCTGACAGCTAATGTGTCTTTCTTCACATCGCTGCATCTTTGTCCTCTTCTGTTGCCAGATAAAAACAGAATCATTATGGATGTCTCCAAAGACAGCTTGGTAAACATGCATGATAAATTAAGTTCTAGACTCTTCCTGATGGGATCACAGCAAAGAACAGCACAGTCTGAATGGGGTCCAGGCACGTCTGCTCCAAGGTTGTGTCTGGAGTTGGGGATAATGGCAGGACCTTAGACTGAGTAAGGAATTTTCTTCCTTTTAACAGTTCACTCTTGCCTTTTTTAAGGCTCTTCAGCTTGTGTGCATGGTCTGCCAAAGGTAAGGCACCTTTGACTTTTAAAAGCTACACCAGCCATGTAAAACAGAACTGATGGCTACTCAGGTTAAGCCACCATCCACACCAAATTATAGTCAGAGGCTTCAACCTAGGGAAGGGCAGATTTAGATTGGATAACAGGAAGAAGTTCTTCACTATGAAGGTGGTGGAACACTGGAACAGGTTGCCCAGGGAGGTGGAAGAGGCCACTTCCATGGAGATATTCAAGGTAAGGCTCTACGAGGCCCTGGGCAACCTGATCCCATTGGGGGTGTGCCTGCTGCCTGTGGGGAGGTCAGACTGGATGACCTTTGGAGGTCCCTTCCAGCCTGGACCATTCTATGAAAGCAAGACATCAAAAGGTGGTTTGGAAGATGTGAAAGGGAAGCACATGGGTTTGCAGCTGGGGGAAGAAGAAGAGAACATGCTATCAAGTCAGCTTAGAAACTTTCTTCTGGTAACTAAATAAAAGTGTAGTAAGTTGTTTTTAAAAAGCATGTATTTGTCTGCTGGCAAGACATTGTAAAACCTTACAAATAAATCACTCAGAAGAGGACCACATGCATTTCACAACCCAGATAATGGTTATGCATAATTTTCTTGCATTGAATATTAGGATTCAAGAAACCCAGATCAAGAAATAGGCTCTGCCAACAGAAGTGATGATTCTGTTCTCAGGGAAAGTTGCTCTCAGTATCTTTCTCACAGAGAACTGGTTTCAGCTGCATTTTTCACCTGCACAAGTTTTTTCAAGCAGTTTTTGTGCTCTGTGATTTGTTCTGCTGCCTGCTTAAGGGCATGGTCCCAGGTCACAGTCATGTGAGACATAGGAAAAGCAAGTAGTCCCTCAATGACATATAAAGAAAATGCTTGACTTGCTTGCACCCAGGAGAATTGAACTGTAGCCTTGCAGGTCACCTGCTGCAGTAGAACATGTGTGTTTGGGTTAACTTTCTAGCTTCACTACAGATGTGCCCTGTAGTCCTGGGAGGCTTTGGAGTATTTCTGGCTATCTGTGCTATTCAGTAGATCCACCAAAATTATTATATCGGTCTCTTCTGGCCTTAAAATGTGTGCCTTAGCTTCACACTCATATTCCTTGCTTAAATCTCCCTTGGGCTGCACTACAGGATATCACATAACCATTCTTCTGGCTGGATTGACTTCACCTTATGATAAAAATTCTCAGCAGGGGTAAATCACTGCTGCTCCACTTGGGGATTAATCTAAAAAATCTGACTGCTTTAAATGGATGCAAATCAAGGATAGTTTAAGACATGTTAAAGCAAAGAATTATACTGGTAGAAAAGTAAATACAGATAAAGGGGAAAGAAAAGAACGTTATTACTAGGAAGACAATGCTATGATGATGCTTGAAGTGGATTTACTTATTTCCAGCCTTGTTCACTTTATGATGTTACTTCCACCTCTGCAGAATGCACATAAAGCAGTAGCACTTCAGCAAGGTCCCTTTCATGTCCAATTGTGACTGCATTACCAAGTGCTTTAAGATGCAAGATGGCAGGAAATTCTTTCACTTGGAGGTCATTCCATTACATCCTGACTCTCATCACATTTTCTTGAAGACAGCTAGTCCTTCAGCTTGTTCCCAGAGGCCTCCTACAAACTTTCACCATCACAGCTATCCTACTGCACTGCATTCTTGTACTCCACTTGCAATGAAGCTTCTGCATGGCTCACATTCACTGGCCCATCTTACAGACTTCCTCATATTCCCATGTTACTGTTGGAAAATAGCCTGGAGAATTACTTCCAGTAGTATATTGTCACCTGGTCTCCAAAAATCTTCTTGATACCTGGTTTTCTTGTAGTGGCTGGGAATTTGTTTTCTGATTCTTCTCTTTTTTCCAGCTTTGAAACTCTTCATGACAAATTTCCTACTTTCTTTTGGGAATAAATTAGCAATGGAAAACCTCTCAGAGTGGATGTCAAGTAAGGTTTTTTTCCCTCTTCCCTTTCAGCCTCAACCTATGACTGAAAAATAAGCTCTTGTGAAGGCTACAATTCCTGCCAGGAATGCAAGTTTATTTTGGGCAGAAGGGCATGTTGACCACTGGCTGTAGCTTTAATGTTTATACACACATGCATATGGCACTGCCCTGGAGAGTATTTCTTGTGCACAGCCAAAGCTCAAGTTCATCTTTATCACAGCACTAATGGCCCAGTTTTGCAGGAAAACAGATTACTGAAGAAATTTTGAGGATGCAGTCTTCACACAATGTTTGGCAAATGGGGGAAGACCCTATCTGAAAGTGGTTGTGTTATTACTGCTGCTTTGTATTAAGAATGGCCACACATGAAGGTATGGCTGGGCTGAGTTTCTGACCAGTGTATTTCCATGGGCTTTGACTCCTTCTCTCAGGGATGCAATCTTACTTAGAGAGATGATCTGCAACAGTGAGAGACAGTCAGTTGCTATTGGGACCTGGGGGTGCTGGTGGATGAGAAGCTCAACAGGAGCTGTCAATGTGCACTTGCAACCCAGAAAGCCAACCAGAGCCTGGGCTGCATCAGGAGAAGTGTGGCCAGCAGGTCAAGGGAGGTGATTCTCCCCCTCTGCTCAGCTCTGGTGAGACCCCACCTGGAGTACTGCATCCAGTTCTGGAGCCCCTATTACAGGAGGGATATGGACATGCTGGAAGGTGTCCAGAGAAGGGCCACCAGGATGGTCAGAGGGCTGGAGCACCTCTCCTATGAGGAGAGACTGAAAGAGTTGGGGCTGTTCAGTCCGGAAAAGAGAAGGCTCCAAGGTGACCTTCTTGTGGCCTTCCAGTATCTGAAGGGGGCTACAAGAAAGCTGGGGAGGGACTTTTTAGGCTATCAGGGAGTGACAGGACTAGGGGGAATGGAATAAAGCTGGAAGTGGGGAGATTCAGGCTGGAAGTAAGGAAGAAGTTCTTCCCCATGAGAGTGGTGAGAGCCTGGAATGGGTTGTCCAGGGAGGTGGTTGAGGCTCCATCCCTGGAGGTGTTTGCAGCCAGGCTGGATGAGGCTCTGGCCAGCCTGATGTAGTGTGAGGTGTCCCTGCCCATGGCAGGGGGGTTGGAACTGGATGATCCCTGTGGTCCCTTCCAACCCTGACTGATTCTATGATTCTATGATTGCATGCCCATCTCAACTCTGGAGTCTATGAAAGACTGATAAATCAAGGTCTAGGTTTAGCTAAGAGGAGAGAACAGGATTTAAAATCCACAGAAGAAGATCTCTTGGAGTATTAGCATCTTTGAATGAGTTACAGGGAGGTGGAAAAGAGTAAGTTAGAGCTCAGAAAGGAGTCTTCTGCACTTTGGTCTAGCATCTACCTGCTCCATGCATTAACAAAAAAACAGTGAATGATCTTTTAAAAAGAGGAGAGGTTTATGACTAAGTGGCATTTTTATCCTCCTATTTGTTCTTAATGAAGCCAGAACATTAAAAAAAAACCACTTCCTGAGGTGTCTTGTTTAATGTGCAGCCTATGGTCAATGAAATCCAGTTTTCCATCTCTCAGTGGTTTCTGATTGTTAAGAGGAGTTGCAGTTCCGATGAATACTATGTCTTTTGGGCTGATTTCATGCCAGACACACTTAGATATTTTGATTTCCATACTGTATCACCTTGAAAAGCTCAGGCTTGACTGTTGTCCCTAGGTCAGGTTTAGCCCTGCCCTGGGAGAAGGCAGAGATCTGGCAGTGCTAACCATCGTGAGACATTCCTCCTCTGTTTCATTGTTGATTTTCTGTAGCAAGATGCTTACTCTCACCCATATTTCACATCTTACTTTTCCTGTCTATGGACAAATGCAGGCACTAAAGTCTAGACTAACTCCTATGGAGAGCATAAGTTCATCTGAACAGGGCTGGTGTCTCGTCGTCCACATATACTGAACTTAAACCAGCTGGCACCTGCCAAGAGCTGTGCTGTGGCACCTGGCATTGCCTTGAACTAACTTGCACTCTTCTTCCTAGTGTCTCTGCCTGCCTTTTTACAAACCCTCTGGGATCTGACCACACAGAGTGCATGAGCTTAATTAAAATTAGCTTAAAAACAGAAGCAGTTGAGAAGAAGGGAAAGATGCTGGGGACACAGCTGGCAAATGCAGAGCCTCAAGTTAAACTGAATTTTAACAAAATAGGTTTAAATCCACTGAGAGTATCTACACAAGGGTTTCTACCAGTTAAAGTTAATTGGTTTAAAAGAATGCTTTTAATTAATCCTCTGTGTTCCTATAGGTGGATGAGGCCTTCCTCAGAGGCAGCAGAAAGTGGCCAGCATTCTCAGACAGGGATGATTGCAAGAAAAAGCATTTAGCCATCCCCTGGGAGGAGCAGATAGCCCTGCCACAGCACTAGGGATGCTGATTCAGATCCACAAAGCACCATAAAACTTTTTGTGTCACCTGGGGCAAGCTGTTTAACATTTTACCCATTTCTCTGCCCAAGAGAAAAAAAAAAGAAGAAAAAAGAAAAAGATAATTACGTCTAATTCCCTGGGGTACCTAAGAATAAATATATAAAGCATTCTGAGGGGACAAGATACTGCAGTGATGGAGGCTATGTTAAAACTACCTCTTCCTGTGAGCTGGTTCTAATGATGTATATTGCTTTTCAGGGTAGCTACTGGCCCTCCATTTCTTTTCAGACAATGAAGGCATTAGATGTGTCACCAGAACAATTACTGCCAAACCTGTGATGTATTTTTTAATGAAATTTAAACATTTATTGTGCTTTGCAAAAGTAAAGGGAAAAAAATTAAAAATATACAAACCCTTCACCCTTAACATCTTTCAACAGATCTTGTGGTGTTGGATGGAAAATGAATTTAACAGGATATTACTGTTCTGCTGCAATATTTCTGGTGTACAACAATATTATAGGTGGTGTTAAACTTTATTACTAGCCCTGTGATAAAATTAGTTCAATATTGGCTGCTTTTATAATGTGGTTTTACAATTGCAACATGGGGTAATGTGATAGTACTAAAAAAAAAAAATATCTATCACAAGCAAACCCAAACCTCCTAAACCCAAAAGCATGGAGTGGAGGAAAGGAACAGAAAGTTACATAGTAGGAAAGTACATGACAGGGGTTGCATTTTAATGTAGGGTGCTGTGAAAATTTCTTTCTGGAAGTGCTTGAAGCCAGAAGCAGCCTTTTGGTTATATTATATACAGTCTGATGACTGTCACAGTGAAAAGTGTCAAATGAGGAGCAGGCAGGAAAGGTAATGAAGAATGCAACAGTTTCATGGCAGTGACTAAGCCTAGTTTGCCTGGAGGTGAATTTAGAGCAACGTCATCGTGCTGTCACTGCTTCCCAGGGAATGGAGACTTCCAAAATAGGACTTGTGGAGGTTATTTGTATTCCTACATTTAGTGATCTTAACCTCAGAGGGGTTTAGTACATTAGGGTGGAAATACAGGTGCTCTAACAGGATAATCAGTGCGTGGCACTCAGACACTCAATCCGCAACACTGTGCCATGTTCAATCAGGTATCTTCGATTCACTCCTGTGTCACTTTGCTGTTTCATTTACAGAGCCTCTGAGCAGGTATTGTCTCTTATTTCACATTTGTGCAGAGTTTGGCACAACAGAACCTGATCCCTCCTGGTATTTTTGGCTGTTGGGTTAGCATAAGTCCTAAGAGAGCTGGGACTGGAGAGCCCAGTCCTGAACTGGCATGAATCTGGGGAGCTCTGCTGGAGCCAGGACTAAGCTGGCAGAGAAAGAGGACAGAAAACTCTGTTTATGGCACTTGAAAAATCTACATTTGGAAGCAGGGACTGTGGAGTCATGTTTAGGATGTGTCACAGGTTGCACCATATAGCCTGTGTCCTGATGTGTCTCCAGGTCACTCTTGTCTGAAGGACACTAGTCCCTCAGGGAGCAGCTGGGCCTTGCTGCACCTTGCCATAGGCTAGAAGATGAAGTCAGAATCATATCCTGATTACTATTATACATTTTTCTTTTTTTGGTGAAAGTAAAAATTTTACTTCTTGAGAATTATGGCATCTACTGGATGCTGCCATTAAAAACAAGGTTGAAGTTACACAAACTAAAGGGCTCTGCTGCTGGCTCTGCAGAGCTCTGTGCTGATTTCAAAAGAAATTTCTCCCATGAAACTATTGAGCCAACCTGGCTTCTATATTTTCTCTGCTTCAGCTTAATCTGTTCTCATGTTGGAGCACATTTCTAGTAAAGAGTAGTGGAAGGTAGAAGGAGTCTGTAAAATGTATTGCCTCACGAGCAATGTATACAGCCAGCAGAAGTAGCTGTTCCTAGTAAAGAGAGCTGGGAGTATTTCAGAACACTCACTAGGGAGTTTAAAACCCTTTGAGCTTTCTTGCAAAGATGTAGTGATACAGACACGTGGTAGTTTCCATCAGGAAAATGTAGCTAATAAAAGGTAAAATGTCAAAACTTGGAGGTGAAGTTCAGACATTTCTAAATTAGCAGGTAAGCTGCTACCTGTCTGTGGAAGCCTGGGCTTTGCTAGCCCTTACCTAACCCATCATGCATTGAAACCAGGGAGTGCTTTGACATGGACAGCAGAGCTAGATGTGACAAGGCTGGGATGATACCCATTCTTCAGACAAAAAAAAGAGAGCAGGACAATTGGAAGGACCTGATCAGCAGAAGTGTATCATTAGCAGAATATGGATCTAAATAATTCATTGCAGTTTCTATTAATTCTGACATGCTTTAAACTCACTGCACTTACCTTATTTGGCTGATCCTGCATGTGCAGGAACTTTAGGTTTTCCAGAACAAGCACACTTGATGCACTAACTGATCCAGAAAGCCTCTTCTTTCTGAGACTTTTTCTCCTCCAACCAAACCACACAGATTGGGGTTCATGCATAACATTTTGTGAAGAAATTTGGCTGTGAATTGCCACATTTTCCATAGTTGCATCCAACCAGGTAGGCTTCGGTGAGCAAGGTGATGGATTGGGGGGCAGCATCATTCATTGCTCAGTGATCTTAAGGGTCTTTTCCAACTTAAATGATTCTGTGAGCAACATTTAAAAGAGAAAATAACACTGCAGTGGATCATTTACTTAAAAGTAAGAGTGGCTGAAGGATACGTGAAGATGTAGACAGGTAGGATTTAAAATGTTGAGTAATTGAAGCCTGAAGATAAATGTTTATCACTGTAATGGCTTTGGTAGCCAACAGTACTGCTTCCACCTGTGCATGGAATTGGTGGGATGCTTAAGGTGCATCGAAGTGGGGAAAAGCACCTTGAAGCAGCTGGTCCTTCCCCACAGATGTGTATGTGACTTATCTTGCAGCACTGTCCATTGCAGAAAGTACAATACAAACTCATTAGAAGGACTGGCTTGACCCCTTGGTGCCACTGATGGACCTGAGCTAACTGCACACTGAGGCTGCTATGGGGTGCCACCATCCTCTCTCTGCTCCTGAATGTGCATCCAAGAGCCACCTGCCCAGCTTATATCCTTGGGCGGTGTATCTCCATCTCACTTGGTGATCAGAGCCTATCTCAGTCATCTCCACCATCCTCCAGATCCTCCTGGAGCAGTTGGTGGCCTGCAACATGTAAGAGTAAGGGCAGGGCTGCCTTACCCTCGGCCCCCAAATGCAGCCAGCCTGGGGTGGTGCCCACCATGCCACAGGAAGGGAGGCCTTTTCAGGAGTGATTAGGAACACAAAAGGCTGTGCAGGACAATTAGAGAGAGGCTATGGGACTGTGACAAGCATGACTGGAATTTGGAGCAGACAAGCACTAAAATCATCCACTGCCACAGCCTCAGCTTCATGTTTCAGCAGCAAGTTTTAAAGGTGGAGGACGTATTTTGTTGGTTTGAACTTTTTTTTTTCACTGTGGATTTTAAAATTTTTTCCACGTCTTTTCCAGGCAGTTGGAAGGAGACTGTGGGACCCAATCAGCCCTGGTGGATGCAGGAGGTTTGTAGCATTTAGACCTGAGTAAAGACCCGGGACCCAGAAACTAACTGTAATGAGAGCATGTCCTTTCAGTGCCAGCCATCAGGGAGTGCAAATCAATCATGCCCGGCACTCCACTGGGACCAGCGGTGACTGATTCAGCTCCTGTCAGCTGCCCTTATGGACCGGGATGTGCTTGAACATGAAAGGAGCAGAACAAAGCCCCCATTACCGCAGTGGGCAGAGAGAAGCTCCCCTGCTGCTTGATGCATCTCTCCCTCTCGAAGCTATTGCAGCCTCCCTGCCTTTGTCCTCCTTCCTCCTCCAGTGCTTTGATCCTTCCTTCCTCGGCTTTCCAGCCAGCCTGGCCCCAGTCCCTTCTCCCAGTTCTTCCCAATAGTGAAGTTTTCTTGCCAGGAAAGTCCTGATAATGTCGTGCAGTGACTATTCTTCCTGGCTGATCCTTGTGGTTAATCCTTCTTTCCCATCTATTTTTCTCTCCCTAGCCCCATTCATCCACTCCTTGCAGAAGGAATGATAAAACAAAACAGAACAAAACAAAACAACCAAACCAAACCACAACAACAACAACAAACCCCCAAAACAGGCTCAGGCAAGTGTCTGCCTTTTGGAATTTGTTATTGGTGATGCACTGGTCTCCAAATTCTTGTTTGTGGTTCTCCTTCTGGGAAGCTCCCATTTTTCTGTATTTCTTTATCTTGGGTAGGACTGTGGAGCTGAGTCACAGAAGTGGAATGGAGCATAGTTATTTCAATATGAAAAGAGCAGAGAGCATCCTTCCCACTGCACAGAGAAGTGTGAAGGGATGGAAATTTGCCTGTGATTTTTCTTCCCTGAACTTCTTGTTTTCACCCACATTATTCATATCCCCTCTGTCCTCCTTCTCAGGGCTTTTCTGGGCTCCTGTTGCTGAGGTCCCTCAGCAAAGTGATGGCTGAAGCCTGCGGTGCAAAACGTGAGGAAAATGGAGCATGGGGTATGGTGGTGCTGAGTCGTTGTGGCCTCAAAGATGGTATGAAGCTTCATGCTGTAGCATCTCAGCTACCATCTGAGTCAGAAGACCTCTGGGGGTCTCACCCCAGCTCCAGCTGTCTGCAGATGTGGATATTGTTGAATATAGGGAGCACCCAGCTTGAGGTGACTGGCTGTAGAGTCTTGTGTGCTGCTTTCTCTAGGACTTAGAGGCTTCCCAAATAAGAACAAGTTCCAACAACACAAATGTCTTTCTGCCCTGGTTATTCTTTGGCTTGTGAAGACAGGCCCTAGTTCTTGTTTTTCTGTTGTTAGCTGTTGTTTGATCCAGGAACAAGAACCAGAGATATAACTTCATAAGGCTGGGAAAGATTTGACACTACAGGGTACCTGGAGTTCAGTAGCCCTCTGCTACCTCCAAAACATGTGGAGTGCCCCAAGGGAAGGAAAAGCATCTACACTTGTCCCTTCCTATGCTGATTCATGGGATAGTTGTCCTTTTAATAAGTCCTTTCTTACTTACCTCTCTTTTATCACCTCTTCAATGCACATTCAGTCTAAAAGAAGCTTCTGGTTGTGCCAAGAGAAGAATTTTTATTTCTCCAATCCATATGCCCATGCAAGCTCAGCAAAATCCCCCAGCAGGGAGAGGCATGGTTAGTATTCTGCAGCTCCATGGGCAGGTTTTGAAGGTCGTTTTTTTTCCCCTTCATCTTTGTGTGGACACACACACACAAGGAGAGGGCAAAGGCTAAAATCTCAGAGGGGTTGCTTACAGTTTCATCAATATTTCATGATTAAGAAGGTGACAGAATTCTGCTTTATTTAATAAGACTATTCCCTAGGTAGGTCCTGTTTTCCCAGCCTGCTCCTGTAATTACAAACTGTTTGTGCATTTGCTGAGCAGCTTCTCTGAGTTGTCTCCCCCTCAACTGTTTTAAATTGACTTTTGCCTTGGTCAGACCCATGTTTCCTATGGAAACCAGTGACATTTTTCATAGTTGATTTTAAACCAATCAGGGGGAAAAAAATGTGAGAGAGAAACTGGGTGCTTTTGGAGGAGCTGAATTTCACCCTCTCTGAGCACAGCTTGTGAGCATCAGACTGTAGTAGTCAAAATGTCAGAAAGGCCTTTCTAAATTAAGAATTGTAATCTGTGAGCAGCAGTGCCCACCAGCTGGAGAGGTGACCTGCAGAGGTGGGGATGGAAACACAGCACCACCCTTCCAGGTCTTTGCAGCAGAAGCTGCCACTGACTGTGGATTTCCACAGCACCAGACACAGCAGGCCAGCATAAGGCTGGCTTCTCAGGACTGCCACGAAATAGGAGGCTAAGGGCAGGTCTGTTTTTCAGAATGCTAAGTGCTTTGCAGGTCCCTGCTTCTTTACAGGCAAAGGGAGTGTAGGGAGCATGGCCATATTTTGAGCTCCCAGTAAGGAGATCAGAAGGGGTTATAGAAAAGCACCCAAAGTCTGTGGCCCTGCTGCATTGCTGCAGCTCAGGCTGGGGATGGACATGACCCCAATGTGAGATGGGGACAGTTTTTGTCCATAGAACTGTCATCACACCATGGGAGCATGCAGTGGTGCAAATAAGAGGAAAAGAATGCTTAAGACTTCTTAGCATTCCCTCTCTCTTCTAGGTTGGTTTGTGGCAAGTTTAGAAGTGTTTCTGTTGGTGGGTCTGTGCTGACTCTTCCTCTCCTCCTGATACTTTGGGGCACAGGATGTGTCAAGGGCAAGCACAGGATTTCATGCTGGGGGCTTTGACCCGTGAGAAACTCCTCTTGGCTAGTGTGGAGAAAAGCTGATTTTCGTCTCTGACCATGAGATGGACTCCTCAACTCAAGCAACTCTTCAGCCCTTGGGGTTTCCACCACCCCAGCCTTACCAGGATATGTTTCATTATCGTCTCCAAGGGATGCTGTTAGCTTGTCTGGAGGTGTCACGGCAGGAAGGCTCAGTCGTTTTAGGGCTTCCCACCTTGCTCTCTGCTTTAGTCCCTGCAGTGCAGCCACGGGTTAAGTGAAGCAGTGTTTGCAGTGTGGACATGGCAAGCAAATGACAAGGTGAGCCACAGAGGGGCAAGGGAGGACATGGGCAGAATGACAGGAGATTCTTGTTGCTGCCCTGCCTCCTTGCATTCATCTGACTTCTTTGTTCCAGCCTTAGGAGGGCAAATTCCACAGGAGATAAGTGCTTCAGCCAGGGGCAGGATCAAAGCAGCCTCATTTCCAAGGTTTGTGTCTGATGTTTGGATTCTCTGGCACGGGGACAAAGTCAGGGTTTCCATCAGCTGGAGCACTGGAAGCTCTATGTGTTCACAATGTGTGTATGTCTCTATTTGTCTTCTCTCATGTCTAGTACTGACTGGGAATCTCAACCCTTCCTTCTGCTTGGAGCTCTCTCATCAGCCTGTCTGTTTTTGTGAAAGATGAAGGATCTGCTTACCTTTGGGAATGCATCAACTCTTTCCTACTTGGTGGGAAAGTGACCACTGGGTTCAAAGTGATTTGGGATGAAAACAGGCAGGCTTATGATTGCATAAACAAGCTAGAAGTAACTATTGAAACCTCTCTTCAGTGTCACAACTCCCAGCTTACCTCCCAACAGGAGCTAGAGTGCATTTTACAAAACTGTGTTTCTGAGTATCTGAATGCATATAGTTAGAAATGCATACAGCTCAGCAAGTGTCAGGAACGTGTGCTCTAAGCAAAGGAAATGAGTCTGGTGTGAACACTGCTGCTCACTGGTCTTTTCCTTCTGAACATTGTCCATCACAACGATCCCTCCTTCTCCTGAAGAGTTTTCCTTCAGCCAGCACCACATGGAGTCAGTGTGGTGCAGCAATAGGATCTGAACAGAGGAAAACCTCATCTGTGCCTATATATCCCAATGAACATTTAAGACAGCCTGAAAATGTCTGTCAGGGTGTGGGGACATCCTATGATAACCTTTAACATACAGTCACCTTGTGAGGCAGCAGCATGGGTGGCTCAAACCAAAGAACAGTATTATGTCCTATACCTGCCTACGTTTAGGTGGGAGCTTGGTGATGTTGGCTGGGGCTTCCATCTTCTCTGTGCTGCAGTTTCCCTTTGGTAAAATGATGTATTGCTACTGACCTTCTGTAAGGTGCTCTGGGGTCTTCAGTTGCGAAGAGCTCTATGAGGATTGTGTATTATTGGCAAGAAGAAAAGAAAAAAAAAATTCAGAAGGTGACTTAAAAGAGCTGTTGGAAGTTCAGATCTCCTCTGTGGGCAGTGATACTCTGAAAACCTAATAGATACTGTGATGGCTCTGAAAGCTGCTGCTGAGCAAAGGTGAGAAGGGAGTGACTTCAGAGGCTGCAAAGGTTTCTGTTGACTGGCAGTCACAAGTGAAATGTGAGCTGGAATTAGGCAAATTTATTGCTCTGGGTAGAGAAAACAAATACCAGGGCCTAGAGGATAGGACATGCCAGGTGGGAGAAATGCTCAGTTTTTATTTCTAAGACCAAAATTTGCTAATGAAGTTGTCCTCAGATAACCAGTCAACCAAGTGAGCTCTTTCACAGGCTCAGGTTCAGCTCCTGTCTTGCTCCAGGACAGGGGTTTGCTTTTAGTAGAAGCCTTGAAATAATACTGCTACTAATGACAATAATAAGAATAATGACAATAATAATATTAATATTAATAATGATGATGACAACCACAACAATTATTATTATTACAGCAACAATAACAACAATAATTGCTGGTTGGCTGCTGTTTGTACTCTAGCTGAGAGCTTACGGCTGGAGGTGTTTGCCCTTATTTCACAGCTAATTTCCCTGTGTTCTTCTGCCTGGATGAGTTTATACCACTCTTAATGAGCTTTTCAGAGCTGGGGAGGCAGCAGGGATCACTATGAGCCACAGGCTGAAGGGTGCTGTAGCAGAGGTTCCTTCTTGCATACCCTTTTCTTTTTCCTCACCACCTGAAGACCTCCACAGCTGCAGGGGCACCACGAGCAGCACCTGCCAGCAGAGGAGCAGTGGCTGATGCATGCCACCCCCATGTAATGAAGACACTCAGCAAACTCAGAGCTTGCCCCATTGCCTACTACTGTTTTTAAGTTGATGCTCCATGTTCTCACCTGCAGCAGAGCCTCAGCACAGATTTGCAGGCTGTCTGTGGCTAATTTTAGAGAGATCTGCTAAAGGAGGCCATATTTAGAGTGACACCAACATATTGGGCCCCTCTCTAGTTAGGGCTGTAATGAAGAGAAAGAGTTTTTATGGGTGTGTGGAATAAGAATGAGGAGGAGTTAAAACATGTATGTATTTGGGGAGACATTCATATACCTGAGCCAGGTGGCTGGGTTTCCTCAGGACAGGAGAAGATGGATACCAGCCTGCAACAGCTGTGAAACAGACCTTCAGTTTAATTAGGCTGAATAGCTCCTTTGAGTAAGTGGTGCAAGAGCAGGAGGAACAGCTGGACGTCATGTACCCACGTGAGATGCTCAGCAGTGGTTCAGAGGCACAGGGAAGCCAGGGGTTCTCTGGAAGAAGATTTCCATTTTGCTGTAGTGGCTTACTTAGCTGTCTGGTGGCTCTCACCCCCATAGCTGATCTTCAAGGTTAGACTATCATATGCTCTCAAGCAGTGTAGGAAGATGAATTTGCAGAACATCTGGGATTTTAGGGGAAAGATGGGAGTCTGCTTGCTTCCAGGAATAAGATTTGTGTGTTTTTGAGTCCTGCAGACTTATTATTTGTTTTGACCAAGTGAGACTCTGCTACATGATGGAGAAAGTCACCAGCTCAGAGGGCTAGACCTGAGCTGGAGAGGAGAACTACGTGCCCCAGACAGCCTCTCTTGCACCATATGGCATCATGGCAAGGTCTGAAATAATTTGCTGGCTCCACTGACAGCCAGGTCTCTGATCTCTTAAGGTGACCAATCATTCATTCCTCAGTCCTATAGACACTAATGCATTTGTAGGACCTTGAAGACTTGTCTAGCTCTCTATGGGAGTAGCTCAGCCTCTCTGTGCCTCAGACTCAGGGTGTCTCCAAGGAGCAGCCTTGGTGTTGTGCTATAAAGGCTGCAGGATGAGCAGCATCATTTCTATGTATGTCTGTGGAAGCAGCCCATCAGCACTGATTTCTTGTCTTACCCTTCTCAGACTATTTTTTTCATGTTTTGAATGTACAGGCAGGATGTTTCCCCCCTCTCTCCCCCCCTCCCTGTAAGTTGAAAACCAGTGCTGACTGGACTAGAAATGGAGCAACATGGATATGTGGGTCTGTGAAACTGGCTGTGGCATAAATATGGTCAGCAATGGCAGATCTGTGGCAGGTAGGACAACTCCTCCAGAAGAGGAGTAACTGTTTCCAGATCTTCCATCAGCATCTGTCTTACACTAGCCAGAAAACAGCAAAATGATCCCCATGACTGAAGAAATAGCAGGCAACCTTGGAGTTCCCTGCAGCCTTTTAGAAAGACAATCCAGCCAGGAAGGGAGAAGTCACTAATTATTTTCCCTTATAAAGACGATATAGAACGGTTGGGTCTCATGCAGTCTGTACCTAGATATGGAGCTCTGTTTATGCTGCTGACTCAGTTTTCTGTAGTGATACTCACTGGGAAAAGGAAAAAAAAAAACAACTCTCTTAGAACAATCTCTTAGAAGAAGTGGTCTCACCTGAAAAATCAACTGTTGGTTAACAAAACTTGATCTGCAGGCTGGGATGATCTGTGGTGACCTAGGGAGGGTTTTGTTTGGGGTTTTTTTTGTTTGTTTGTTTTGGCTTGGTTTTGGTGGGGGGGTTTGTTTGTTTGGTTGGTTGGTTTGTTTGGTTGGTTTGTTTGTTTGTTTGTTTTTTTATTAGAATGCAGAAAGCTTTGGCATCCTCATGCTGCTACAGAATTCTTAAAAACAAGATTCATCAAGAGCAGTTGTTACTGCAAAAAACTCTGCCTGACTTGCAGTATGTTTCATGCAGTCAAGGTCTGGGAGAAAGTTATACAGCAGACAGTAAACCCCATCTACAGTTCCTTTTTTTCCCCTTCTTTTCCTTTTTTACAGACAGATGTCAGTGCCTTTGAGTGTATGCTACTTTTCAAACTGGCTTTGTAAGCTGATAACACGTTCTTCCGAGGCTGCACAATACTTAGCACTGCTCTAACAATTTTTATCTTCAAAGTGCTCTCCCCTGTGCAAAAGGGAAGTCAGTCTCTTCCCTGAAGAATTTCAAATCTAAAAAGACAAAAAGGGGTTAGTGGAGAACGGAGTTACATGAAGGAAGTTCTCAGACAGTAGTTCACTTGTCATAAACAAGTCATTTCTGGTTAACCTGAAACTTGGCAAAATCATGCCACAATTTCAAGGTTTTTCACCTCAAAAGAATGAAAGGAAAATGTTTTGAAAACGTTGCAGCCTTGCTCCTTGCTATTTGCAAAACTAAAACTTTACCTCTTGACTCAGTGTCTTGCTTGGAAATGTAACTAATTTTTTTCTTCTTTAAAAAAGTATATAAATAAAAAAATCTACAGAGAATGAAACAAATATTTCATTTTGGGTAAAATTAAATAATCTTTATGTTTCCTGGTTCAGCCACTGAATCAAGAAAAATAAAATCAATGCTGGGAAGAGCCTTTATAAGAGAAAAACAGTATAACCCCTCCTGTAAAATGGAGAAACTAAATGGTAGTGGATATCACTGCACTGATTTTTATGGTTGACCTTCTGGCTACCCTTGCCCTTCCCAGACCTATGTTGTGCATCAAAGCCAGCTATGCTATACTCATGATTTTTTTAAGCACAGTGTTGGGATGCAGCTGCATTCCTTCATTTCATATAAGCCAGGACCCTTGTAGGAATGGGTCTGCAGAACACTTGTGTTTCTGAGATTTTCTTGCATAAAGATCATCAGAGAACAGAAATAATGCAGAAGCTTTTGGAGGTAGTAAAAAATACTGTGGGATAGATGCTGCAGATCACTTCTGTGGTATGAGCCCACGGAGGCTGTACTGGGCAGTACTGAGATGTGAAGCATCAGCCTTTATCAGGGAAGAGCTCTCAGGTTTGGAGTGGGAGCCAGTGGGTTGAGAGTTTTAGGCAGTTGGTTGCCAGATATGAGTTTGAAATTCATCCTAAGTATCAGTGGAGACACAGTAAAAAACTGTGCTGCTTGGAAGGAAAGTTCAGACTCTGGATAGAATCCCAGCCGTGTTATGGTTGATAACTACAGGAAGTGTTTTCTGTAAATGAGTTAGCCAATGACCAAGGGAACATCTTTGTGAGGAGGGTGAAAAATGTTCCTTGCTGCAGGAGTGTGGAGCAGGTGAAGTCTGCTCTCAGATATTGATTCAGAAATGTGCACTCCTTGCTTGCTTGGAGATGGTACTGGTGTTCAGTTCTTGGATCACAAGCTCCTTTGATCCTAATACATAGTTGAGACTGCTTGAAGGGATCCTGAGATCCTCAATTTGTTTCCTAAAGGATAAAGCCTAAACATGGTCCTGTTCTTGAAGAAGGGATCCTTTCAATCCTTTTGGGGATCCTTTCGGGGATCCTTTTAACCCCCAAAGTACTCATAGTACGAAATCCATCCTCAATCAGTGTTTGCACACAGTGTTGCAGACAGAGGTTGTACCAGGGTGCTTGAGAACATGATGAGACTAAGTAGTGGGACCTTCCCTTGCTTTGCAGCATCCTTGCTCTGCACATTGCTGTAACAGCTCACACTGCAAATTTACAAAAGAAGCAGGAAAAGATCACCATGAGTACTCTGAGAAGCCCCAGCATAAGGCCTTAGCCCTAAAATAATTAGTATTGATTTGCTCCAATAACTTGGGCTGAATGTGATAGTTCCACAAGCTCCATTTGCCCAGAGGCTTTGTGCTCAAAATAGCTTCCTTTGCCACACTTCTTCAGCTCCTGCTTCCTTTGCTCCTCCAAATCACTGCAGAATACCATTCTGCAGGGAGCTATGGGAAAGCCCCATGATAGGCTGTGTGGATGCTTGTTAGATACACTCCAAAAAGTGATCCAGGTTAAGTTTCACTATTAGAAGACAAATTACTGAAAACCAGGCCACTCTCCCATGGTGTCTCACAGTGAACAACCCAAATCAGCTCTGACAAAATCAGCTCCTTTAACACTCTGTTTGGGAAGCCAAGTGGAGTAGCCCTGAACTCCAGAGTGGTTGTCCCTCTCCCAAACCCTCACTCCCTGCAGTAGAGCATCTGGGAAAGCTGTTTTGTCTGGTTCTTCTGGGAGCTCTTGTCTGGTTCAGGTGGAGATAGAACATGCCTAGGAAGTTCTGAAGGGGCAGCCTGGTGGCTAAAACCCAGAATGGCTCTGGCTCACAAAATCTGGAGAAGCCTATGCTCAGCTCTGCATGTGTATCCTGACTTTTCTGCTGTTATCTGGTTCCATTGTGTTCATGTTGTCCTGGCTTCAGGTGGTGGTCACGGTGCTTTCCTTCCCTTGGAAGTAACTTTTTTTACTTAGTTTTAAAGCTTATATAAATTAGACAGCTAAGAAAGTGTATATGAATATGACCTCATTTTTCCCTCCTACCTCCCCCCACACACTTCCCCAGTTGACATGTTTGTGCAAATGTTGGAGATGAATAACGTAAATAGACTTCTTTAACAGTGATAGCTTATTAAAATAGCATGGGTGTGTGAATTTCTATCGCTAACTGGGAACCCTGCTGCTTACCAGTTGCAATGCCACACATGCATTATTCAGCAGGGGGAAAAAAGCCCATTGTTCCCATGTCCTGGAATTAATCAGGTGAGGATGAAAATTACCTGTCACCAAAATATCATGTGTACTCAGTCCATCCAAACAGCCTGCTCTGACTGCAGTTGGATTTCCTCCACAGAGCATGGCGTGTTAAAATAAGTGTTTATCAATATGATAGAGACCTGGGGGTGTGGAGGAGAACATGAGGGAGCAACCTTTTTTTTTTTTTCTTTTTTTTTTGATCTGTCTTGTGTGCTGGAGTTTAAAGCCTGTTGTGGAGGGAAGAAGGATGAAATGCGTGGAGCAAGGGGCACCTGTGAGTTATAATTCAATCGGTCTGAAATGCAGAGTGCTATTGTGACAGATCTAAATCCGACTTTCAGGCTTAAGCGTTTTCCAGCTGCAGCAGAAGCATGTGAGGTCCTTGACTTCATTATTTTGCTTCCATGCCGTTTCTGAGCTCTGGTACTTTTCTTTACTGAAAGCTGTGGCCTTTCTTCCATTTCTCTTCTCCTGGCCCTTGACCTCTTCACTACGTTTGCTCCTCTTGTTGCCAAAGTGAAAGTATTTGAACACCTGGCCTTGTCTATTTTCACCGCTCTGCTGTAGCAGATTAAGGAGGCCTGAGGTTGAGCTATGCTGTGGCACATCTCAAAAGACTGTTGTGAATAGTCTGACTGAACTGAGACCTGCATGAACAATAACAAAAACAAACATCAGAACAAGTCTGTAAAGGAGAGTAGTGGCCTACTTGGGCATTTTTGTTGTTGTTGTTGTTTGTGAGCATCTAGGATATTTGAAATAGGCAGGAATGCTGCTTAGACAGAGCATCTCCTTTTTTCTTTATACACATTCCACATTCCTCCCCCCCCCTCCCCCCCCCCCCAATACATACATATTAAAATATCCATAAGGCAGGATCTCACATCTTCAGATGCACATGCAGTTGCACAGCCTCATCTTGAAACATGTTTTTTGAGTGGTGAGGAAGGAGGTGGATGGAGTTGTCCCTCTTGCATCTCTGGTCCTTGCATAGCACCCGCAGAGCTGAGGCAGATGTGCAGCAGCAAGGTGCTGCCTGGCTCTTTGTCTGCAGAGGCATTAATTTCAGTCTCTCTCCTTTAATTTGCCCAGATGCTGCTTTTAATTAAGCTCCCAAAGTTTCACAGTCTTTGAGACCTCTTTCACTCTGTCAATTTGTGTTGAAGCTGGCAGGCAGCAAGATCACAGGCTTGCTTCTTAAATTCAGGTTGAGCTTTGTGAGTAGATACGACTGTTTCTGAGCAGGGTTAATGCATTCACCTGGAGTGTGAAATATCAGTGATGTTGCATGTTTCCCATATGACCTTGAATTGGAGAGTGACTTGCCATATGTTCATTTAAGCTGGTTGCAATTACCCCCCTGCCCTGTGTTGACTCCAGTGGGTTTCTGATCAGGGTCCTAATCTCTGTGTGCCTGTAATCCCAATCAGTAAATGAGTATGCACTCTGCTTTATTTAACATACAAGCTTCTCATGATCCCAATTTGTACTGATTCCAGGATGACAATGTAGATGCTGGTGTCTCCTGAATCACCTATACCAAATACTAAATCCACCACCCTTGAGGGATGCCCCACTGTGGCCATGCTCCTATCAAGGACTTTCATAGCATGTTACTGTCCACATCTTGCACTTGTATATCAAATGTGACCATGGTAAGGAGTTCAGTGTAGGGAATAGGTCAGTCTTGTTAAGTGAGAGGTGCATCTCCTCACAGAAAGGCAACTGTCTCCATTCTATGTGCTTTTAACTAGATCAAATCTGTTTGCTTTGAAAGGATGTTTTAAGGATATTCTGCTATTCTTTAAATTTCCCAAGGAGAAAAAAAATGGATAATTTTAATGGAGAGAACCCAGAGAAAGGTAATGGCTTTAAACAGTATCAGGGAAAAGAAAAACCATAATAATGCTGCTGTCAAATATTCCAATTAGCACTTTCAGAAGAAAAGCTGTTTTCTTAGAAGTGTTTCTTTGATCTTTTGACTGGCTGAGACCCATTTTGTTGGTCTGAATGCTGCTATCTCTGCTCTTACCATATAGAGCATGTCCCTGGCCTGGCCATTTGAATTCCCTAAGCCAGAAACAGCTTCATTCATTACAAGTATGTCAGCTCTGCTCCAGGCTCTGTAATAATAACTCTTTCAGTTCAGATGATGAAATCTAGATATCAATCTTGCTGAGGTCACCAAAATAAAAAAAAAAAAAGAGCTTGGTCACTTCTGCATTGACAATTCAACACAAACCATGTATCTATGCCTGGGGGCCCTCATGCTTCCTCCTTGTTTTAGCTGAATTGCACAAAAAACACAACTGAGATTTCAGTGAGCTAAAAAAAAACCCCTCCATGACATTGTTCATTTTTGTCAAAGCCCCAAGTGCCAAAAGGCTTCTCATTTTATTGATGCAAACTATCTCAAATCAAAAGAAGCTGTGAGACTGGCCTACGCTCTCCTCCAATGCAAAGCACAAACTCCCTGCACTCAGAGACACTATACAAAGCTAGCAACAGCCTTTTCTCTGGTGCTTGCTACTACTGAGTAGAGAAAAGGGAGCAAATGAATTCAAGTCTGTTTATCCCCATCTGGTTAGATGATGTGTTATTGGCAGGCCGGGTGGAATTTGCTTTGTGTGGCACCTTATACAAGACACCTAAGGCATATGTCTTCCAGATAAAAGCCAAGTCCCCTGATTAAAGGGTCAAAGCAGAGTGCTGACAGTAGGAAGATGAAGCAAGCTGTTACTGAGCTCTGCAGAGGGATGGGAGTGGAGATTTCAGAGCAAGACAGTGGAAAGCTGAGAAAAGGCACATTTAATCCAGGCAGAGATACCAGCACAGATGAACTGCACAAGACACAAGAAATGTACCTGCCATTCACCTCCACAGTGCAATCTGGAGAGAAATTCCCTCCAGGGCCCAAATATGGACAGCGGGGAGTGGTGTGAGAAGTAGATCTGGAAGGGGCAGCTGCTGCATCCTGCAGCAGCTCACATTGGTGGCCTTTGCCTCCCCACTTCCACTGTCTCTTCCTCCCTCCTCCTCCACCATTTTTGGCTATCCATGGGGATCCTGGGCTCATGAACATACAGGATTTAAGCTGACCCAAGAAAAGGCACTGACTTTCCTTAGGTGGTTTCAGGTCACTGAGCTGGACCTGTCAGTAGAGAGTAAGAGCAGTTACCATCATTTGTCCCTCTCTTCTCTCTACTGTCCATTCCTGAAGGTTTTTTGCTGTTTCACATCTCCCCAGGAATCAGAAAAACAGCTCTTGGTGCTTCCCAGAGGTAGAGAATTGAACCTTCCCTGCAAGAGCAGTTTCCACCTCCACGGGCAGCCCCTGGCAGCCGACGTGTTCCGGTAAGCACAGCTCTGCTCCTGGGGACCAGCTCTGGGTGCCCTGTAGAAGAGGCTGCTGTACAGGATCCCTGAAGCAAAGCTTAATTAATGAGTGTTTGCACAGCACTTTAAAGGTGTGAAGAGCCATATAGATGCTGCTAAGTATCATTGTTAATTATGATTAGGTGTAATATTGTAATATATCAATATTGCACAGTAAATAGTGTGAGGAGCATGAGAGAATTTCTCAGCAGTCATGGACGTTTTGGACGTTTTATCCTCACAGCTGGAGACACATCTACTCATTGGGCCCAAACCTGGTCTGGGAATTGAAGAGTGCAAGAGTGGGAGTAAGAAGGCAAAAAGTTATTTTTGTGGTAGATTCAGTTGTACAGAATTTTTGTTGGGTGTGAGAAGGCAAAACAAAGTAGCATTTTAAAACAAATCATTGGAAAAACTGACTATTGAATGAACATCATTTCTCCAGCCCACTTTAAGGAAACCACCACCTCACCAGCCTTCACACCTCACCAACAGCAATGTTTTTGCCAAGATACATTTTTTTCAAAGGCAGGTTTTACACTTCTAAGCACTGACTGCAGCCCAGGGACAGTCCCAGGTGGTCCAAACAGCTACTTCCAGCTCTTCCATCTCTGTTATAGCAGTGTCCTGGTTTGAGCGAGAACAGATCTAATTCTGTTCAGTGATTTTACTTTTCCTCTGTCTCTTCTAAGTAACTGCACTTTCTGAAGTTAAGAGCACATTTTTTGCAGACAGTGTCTGCTTCTAGTAGTAATAACACTTGATCTTTACAGTTATGACCAAGAACTGCTGTGCAGAAAGGCTCTTGTTCATACTTGCTTCTAGGGAGACCAAGGTCACTGCTGAATCTTGTGCACCATGTTGTCACACCTACAGGGAGGAAAGGACTAGACAGGTGAGACTAAACTAGATAACAAGGTATTCTGTTCCAGACATGTCATGTTCAGTATAAGGCTGACAGATCACAAGGGTCAAGCCCTCTTCTTTGATGGCCAGTGTCTGAGGGAAACTCTGTCTTCTATCCTGATCTAGGCGTTCGTGAATCCAGTTCCAGAATCCAACTCCTGAACCTGGTTCCTGTGTGATGCTGAGTCCAGACAGATTTCCCCAGGGCCTGCCCACAGCATCAGCGGGCAACAAATTGTCATCAAAGGGGTGGAATTTTTATATTGGATTTGTATATATTTGTGGGTATTTAATTTTATTGTTATTATTTTCATTAAAGATGTTTTAGTTTTCTTTTCAAGCACGCAAATCTCTCTCCCTTATTCCCTTTCTCTTCAGCTTTGGGATCGGGGAAGGGTTAATAGAGAACATCTGTCATGCATTTAGTGACTGATCCAGCTTCAACCCTTGACAGGGAGTTGTGGTGGTTGCTGGAGGACTTCTACCCACACCTCTGGGTGTCTGTGCCAAATGTTCTGGTTTCCATCTAGCTGAGCAGTAACACATTAATGAAGTCTGTTCTCAGCTTCCTGGGCCCTGGGGTTTCCTGCAAGCATTTGAGTTTGTGTGTCCACCTGCTGATCATCCAGAGGGACCAAGGTGGATGGAGACAGCCCACACTTTGCCATTGCCTCTGACTGCCTCTGTGCATGGGCTGAACAAAGGGGCTTTAAATGTGAAGGTTAAGCTCTTGAGCCAACACACCTGACAGACTTGCAGTTTTAGATGAAATCCTATTAAAAATCAAACACCTGAGTATCCCTCAGGCTGGGACTGGAATTTCTCAGCTGGTCACTTTCCTCACCTGTAAGGCTGAGGGAAATAATTTCCTTTATGAAAGAGTCTGAGATGAATGGCCAAAGGGCCCAAAGCCAAGAAGAGTTAACTTTTATTAACTGGATTCTGAAGGCCAGAAGGACCATTGGGATCAATAGGTCTGCACATTCTTTGTACTGATCCTTTAGCCTCAGTTTTAGTGCTGGCATGGGATTACTCTGTGCCTTCACCCATGCCTTCACCCATCCTGCAAAACAGATCTAGTACCTGGTGCTTTTGGTATGAGGGGTGCTCTGAGCATGAATTTGTTGATCTATTTAAAGGGCTATATTTTGATGGCTGAGGGGCAGGTGCAATACTCAATGGCATGCAAACACTTCTGAAGCCCAAATGTGCCACAGAGAAAAGTGAGCAGAGCAGGGAACTGGTACATGAAAAATCTACTTCACATACAGAGAGAGAAACTTGTAGGGAGTTAGCTGCTCTGTTTTCTCTCTTCTTTCTGTTGTTCATGCCTTATTAATAATGCTTGTGATGTTAATTTTCATCTCATGCAAATGACAAATAAAAAATCCTGATTTATATTGTTCATGAAATACAAAGGTTCATATGCAGACTTGGAAAGAATCTGAGCTCTCATTCATTCTGATAACACAAATATTCAATAATTAATATTGAATCTTTGGAAGGCTGGTCTGTTCTTTTGATCTCTACAGCAGCCTGTTGACCCTGTCATATGTTATAGGCAGCACAACACTGAAAACTAAGCCCTAACTGTATCTGTATCTACCAATTGTTTCTATTCAACTGCAGTCAGAAGGTGATACATTAACTGTCTCTGATCTGCCTCCACTGTGTTACTACCTTGTTGAAGAAGCAGCATCCTCACTACACCTTTCATGCAGTGTATTGGAAATTGTTTGTCTTGTCTTTTCTCAGGGGGAGACCTTGCTCTTCCCTGTGCAGGATGGCAGGAAACTCTGGGTTTTCTCTGTTGTGCCCACTCAACCCAAAGGTCTTGGGTGCCTTTGAGGTCCACTGCAACCCTTTATCTTAAATATTTCTTTATATCATGTGGGGAACATCTGTGCTTTCTTCACCCCTATACAGAGAAGCAGCGACTGATTCAGACCTGGAGGGAATTTAGACCTGGCTCTTTCCTTGATGCTGGGGGGTTGGGATCAGCCTTCCTGGGAATGCAGGACAGAGAGCAGGGAGTTAATAATTTGGACTGGTAACAACTGCTTCCTCCAGCCATGAGGGCAGTGGTGAGCAAAAGTCTGCCCATGAATTCTCCCAGTTGAGTGCAGCTCATTGCTTCTGGATTTGCAGGGTTTTAGATCAGCTACTCTTGACAGCAGGGTGTTAGCACTTCTTCACACAGAGTCCCCAGTGCCTTGGCCAGAGGCCCATCACTCTTAACTCACTGAAAGCCATGAACACCAAAACCTCACACTACCTGCAATGTCAGCTCTGAGAAGAGGCTTTGACATTCATTCTTTTCCAGAGCATCACTGCCAAAACAGCCACAGAGAAGGAAGATAGAGAAGTCCAAGTAAAGAATAACTTTCAGACCATGTTATTTTCAAAATGAACATTAAAAAACCTGAAAACCAACCCCAAAAAACAATCCTTAGCACAATAAAATTCCTCTCTGGACTCCCTAGTGGTTTCATCAGAATTTCTTCCTCCTTGCTTGACCTCTTATAGCAGAGCTGAACTATAAATAAACTTGTGATAGTTATGACACAAGCCAGCCTGCCAAAGCAGAAGTGGAAAGTGGATGGAGATGCTATGAATGATCTCTACTATTTGAGGTGTTATTTTACTGTATTTCTTCCCAGCAACCAAGACAAGAAAAGAGTTGAAAAAGTGTTGAAAAATGTCCTTTTATTTTGCACTTTCAAAATTGTTCCCTTTAAAAAAAAAAAACTCTTCAAAATATATAGGCTATTTTCTGCCTGTAAATAAATGACTCTTTGGTGTAATAAACATGTAAATTAGACTATCAAGCATTTCAGATACAAGGTATTTCCTTTCAGGTGTCATAAATATCACAGCATAGCCCCTGCCTCTGTTAGCAAAGTTTCTGTCTCATAGTCAAGCCACAGGAAGAGTCATGCCTTATTCCCTGAAAACAATTTGTTGTTGGTTGCCAATCAATCCATTAAGAATCCGTAGGCAGATCCTTTCTCACCATAAATTGGTGTCACGCCACTGAAGTTAATGGAGATTATATAAATTGAGGGTTTGACTCCATGTGTGTGTCTCCCACTCCCTTACACATGGTATGTTTTAATCAGCCCAAGTAGAGAGCTTGCTGTATAACCTAGTTGAGGCAGGGAAAAAAAAATAAAATTAGAGAAGTGATCTTCCTTATCTAGGGCATGGATTTGCTGTTTGAAGCTTGGGCTCACGGTGATGACTGGGAAACAGCTTGTTGGCAAATGTTGGCAGGTCTGTATGTGACTGAGAAGAGCACTGTTCTTTTAAATATTCTGAATAAATTTCCAAGCATTCCTTCTTTATAAAGTGCACTTCTGCTGGTGGCATCTCTGACCGCAGGAGCACAACTTGTCTGAGGCTGCACTTGTGAGTTCTGTTTGCTGACCCATTACTGCATCAAAAATGAAGAGATTGAATTTAGTTCCAATAAAATTGCATTAAGTTTGCAATAGATGTCTTTCATTTCCAATTGAATGTGGCAGCTCCCTTCTGTGAAAAAGAACCAAGTACAGAGTTTCCAACAAAAGCCTCTGGAGGTCTTATCTGTGACCTTCTCTCCAGAACTTTTAGCGAAGTCCTATTGAATTAAGTACCTACTTCGTTATGAAACATACCTTCAAACTAGTATTGATCAATATTCTGGGTTGACAGCACTTCAAAACTTACTCTTGCAATGTGGCTAGACTCATAGGCCTGTCTGGAATACCACTGAGATGATCACAGAAACATTCAGGTTGGAAAAGACCCTCAGAATCACCAAGTCCAACCATCAACCCTGCTCTACAAAGTTCACCCCTAGGCTATATCCCCAAGCACCACATCTGAACGACCTTTAAACACATCCAGGGTTGGTAAACACATCCAGGGTTAGTAAATACATGCAGGGTTGGTAAACACATCCAGGGTTGATCTTTCTTCATAGACTAAGGAGATGATGTGCAGTAGGGTGTGTGATATTTATCTATTTCCATCAGTCTCTAGGGGAAAGGGGGACACTTTGAACTCATTCTTGCTTTTGTGTCTGAGGATCATTACGACAACTCAACATGATCAAAATGTCTCCATCAGTATTTGATATTCAGTGTTCAACAAGTGTTTTAGAAGACCATTGTCATTAAACCCTTCATTCTGCACATCCATTGCTTCCATGGGGTGCTTGGCTGCTGTCTGATTAAAAAAAAATGCTCTAAATAGGTGAATAATATGACACTGAATTGTGCATTACAAATAAGTAATATTATTATTTGTTCCTGGCACAAATTTGGAATCATTCTGAGCATTGTGTTTGTTGTTTTTTTTCTGAATGCCCAAAGTTGTAGCTCCACTTATTTACAAAGAACAAGCAAAGCAATTCCACAAAATACCAGGAATAACATTCAAGCTGGTTTGTTTATACTTATTTACCAAATCTATTTCCATTCTCTGACTAGCTCTCATTGTAACTAGAGTTTATTAACATTTTTCAAATGCCAACATTTCAGTGAAACAGATTTGTTTGGGGGGGAGGGAGAGGAAATGTTCATTTCATTCCAAAAAAGAAGACTTATGAGTCAAATCATTCCACTTGATTTTAAATAAGCCCTATTTTCAGTCACCCTGCCACGCATCTTGCAAGTTTGGTGGCCAAATGAGACAGTTTTCAAGGTATTTGCAAGAGGTCTCTAAAGCTGCTGAATGACAATTACAAATTTCACTTAATTTGTTCATTAAGAGTGATGTTTCTGACAACACCTATGTAAGACAAGTGTTACATTTCTCTTTACATCTCTGGTGCATCAAGGTTTAATTATTCTTTATTATGAAATTACCTGGAGCTGCATAGCTGCATAGCTGCACTGAGGACTGTGCAGAAACACAGAAAGTCTCAGAGCTAAGGGGGACAGAATCAATACGTTCTTGTCATTGCTCAGAAGGTGGTACATGTCACATTACTGGCTTCACCTCTTAATCTGACCTGTTTCCCTAACTGATTGCAATCACTGATGTACATGGTTAGAGTAATTTGTGGCATAGATTTGTCTATAATTTCTCTTTCTTACTTGATCCAGTAAACCCAAAAGATGGTGCACTGGTTTCAGTGAAGTGATGCCTGAGCTATGGCTGCCTTAAGAGCAGAACTGAGCCTGACACTGCTGGGACTGATCTCTAGCGTTACTGATTATTTAATATTAAATGTTTTGTGTCTGAAATAAGTTTCCCGGTAGTTTGACTTAACAAGTACGGTCTGTACAGCCCACATACTTTTAAAATAATTATTTTCCTCCCACAGCTATTAGTGAAAACGATGACATCTTCCCCTTGTTCACAGTGATATGTCATCTCTACTTCAGCAGCAGATGGTCCAGGAAAATGAGCAGGAGAAAGAAGCGTGTCTATTTCCCCCTTGCCTAACATGGCAAGAAAATAAATGTGAGGTAAAGAATGTGTTACCTGTGCTAGGACAAAGCCTCCAGATGTGGTGACTCTCTCTGCCAACTTACTGCTCTGCCCTTTCCTCCCTGCCTGCTCCACCAGTGCGGCCCCCGGACTTTGAGTACCAAATGGTCCTTCCCCTAAGCCCTCCTCCTTGAGCTTCAGCTGCAGAAAACACTTCATCTGTCTTTTTTAACAAAGACTGTTGCATATCATGAATCCCACCTGACCTCTTCCATGATTAATGCTCTCTGTTGGGATTAGGAGAACTAACTTCGAACCTGGACTCCATGATGAGGATTTCCAATGACCATAAGCATCATTCATATTTCAAGTTCTCCCAGAGGAGGCAACTTTTTCTCCTTCATATTTGGAGACAGGGCTCATCTCTGTCTCCTGACCCAAGCAATCTAGTTGGGGATTTGCTCCTATGACCGGACAGTTTTTTATTACACTCACACCTGTGAAGCAGAAGTGTGAATGGAATATAAAAGAAGAAACAATATCTATGTACATGGATAGGCAACTGATGCAATGCTTTGGAAGATCGTGACAGACATCATGAAGATCATTGCTCCACCACCAGACTTAGAGGCCATCTATTCCTTAGCTTTGCCTGAAAACTGAAGATGGCAGCAAGTCCCAGCAAATAAGCTCTGGTTACTGGATTAATAAGGGATCTTTTATTGACCCTTCACGCCTTGCCCTGAGGGTTAAAGAAAATCTCTTTTTCCAGGAGTGCTGGACAAATATTCTCTAGGTTGGTCTTCCACCCGTCTAGGAGCGCTTGTAGATGTGGTATTCCATGTTGTGGTGGTACCAGGCCCATATTTACCTTTATCAGTCTCAGTGTTCAGAGATGAGGGAGAAAAGAAAGAGGATTTGAGGATGGCCTTCCCTGTTCCACTGCAGACAGGATCCTCATACATTAAAGCTGTTTAATACACATCTGCTATACAATACATTTTTCAAGCAGGCTGGAGTAAGAGGAAAAGGGAAGGTAACTTGGACATTAGAGCTCCATCTTCCTGTTTAGCTTGAGCTAGAGCTGTTAAACTATCTTAGAATCCAAACTGTCCTACCCATGCAAGACACAGCCACCTTTTTCAATATAGTCATGTCCTTCATGCCCTAGTGGAGGATGTGATCTCTCAGTCTAATCTGCTAGCAAAGAAGGTAACTGTATTAATGAGGATGTGAGTATCAAATTCAGCTGTGAAATGTCTGAACACTTGCTTTATTTTGTCACCTGCTCATCCAAATATTTGTTAATCCTCAAATTTCCTTCAACTTCAGCAATGATTATCTCTCAGTTTCCTAATACATGTTTCTTGTTCTCTTTCTTGAAAGCCCTGTCATTTTTTAGATAATAGAAACAGCATGACTGAGATGAACCACAACCCAATAAGGATATAAAACATTCTGAGTGAGCATCTTGTGAAGAAAGAGGTCCTGAACTTTCTTCAGCAATAGCTTGACAAAAACACAGGAATAAAGAGCATCTTTGCAAAAGCCTAGATTGGATCATAAGTATTTTCTGGCCTAAATTACAGTTCATCTCTTCTTATAGCTATCCATCACAAATGATTTGAGCAGCCCCCCATAGTCCTTATTTTTGGCAAAATGCCATGCTTCCATTCTCTTTTCATTACTGACCTACAATAAATTGTACTGATGTCCCAAAAGCAAAAGTCTCCCCAGTCCTTTATCATTCCCTACAGCCATCCTTTCAAAAGTAGTTAAACTTGGATCTTTCTTGCCTCTGAGGCCTCTCTCTTTTTCAGACCATTTTCTGTGTGGATTGACCAAAGCTCTGAAAGGTTAAATGACTTGGCCAGGGTCATATGGTGAGTCTGTGGCTGATCAAGAGAGAGTCCCTGCACATGACAACAACTGCAACCTTCTTCTCTTCACAAGCCTCCAACCCCAAGCCCTCAAGCAGTATAGAAGGATTTTATAGGCAAAACTTCAGCTTGGAAAATTGCAGATTCTTAAGCAGCAGAGTTTATAATGGAAATACTAAGAGAAACCTGACTGTGGCAATGGAATAGTAGTAATGCATTACTTATTCCATTAATGGCTGTATTCTTAATAGAAACAGGTTCATTACATGGTAAGAAGCAAAGTTTGCATTAAATAGAAACATCATTTGGTGTTTTATTGATTAAAAGGAGATTAGATTTCCATGATGTTCTTTAGCAAATAGGATGCCTCAGAGGAAATGTATATGTTTATATTATAAGGAGGAGGGTTTTATTACAGTATAATGGAAAGAAAATGTATCTCATGATGATAGTTTATGTCACACAAGGGATCTGATAACTAAAAGTTTAACTCTTAACCTATCAGTGAAGTCCAGGAGTCTGTATTAATGTATTAATACAAGACTAATGTTTTCCATTTGGATAGCTTATTGCAGTGGGCTGCTCATGACAGCAAGGTTAGACTCCCTCTTCTCAACTCAAGCCTGTCCCTGTGGGACTGCATGGAGCTGGGGAATGGTGAGGGCAAATTACTACATTGAAATATCAGCATCAGTAGAAACATAATCACCTCGAGTCAGTGAATATATGGCACATCCTTGTTCCACTCCTTCCTGGAGCCTTAATGATATAAATATCAGCAATGCTAATCACCCATCACCTATTTTGTTGCTCTCTTTCAGACACAGGTGGTTGTGAAAGTGTGTTTTTTCCAAGCTTCAGGAGTGTGGCTGATGGGCTGAATTTCAGCTGTGTGAGGGCCACTTTTCCATCTGTTCCATTGTTACAGAGAAGTTGATCCCTGATATCCTGAAATTGCCACAGAAGTGTTTGTTAGCAGATCAGAAACACATCGGCTCCATCTGGAGAACATCCCACTGAAGGTCAAGATGGCCTAGGGTACCTTGCAGGTTACTGTGATGTACATTTTGGATCAGTCTTCAAATGCTGCAATTCATATCTCCCAAGGAATGCACAGGATTAAAAAACAAATTCTTTAAAACATAGTGTGGGACCCTGTGTTGATGTGAGTATTGGGAAGTGTAGGCTGACTTAGAAGCAGGCCCCTTTATGCCCCAGTGTGTATTTCTAGTTCAAGCAGAAAAGAAACATGACAGATGAACACTTCATGAGTGGGTGAGACTTTAATGAGAGGTCCAAAGTGGTTGGGTCATCTGGAATACTCCCTCAGAGTATAGCCTCCCTGAGACCACATCTCTGTATCAGATATCTTCTTTCAAGCAGATATCTGCTTGAGCAGAAATCTATTGCTTTTCTATCTTCCATGAGTCAAATCCATCAGGTCAGTCAAGAGTTAACTGAAAAGCTCCCATTAACTTGAATGGGGCCAGGCTTTGCCCCTAAATAATTCTGAGGAGTTCAATTAATGTTAATGGACGCCTAATGCCGGTAACTAACAATCTACCTTTAACAACCTAATTATTTCTTGACAGATGTTGGACTAGTAAATAATCTAGTGGTCTTTGGTGATAGCTGTTTGACAGCTTTGGAAAAATGCCTCTCAAGGCAGGGTAAAAATGGTTTTCCACCAGCCACCCTGCAGATGGTCAGATTTTACAGCTTGGCTGTGTTTTGATCCACCCCTCCCCCCCCCCCTCTTTTTTTTTTTTTTTTTAATATGGCTGAAACATGCATGATAGGAAGGAAATGCTGTAAAGGTAGCTTGGTTGGCTCTACCATTCAGCCAGAGCACAAGATTATAGTTCCTAAGTGCTTGCTGGCAAGTATGACACAATCATTTGCAGCCTTGTTTTTCACTGAATGTCTGTGAAATGTGGTTGAGGACTCCTGCGCCTGACTATGAGCTTTGCCCAGGGAGCAGGCAGCAGCTCTAACCATCCTTTCACCAAGTGATGTGTATAAGGATGCAGCTGTTTGGAAATGCAGTAGTTCAGAGTTTCTAGATTGGTGCAAGAGATGAGGTGCAAAGAAATACCATTTTAGAGGTCTCCTAAATATTTCATCTTCTAACATAAAAGTTGTTCCTTGCTTTCAGCTAGCCCAAAGCAAAAATGTACCAGCAGGAAAGTCAAAACATGTTCATCTGGAAAATGTACAGGAGAGGCTTAGGAAAATAACAGTCTTCATCCACTGCCCTCTGTGGCTCAAGTCCATGTTGTGTTGTCCTTTTGTGCCACTAACAAGAGTTCCCAAAAAGTAGCTCATATTTGTCACACAGGATGTAATCCATCTGGCCTGTAGGTGATGATGGTAGTGATAGGAGCATGGAATAAATCAGAGACAGCTCCAGAAGACACTGCAGCAGATGGAAAAAAAACCCCAAACAATCAAACACCAAATTTCTGAAGAATTTGTGGAATATCTAAATTTCTACTGAAAAATCAAGACTTTTCCATGAATGAGGATAGGGAGGCACAATTAGAGCTGATGATTATTGTGACTGCCCTTGTTTTCACCAAAAGACCACAGACCTCCCAAGATGTGAGGCCAGTGCAGTATTCAGCCACCCTTTGCATTTGCCTATCATTGACCTGTAATCTGTATGGAAACCTCCTCCCCTCACAGAAACCTTTTTATCAGTCTCAGAGACTGGATCTGGAAAAGACTGTTTCTGCAGCCATGTCCACCTCCTGCCTGGCAGCCTGCCTTGTGCTGGCTGGCACAGGTTTTACCTCCTAGGCAAACAACAAAGCTCTCAATACTTACTGTTTTTATAAGAACAAGGCATAACGATGACATTTCTATAGTCCAGTATGGGTCTGATTCAACTTAAACTATGTGAGATTTTTTTTTTTTCCCCAAGGAAATAGTTTCCTTTTGGATGGTATTGAAAGTCTGCTCAGTGTGTTTAATGGTGCTAGACCTGGACAGGAAAAAGGCAAATTTGATATGTCTATGAATTCTGCGTGTTCAAGAGCCTACTGGGAAAATGCCAAATAACTTCCCAGCCAAGACCTACCTGAAGATAACTGCTGGGGTGCTTGTTACAGAGTGTGCTTGAAGGCATTTGTCCTCTATTTGGGGGAGTTTGCTGGCATGGGAGCTAATGAGGTGTTCAGAGCAGAGACAGGTCAGCACTACACCGACTGCTGCTGTGGCAGCATCCATAGATCCAGCTGCTACAGTAGTTTTTCACCATCCACAGATCCAGCTGTTACAGCAGTTTTTCACCAAAGGAGAGGAGTCTGTGTTGATGGGAATCAGGCAGAAGAGAGATATGCAGCTCACCCAGTGAGATAGGAGTCTCCAGCTGAGCTGGTCACCCATGGCTTCCTTTATAACCAACACAGAGACATGTGTGTGAACTATTTGACCCTAAAGCTATCTAGTTTGTGATGAGCTGAACTGCACAACAGAACTGTTTGCTTCTCTGTGTGGATAGAGAGGAGTCAGGCTGCTTAGCTCCAATGGAGATGTTCACATGTCCAGTGCTAATGCTGGTTCAGATGAATCTCTCCCACCAGCCTTTGGACACTGATCTCACTCAGATGACTGTTAAGCAAAGGCAGGGCCGAACTGTGTTATCCCAGTCCAAAGATGATGATTTACAATTTGTCACTTGCTTCCCTGAGGGCTGTGAACTCTGCAATACTGACCTCAGACAATTCCTGTAAGTTGATTCTTTCATTTGGTTACTTCCATGGCTTCAGTTTACTTGTTACTAATACTCCTTTGCTTAGCGTATTTTGATGCAGCAGTTACTCTGTACAGCATTGCTGAGAGCAATTCTGGGATGCTGGAAGAGTGAAGAATATTGGATGAGATTGTTTGAGATGCAGAGGAGCAAAACCCATTACAATTAAAGAGGTAATGCTTATGCCTGCTCTAATAAATAAAATAGGTTAGGGCCTATGCTCTTGTCCGGGAAGCTGCTGGTATCTCGATGCTTGTGTCTATGCATCTAAACTCCCTTATACTCCCAATTAGGGTCTGAAGTGTCCAGAGAAGACTGAGTGATCTAAAGGATTTTTTTTTTTTTGGTAGATCAGCTGTGGATGTTTGCAGTTTCCATTGATTCATACAGGGATGAAGAAAACATGAGGATGTGATCTATGAAAGTCAGGAGTAAGTAATAGGAGGCAGGAAGGCTGCACCTCTCTTGTGTGGTGGGTTGAAATTTATTTACATTCTACTACTTTCTGTTCATGATCTGCGGAAAATTTTCTAGGCACAGCCTAAAGCTACCACATCGTGTCAGACACAAGGGTAGGTATCACTGGGGACAGAGGAGAAGTAGAAGCCCTCATGAGATTTTAGGAATGCTGTTATCTGCTGGTGCATGCTTATGTTTTTGGGTGAACTTCCCACTGGTTTATCCTTAACAATCATGAGCACTGAGGATTCCCTCAGGTGATAAAATTTTGGTTCTGCAGGAGTGCAGGACTTCATGAATCTGACCCATTGTAGCAGTCTGTATTTGTGAAGCTTCATATCTGGCCATGGGCTGATATGTTGAAGAAAATAATTTAATGGCCATGTTTATTACTCTGTATGAAAGCAGGATTAGTCTATTTCCAAAGTAAGAACAGCTCTAAAGATGAGAACCAGACATTGGAGAAGAGGATGGAGGAACTTGGAACATGTCGATGTTGAAAAAAGTAAGGAGAGATTGTTTGAAGAAGTGAGATTTAAAGACAGATTTGGATGTGGGAAGACAGAGACCCAGATTCTCAACCATTCCCAGCTGCTCTTGAGATACAACAGAGCAATAAAATTAGGATCTGGAGCTCTAGGTGGCACATAACTGGCAGGTCCCTGAGGGTTTTTATACCATTCATTTCAGGAAGAAAAAGTAGGAAATCCTTCTTGTTAGAGCAGTTCCTTACGATCATGTGTGTAAGTCACAGAAACTCTGCTTCTGATGGGCTTGGGTTATTGCTGGAGTAACTCAAACTCATTTATGCCTCCCTTTAGGCATCTACTAGAAGTATTTCAGCAGGCCACAAGAATGTGGCCCAGGGACCTTACTACTGAGGAAAGGTTTGATTGCAGAGCAAAAGGAAAATGAGAATGGGAAAATGTACTGATAGAGCTAAGAAGACAAAAATAATTATGGGGAATGTGGAATAGGGAGAGATGAGGTCAGAGACATTACAGAAGGAACAAACTGTATTTTCCGTGTCCCCTTACAGCATCTGCTAACTAACACATTCTCTCTATCCTTTTCTCACTTTCATTTTCTGCACAACTCAAAGATGAAACTGCTCATGACTTTATTTTTGGCTTTTCAATGTCTGTGTCCCTATGAATTTTACTCATCTGTATATCTCAAATGAATGAGATATGAAATGTAATTAACCAAGTAAATTAAATTAGCATGATTTGTCCTGTCCTTATTCTTTGCCTCAAGTCCATCTCTTGCATGTTTCCATGAATTATAGTTTCTGTGGGGAACAAGACTGAAGGCCTAAAAAGAATAATGTGTTGAAATTAGCATGGTACTGAGGTAGGATCCCTGATTTAGCCTCATTGCACGTTAACCATATTGAAAAGTCAAGCTGACTCTCCCCACCCCTTTTGAACAGTGACTATTTCCTGGGCTATATTTACTTAACAAGGAAAACAAAAGAGGAAAGATGAATGTATGTGATGTATCCACTCACATTTATGGCAGCATGTGCTTTCACAGTTCAGTCCTGTGCTGTAACCACCAGGTGAATGGTCAGGTTGAGTGTAAAGCAGGAATCAAGGGGCCCTGTGGGTTTTGAAGTGGAGTGAAAAACTTTAGGTGGTATTTTTCGTTTTCATAATACTCAGAGTAGCCTAGGCTCTTGGAAACCTTGGGCCCTTGAAAGGCTTTCCCCTGTATTTTCTTTCCCCCAGTGACAGAAGTGGTGACATGATTGTTTTGTATTTTGCATTTTTATTTATTTGGTTGGTTGGTTGGGTTTTTTCCTTTTCTTTTCTTTATGAGAATGTAGTGTTTTAAAATGTCAGGAGCCTCTCATTCCCATTGCTGTTTCATCTCAACATCATGCACTTCTCTGGGCTGACAAATGATTTGTCTCAGCCTTGTGACACTATGTTGTTATGAAAATGTTAACCTATGGGCCAGATCTGCTTTCCAGGTTTGCTCATAAAAGTGGCACTTGTCCTCCTGCTGACGGCATCATGTGCCCACCCCCAGGGGCACTGTCTTCTGCTTTATTATTGGGGTTTATAGTGCACTGACAGTGAAGACACTCTACCAGCTGAGGACATCAGTCAGCAGCCACCACCAGGTATTGCAGGGGACAGCTGCAGAGCTCTGTATCAGCCAGAAGATGACTCTTCCCCTAGTCACATTCACCCATCAGTTTCCTTGGTTAGACATTGCTTGATGCTTTGTCTGGTGCAGGCTCATGTCTTTGCTTCCCTCTCACTCACTTCCAAACTGTGTGCTTTAATGAAGGGTATGGCCAGTCTGGACAGCCTGTGTTCTGTTTAAAAGGGCTTTTTTCTGCAGCCTTCTGAGCTCTCAGCCTCAGTCAAGACGTCATGGCTCCTTGCAGTGTGCTGGTGGTGAATTACGCACAGTGCCGAGTGCCATTCTGCTGCAGCCTTTTGAAGTTATCCTGTGAGCTACGTGGTATCTGTTAGAAGTTGTTCCCTCCTTGCCAACTTGTTACTTTTAAGGGAATACTGTTACCTTAACCTAGGCTGGCTAAAAGAACAGTTGAGAGCTGTTTCTGGTTCTCCACCTCCTCTTACTCCCAGAGCTGAGTTTTATCTTTTGCACCCACATTTTCCTACTCTTTGGGACTGTGTTTTGTTTTTGGTTTTGTTGTTGGCTTTTTTTTTCATTTTTGATGTTTTGGGATAGACCATACAAGCACTAACTTGAATTATCTGACCCTGCAGAAGGAGGTGGAACAAGTTCTGGGGTGTTTTGACTCCTGCTGACCCTAAGAATTAGGGGTAATTGCTTCAGTGGTCTGGCTTGCTTTTGGGTTTTTCCTTTTGGCCCTTCCTACACTCAGTGCTCTTGGCCCTGGGGCAGAGACATCCTTTAAGGCGCTTACTGCTGGAGGAGTGTTTGCCTGGCTATAGCCATTTCTGGTAGTGGTAACCCAAAGCTCATTAACCACTTTACATATTGACTCTTTCCTCCACCTGAAGAACTTCTGATACTGCTCTCACTGTGCATCAGCTTGAGTGCTGCTTGTGTGGTAGAAATAAAGTGTTTCTGACAGAAACATGAAGTGTCCTCTTGGGGAATGCTTTAAACAAGACACAAACCCCAACTGTGACTGAGATGTGGTCCTCCTTTTGTATGACACTGCAGAGGGAGGTGAGGAATTGGTAGCAGCCACCATGAACATAGCCTGGGTGGTGCAGAGAAATTAACTTGCATGTTTAGTGGAATATACTTTTTGTCTGAGCTGTTTGCAAGACACAGGCAATGCCAGAACAGAGAGAAGACTCTGCCTAGTAGTGTGAGCACAGGCTTGTGGGGAGAGCATCAACAGAAGCATTTAATACTCAATGCAAGCAACCCCATCCTCTTCTTCAACATCTTGTCAAGAGAAATGATGCCCCACAGAACTATATTTTGGTATCTTTTGGTTGGTTCATGGGTTTTTGCCCACATGGGACATACCTAACACAGGAGGTTGAATGATGATGAAGAGTGCGGAACTCTTCTCGTCTGGAAAACACAATCAGCAAAACTTCTGCCTGGAGGAAAATAGGACCAAGTGTCACAGCATTATCTCCCTCAAAGCTCCTAGAGGTAGTGATCTAAGTCATCCCCTCTTCAATGCTTTCACTGGAGACTGTAGCAAAGAGAAGCACTGGTCAGCTTTTCTGACACTGAGGTTTACCTCTGCCTCACCAAGAACAGAGCAGCCCACTCACTTCTCATCCCACCTGCCTGTCACAGGCACTGTTCACTGGGGCTGGCTTTCTTCTGCAGAGCACAGTGGGCCTTTAATGCTGCTGCTTCTGAAGCAGAATCTCTACTACATTTAAATCACAATAGGAGTCTGACGTTTTGCACATGAAACAATGAGCAGAGCAGAACTTTATGATCACAGAGTCAAAATCTTGCCTGGGTCTTTGAATGCCTCCCTGTGAGTAAAATCCAGATAGGATCCATACATACTGTTATGGGGGAAGCCTGTACAACTGCACAGCCAATTCCCACAGCTGAGGACCATGCCTCACACCACTTGGTGCTAATGGCTGAGTGGGTGCTGCTCTCTGGGTCAGCTGCAGTACAAAGCTGAACACAGCCTCTCTTCTGCATCATCACCAAACTGGAATCACTGGACTGGAAATTCATAATACTGTGATGGACTGAAAGCAGGAGAGACAGGACTCCTCATGGAAATCTTTTATGAAGGAACACAATGTGCACAAACCTGGCTCAGGACCCTTTGACTCTCAGTTGTCTGAGCAGGTTTGATAATACACATAGTATGGCTCAGACACTTAGCTGGAAAAAGTTACATCACAGCAGCGAACTCCAGCACAGCTTGCATTGCAAGGACGGTGATGTCTTTAAGCCATGTGCTTTACAGGTCTGTAGTCTCTGCATAACTGTACTCATGTTATATGTGAGGACTGGGGTCACACATGAGCCTCCATTAATTGCAGATGGCAACACAGTTACAGGACTGGTAGATTTTGTTTTCAGTGTTCTGCTTTGCTTTGCTTTCACCTTCACACTGCATCAATTCATCACAACATTCTCCTGATCCCCCTGCTCCACTATGCCTCATTAAAACTGTTGCACAATAATTGTAAATTTTACAGCACTCAAATTAGATTATTTCCCTTGACACAGAAACAAACAGACTGCTAGGAAATGACCATTCCAGTTTACTGGAAGAGTCACACAACTCTCTCGAGCCCAGGCCAACCGCTGTTCTCGGTCTCACATGTGTAATCCCAGGGATACCATTCAGGGCTGCAGACATGAAACAAGAGCATGCATCGGGCCCCCACATGCACAAATAGCATGGACCCCATCCTGGGTACTGCTGTCATCAAGTCCAGACCACTGTGCTTATAAACCAAACACAGTAAATTTAATTAAAGGATGATCCCACAATGCTAATCAGATACATGTGCAGATCACAACTGTGGGATTGAGCCCAGAGCTCTTGAGGGCTGAGTACCACCCCCCTGTCACGGACTTGTTTAATTATTTGGGGTCTAAGGAACCACAGAATTGGGGCTTGGGTTCTTTTGCTGTTGAACCAAAGCAGATGCCAAGAAATGCACCCAGAGGTTTTAGCTTTCTTTGCATTCAGGTGCCTGAGGCTGGCAGCTGCCTGAGCCATGCCAGGCAGACAGGATGCTGAGAGCAGTGCCAGGAGGCAGGCTGCATGGATGCAGAACCAGGCTATGGCCAGGGTAAATTTAGCTCAGACCAGTGCTGAGTTCACCATGCCATGCAGCAGTGAAGCTCTGTTAGGCTCTGTTAGGCAGCTGCTGACACCTCAAAAGGAGTATCAGTTCAGCATTAAGCTTACTTGATGTTGTACAGGATCATCACTGCTATGGCCATGCCATACCTTGAAGCCTGATACACGGTTGGCTCAGAAATTATGAAAACGAGCACAAAGGGAACAGTTTTACCATTATTGGTTGGTAAGCATCATCTCCATAGGGACCTTGAAAGCAGGAGAGCATCATTTTCTTGCATGTCAAGACCACAAGTTCATTTGCATGGACTAGGGGGCATCTTAAGAGATGTAGGAGAGGCTTGCATAGCTTTTACCTGCACTGGGTTTAGGCTACAACCTCTTCATTGGAGCCCCTGCTGTGTCTGCATCTGCTTCACTGATCCCTGTGCTATGCTCTTCAGTGGAGGACGAAAGGAGTTTGGTCTGCTTTGTTCAGCACCTTTACTCCTTTGACAAGAGAATAAAAAGCCCTGCCCTGAGTCTTTGTGTGCAAACAGGAGTTAGGAGCCATATTTTCCATGTGCTGTGCACTGTGATGCTGCTGTTAGCTGCTGCAAGGAGGAATCCAAGCTAATGATAGCAGTTATTCCAACAATGTTAATGATTTGTAGAAAGATGAATTAAGCAAAGACAGAGAGCTGCACAAGTCTATTATTACCCTGTGCCTAACTCTATTAAAAAGAGCTGAGCTGTTCATCCATTTATGAGCCATTGACAGGGAGGCATATATCTCCATGAGAAAGGTCAGATTGCTCCAAAACGGTCGTGGGCAGATTTCTTTTCAAGGAGGAGCTTTCTGTGACAGAAAGTCTGCGTTCGGTAGAGAGTTTCCAAATGCAAGGCTACCTAAAAGACTTCTTTTCTTCTTGCTGCATGAACAAGGATTTACCATCTTTTGAGGTACTTATTGAGGAGATAAGAAATCCAGTTCAGCCTTGACCACTTGCTTGCATCTCACATATGGCAAAGGCTACAACACACTGGTGGAGGAAGGATCTGTATTTCTGGAGCTAAGATGTATAAAGGACATACTTGAGGAAAGCTGGGTGTTTTGAATGAGTGTTATTTCTTTTCCCACTCCAGTCTATCCCATGAGTTTTGCTCTGTGTGTCTATCTTGGAGTATTTTAGGAAGCTGTCACTGCAGTATTGAAGTGCCACTTGCTTAGTGTAGTCAGGATAAGTTCCCTATTGATCTGTAGGAGAAAAACAGCATCAGCAGCAGTGGGGACAGAATCCCCAGCAGCAGCGTGAGGCTGCCTGGGAGGTGGGGGCAGCTGGCTGCTGGGCCCCCAAAGTGGGGTAGCTACAGTGCTGGCTCCTCACCCATACAGGGTGAATGTGCATCAGAGAGGACTAGGCAAAGAGCAAGACAGATTTCCAAGAGGCACTACTGAGCTCTGAGTCTGCTTTGGTGTAGCTATTTATAGCACTGAGAGCAGATTAGCCATGACCACCTTAGTATGTATGCACCAGGCTCTGTAAATCCTGCCCTGCAATTCTCCCTCAGGCATGAAATTCCAGCTCTCTGGGGGCTGCATAGTCTACTCTTCTTTGAGTTCACAATGACAGTCAAGTAATAGTGGCTCTTACTTACCAATGAGCTACACAATACTCTACTGGAAACATACAATCAGAGAATCATAGAATTGTTTTGGTTGGAAGAGACTTTTAAGATCATCAGGTCCAGCTGTTAACTATTTAGTGGTGCTAGGTGACTATTAAACCATGTCCCTCAGCACCACATCTACACATCTTTTAAACATATTCAAGGATGGTAACTCCACCACTTCCCTGGGCAGCCTGTTTAGTGATCTAGAAGTGACCTAGAAGTAAACCACTTAATATCTCCTTCTGTCTAATGACCTGATGTATGGTGCTGCTCAGTTCCTCAGAGTAATTACCTGATGAGGGCAAAACCCAACCAAACTGCAGGTTTGGCTGGTTCATCTGTTGGAGGCTGTGGAACTTTGTGCACCGTGTGATGCATTTTGCAGGGTGCTCTGCCTTTCCCTGCCAACTAAAAGCAAGTTCAGGAGCAGATGTGTGCATGTCTTGAAATTTTGTCTTGTCTTGATTTCAGTGTGTTGTGTCACTTCTGCTATGTTGGGCCATGGTGTGTCATTGCTGATGCCATGACATTACTTGCTTACATCTAAGGAAATGAGATGGAAGCAGGCCTTCAGCTGTCAGTGCTGCTTAATATTTGTGTTGTGGTCATGTCTAGACAGCTGAAGTGAGACAAGGCTCTTCAATGATGGCAGCAAAGCAAAAACAAGGTAAGAAGTAGACCATTGCCTGAAGAGGTTTAATCTGATCATGAAAGACAAGGCATTGGAGGAAGAAAATATTGTGCCTGTTTTTTCTGATGGCAGCCTGGACCACAGAGAAAACATATCACTTATCAGGATCACAGAAGCCCTCAGCAGGGGAGTGGGATGGACCCTGCTCTGTCTGATCCCACTTCCATGCTTCGTTAAATCTGTCCATCCTTGTCTGACAATAAAAAGAGAGGCTGTGCCAAAAAGGGACTTCAGCATCACACTTCATCCTCTAAGCTTTTAAGAGTGGTCTGCTGCCTAGGCAAGGCATACAAGGCTGAGCCTTTCCTCTGATATTTCCTCTTGTTGATAATGATGTGCAACTCAGGGTAAGTCACCGATGAAGATCAAATGTTTTTTGTGACGTGCAATCCAATTTGCCCACCTCCTGCTGCCAGCCAGAGCCATGCAGTTGGAGCTGCTTCATGCAAGACAGGAAAGTTGCTAGTAAAGCTTTCAAGGGACATTGCTTCCAAACCAAATCCGGCATGTAGGTTATGGAAGGTCATTCTCTGAAACCAATGATGGGTGAACAGGTTTGTGTAACACAAAAGACAGCCCCAAACCTTTCCTACTACTCAGACTGCATCTCACCCAAGCAGCAACCACCTCTTTACAAAGGGAGTTTTGGCCTTTATCTTCAGGCTTGGCAAAATTTTATTCAGAAGTAAGCATTCAAAGTTATCTGATTTCTCACAGGGTTTTTCTGAGTGGGTGGGAAAGGCATATCTCTCCATCATGTTAGCTCCATCCAGTTCCCCTAACAGGTTTGACAAAGTCTTGTTAAAATCCAGCAGTGTTGTGGGGAAAAGCCTAGACTATATCATCTAACTCCAGATCTTATCGTCGCTTTTCAGCCCTCATCAATTAGTGCAATTCAGAAAAATGTCTTTTTTTTTTTTTTTTTTTTTTTTTCTAATTTAAACCAAATTGTCCTGGAAGACACTCAATTAACATCCTAAATAACATATGTCATCTGTCCAGTACTCAATGCACCTCTGCCCAATGGTACTAAAGGGCTCGATTCTACCTCCACTCATTTCCGAGTCTTACTAAAATCACTGTGACAGATCTCTGGAGACAACAGCAAAGGCTCTATTAATGAAGATAAAAAGGTTTAAGCAGGGTTACCTGACACTTTTGAGATCCAGCACTATTTCCCCTTGACACATCACTTTCTATTTTGTGAGTAGGAGTTCATAAAGCAGTTAAACAAATTAAACAAAGCAACAGGTTAAACAAAGCAGCAGTTCCCCAGCTTTGAGTAAAGAGTTTGCTGTGACATGAGAAGTCCATTTATACAACTGGAAACTTCTGGGGAAAGTGAAGGTCCTTAACAAAGAAAAGGAAGACTACCAGCAATGCAGTGAATAGTTGGGCCACTATTTTCTTTCAGAGCAGATTATAGATAAGAACCAACAGACACCAAGCAAAATTGATTTCTGTAGCAATTAAACTGAACCACCTCTGAGCAGTTTGTTACAACCTCAGAAAAGAGGAGATAAATGCTTAGAAAAGCTGCAGAAGATGTAAGAGTGTTGTGCACCACAGCCAAGCAATTTTGTCAGCTTCTTCGAGTTTCATCGTAGGATGAGGAGATGATGTGGCTGAATATGTGGCAGAGCTGGAGGGGCTAATTGAATGTTGTTTGATTAGCAACCTCCTGAGGGATCTGCTGTGAGACAGATGGAATTTCATCATTATGAGTGCTATAAACTATCACTGATTGCTGGTGGAGGAGAACTTCACCTGGCCCAGAACAGCACTAGCAGCAGCAGCAAGGGGGGAAACTGAAAGGCTGAAAAGACAAGTACTTTAAAATACCCAAAAACAACTGAGCTGACCAACCAGAAAATGGAAAACCTCAATAATTATTTTTTTTCTACTGTGAAAGAGCAGCTTGTTTTGTAGCAAAATATACATAGGAAGTAGCATAGGGTCATATATGCCTCAGGATGGGATGTGCAGGTCAAAAAAAAAAAAAAAAGACAGCTCTCCAAACCAAGCTCCCAAATCCACTATTTCATCCAGAGGTAAAGGAAGGGAGCAGGGGGCTCTTTTGATTTTGATGAGACAGAAGGTGCAAGCAATATATGCTTTCTAGAAGGAAATGATGGTCTTTACGGCAAAAATGTTGAATTAAGCTGCCTGCCAGCTTCCACAGAAGCACATGCAACACCCCTCAATGAATATACATCCTGAAAGACAAAAGAAGACTGAATCCACTGCTGAGTGCCCCAGTGATATGTGGGCTTGCTTTGGAGGACTCCTTCTGGTGACAGTCTTGTGGTTTGTGGCTCTAAAACGCAAATCCAGAGATAAAATATGTATTAATTCTAGATACCTAGGCCAAAACCAAAACCTGTTGGGCAGAGATTGCAAGGATTAGAAAGGAAATGTCAAACTGGACCTCGCAGATAGACTACTTGTCTGTGAAAATACATGCAGGCTTTTTTAAAGGGGTAGGTTGTTTAGGAGGGAAAATAATGGGGATTTATGCAGAGGATGGGCTCATGCTGGAATAGCTGCTAGTAGGGTTTGCTTCCTATGCCCTTGGAGGAAAGATTGATGAGAAGTGGTGAAGAAGGGCATCACTTACAGCTGTTCTTCTCTGCCTGGATTCCACTTCAAGTCTCTTTATTTGAACCAGAAAAAATAAAACAAAACCAAAGAGTTTCCTCTGCAGCAATTGTACACAAAGATGCAGTGAATTGTCTCTGGAGGAGACAAGAACATGGACATGGACATGGGCAGGACAAGAGAGGTGTTGAAAGCTTAGTAGAATGGGTGCAGCGATCTCTGCAGACAGGGATAGGTGAGCACAGTGTGGATGCAATTACCAGGAGAGCAAACAGACAACAAGAAGCCTTGAAGATCATCAAAGAGCAAATTAAACTGAAAGGGAGCCTGTGCTTTACATTGAAAACAGGTGATGGCCCAGATGCAAGAGAAGATATTTCAGTCAGTGGGGACAGTGAGACTTTATAACCAAATGTCTGCTCTCTTGTAAAACTAGAAGTGTTGTACCTGGGATACCCAGAAGGCAGGGACAGGATTTACTTAGAAAAGCTAGGAGGTCATGGGAAGTGCTTTCCATTTTGACCCTTGCAAAGATCATCAGTGCCACATCCTGTGACATTTAGGTATGTAACATGACAGCTATTGGAGAGCGAACAGATGGCTTCATCCTCAGGTCAGTGACTAGGTCAAAAAAGACTAAATTAGCTGATGAAAGAATGGCAAGTTGTTGTTCTGGGAATAAAGCATCTCCATCACTGCCTAGATGGAAAGTACTTTGTTTTTCTGGCAGATTGCAGTCTGCTTAAAAGATTCTTGCATGGAAACAAAGGCCAGCTGACCAATGTAACCAGCCAGCTGCTCTGCTGGCTTTTATCCTCTTCCTTGTAGGAAATAGCTTGTAAGGTGAAGGCTAATGCAGACCTTCTTCATCTGGCAATGACTGGTACTGCAGAGATTGAATCACTGAAAAAGAGAGGACATCTCCTCCAGCAAAGGGAATGGATAGCTTGGACACAACACATGCTGCATGCACAATACCCTCTATTCTACACTCAGAGGTCAAGAACTTTATAAAATGCACAGGGTATTTTTTTGCCTAAAATCTTTGAGGAGGTAACGAGGATCCAAAGAGTTCATCAGGAAGGTTTCTTGCAAGGAGTCGTCTCCCCCTGTCCTCCCCCTGGATCACTGGGTTTCTCAGCACGTAGAATTGGTTTCTACTGAGACTTGTGGGACATACAAACCCAAAGGAGAAGGGAGATCCATAGTGATCCCAGTGACCTCCACTGCTATCCCCAGAAAAAAGTAAACTAGCTATGCAGAAACAAGCCCTAGGGATAGCATAGGTTGAAAAACAAAGAGTGCAAACATACTGAAGACTTTCTGAGCAAGAATGGACTTAAATGTGCTCAAGCATTTTTGATATACTCCAGCTTTGAATGGCATACTGGAGAGCTACTAGAAAGGGAGGACATGTGAAGGACATAATTAATGAGTGTTTGGAAAAACATCTGGATAGATTTCTTTTGAACTATGCCTCAAGTTACAATGGATGTGAGCCTGACATAGTTGTTGATGAGCAGGAAGATAACACTCATTTGGCCTTAATCTATCCTGTCCCTGGAGAAGAAATAAAGCTAGCCTCTTAAATACAAGCCACTTGCTTTCATGCAAAGGATGAGCACTATATAGAGATTGCCCACATAAAAATGCCAGTAGCTGACAGTCTACATTATCTCTAGATATTGCCTCAAAGAAATTGGAAGTGGTGACTGAGGCTTAAGATTGTATTAACACAGTGTCTACCCAGGGATGTTTAAATATTGGAGCTCAGGCCCCTCTTGTCTGAAGAAGCTCAGACCAGAGATGTGAGTTTGTGTTGCTTGATAGAGGCACCCTCTGAATTCTTTGGCTTGACAACAGGGACACCTCTCTCAGAGTACAGGAGTGCTATGGAAAACAGGTGTGAAATAGGTGACATGAAAGAGCCTCCAATTTTTAGCATAGAGCATATGAACTCCAGTTAACAATCTTGGTTGTTAGTGCAACGGAAGGATTGAATAAAAACATCACAGAAGTGTTAATATCTTATCATGGGGATTATGGGATGCAACACTCTTGTTTTCTGGGGTTTTTTTTTGTAGTTCTGTGATACATAAGGAAGCATGTTCCCACCTGCAGTGCTGTGAGCAGTGTTTGGTTTTCTTCAACCAAGCAGTCTCTTTGCTTAAGGAATTGCCTTTTTCTCCCACCTTGGTTCAAGCCCTGAGGAGTCTGATGTTTCTTGGGTAAACTTGTTCCTTGGATGTATGAAGTTATTTCCTTTTACTCCCTTTTCTTTGCTTCAAGGAGAACAAATGATAAACGCTGGCCCAAAAGCTGGGGTAGTCTAAAGGCTTTTGTCTGCTCCCTGGAGGTGCATCAGTCAGTGCAGTAGCCCTGGGGAAACATTTGTGATTGTGTGGGTGCCAGATACATGCCGTAACCCAATCAGCCCTAGTTTGGAACCTGCAAAGCACTGTTGGAGGAAGAAATCGAGACCCAGGCAGGACATCTGAGCTAACCTGCTGATGGGCATGTGTAACTAAGTGGACTCCCCTCTTACTTCCATCCTCATATCCACGCTAACTTCTACCAAAGGCTAGGGAGGTCAGGAAGAAGATCATGCAGTGGGAGAGCTTAAGAGCAAAGTCGTATTTTGCTGGTTTGTGTTTTCAGCAGCAATAAAATCCCCATCCCAGTCAGTTGTTAGCAGTGAGTGTACAGCAAGGTGTGTGCTTGTGCTTGTGCTCGGGCAGGGGCGGCACAGGACCGCAGCCTTCTTGCCAGCACCTTTTAATAAGGAGCCCAAAAGAGCAAGGTTTGTCTGAGCAGCTGCTTTTTGGAGTTGGCTCTGTCTGTCATTTTTGGGGAGGGACGGGGGCAGGGAAATTGGGTTGGGTGGCAGATGGTGTGAAACAGGAAGGGAGGCAGTGTTTGTTTGCAAACACGGCGAGGTGTCGTTCCATTATTGCCCGGCGCTCCTGACAAAATCAGTGTGGGAGCTTTCCGCCAGCTACCGCAGCCCAGCAACGCTGCGCGGCAGATGAATCAACGCCAACCAGGGAGCAGCGGAGCAGCTCCCTGCCCCAAAAGTCCTCCCTGGGAGTGTGATGAGCAGAGATTCGCTGCCAGGCACGAACGAGGCCGGTGGTGCCCTGTATTTCAAGGCTAGCCCGGGGTGCCAGCAGCCCACCTTCACTCAGGCTGTGTCTCTAGCTTCTTGTTTCTCCCCCTCGCCGTCCTCGGAGACGGAAGTGATATCTGCAAGGAGAGAGAAATGCCACCCACCGACGTGCTGGGAGGCAGCAAGCTTGTGTCTCGTTGCACCCGCACAGCAAGTGTCAGGAGTTTGGGACAAAGATCCTCCGCTTTGCCCCGTCCCCATTCCAGGGAGGAGGGCTATGGGGGAACATCACAGTCCTTCAGTGGTGGTGTAAAAAGGGCAGCGCTCATGTCTGCATCCATGACAGGTCCCCACCAGGAGGTAGCCTTGTTGCAGATGCCAGGAGACCCTGCCTGCGTGGGGAGCATCCTATACCCCTAGCACCCAGTTGGGCATGCAGTTGCCGAAGCCTCTGTGCCCTTTGCACATAAGGTGTAGCTACTGAGAGCTCCTACAGACCAAGGCTGAACTCTCAGGAATCTGACATGTTCAGGAAGGTCTGCTTTGTCATGATTACAAGTTTATTGATGGTGGAGATAGAAAGGATGCCAGAGGTTTTAGCCTCCCCTGTAGACCTCTGGGTCACACTCACCCTGGCAGTGTTGATGAGTTTTGAGTCACCATCCCTGGTACAAGATGTGGGCAGCATGAGACCTGGCAGTGCTCTGCTGAGCTGAGGGTGGTTGGCATCTCTCTATCTTCAGCCCCATGGCATGGTGGATGCTAGGGAGTTAACACCTCACTAAGCCTGGGACTACATCCAAGGCTGCTCCCACTGAGGACATAGTGGGTTAAGCACTAAAGAGATGTCAGCTTCATCCTAAGCTGCCACAGGACTTCAAGACTTTCTCTCCTCTCCACATTTTTTTCCCCTGAAAACATGGTGGTTTAAGATGTTACTGTTTGTTTCTCCTTTCTTTTCCTGCTGGGAGAGCCAGGGCTGATGACTCAGAAATTGCTAAAAACATCATGCTCAGCACTGCAACAATCAGGAGACTGGCTTAAAAATCATGAGATTTCTACCAAATAGAAATCAATTATTTTCCCTTTTCCTCTGGTGTTTTTGAGTCAGAGGTCATTCTGCAGTCCTCACCTCTGAGGAATGCCTTCTTTATTGTGTTTGTTTATCAATGGAGAATGAGATTCCCATCTTGTCTCCAGAAAGAAGGGCTTGAGCACAGTACGAAGTCTCTTGCCTTTTGCATGGAAAACCACTAGCACTGCCCAGATCCAAGTGTAGGAAATACCAGGAAGGACGAATGCAAACACCCAACTCTGCACCATTAGGTCTTATATGAATATTAATGACCAAGGCAACACTGCAGTGAGTCAAGATCCAGGGAGCCAGGTTGTCTCCAGATCCCGTGACCACTTGCCGAAAGGAAAAATGAGTGAACTTTCATTGGCTGTTTTTCAGGGCTGGATATTGTACTTTAACGAACAATCAGAAGGCAACTAGCTGGAAAATAACTAGACCTTTTACAGCCATGCTGCTTAATTTACCATGTACCTTTTCTTACGTTCTCCCTCTCTTGCTGACATTATATCAGCATGGTCGCCTCTCTGACACCGGTTTTATTCAAATATTGCAGTTTCATCTTGCCTCTGTTGCTCACCCTGATTCCCCAAGCTGTTTCACCAGGTCTGCCACACCTGTCAGAGCAGCCCTTCACTGCCTCCTCAATCACAACCCATTAGGAAAGGCTGCACACCGGACACCTCCATCTCTGTGCTCACACCATGGTCCAAAGCTGCTTTGTCAGATTTGGGGCAGGTACAATGCCACTAAGCCCACCCTGCCTAGGTGGAGGGGACCATGCATGGTGGCTGTTTGGATGGAGTAATTTAAATCCATGATTTATATATTCTTCACAGTTTAATTGCATTGAGGAATCTCTCACTCTGGCAGTGTCTAATCTCTCAACATTTCACATGCTCTGCCTGTGCAGTGTCAGAAGATGAATAGCCCATTCATATGAGGAGTGCTTCACATCCAGATATGCTGACTTACAATGCTGATAGACTGGAGCAAGAGATGAAGGATAGCAGTAGGAACTGGGTAACTTGTGCCTACTAAACCTCATTGGTTCAAAAGCAGAATGCAGTCTCTGTTTATCTGTAAATGATGGCATTTTCACTCGCATGGCTTTTTCCTTACATCTTCCAGCACATCTCCTTCCTATTTGCTAGTCTCTAAAAGAGCTACAAAGCATATCTTTGCCTTCAGGGCTTGCAGGGTGGTGCTGCCACAGCCAGCATTGGCAGAACAGGCTATTGAGGAAACCTGAAAGCTTTCTTTAGAATATGTATGTGATTATTGTTACTATTTGGCACTGAATCTGAGATTTTCTTAATGGTGCATACACATTTCACTGGCTCATTTCCTCTGCTCTCCTTAAAATATGTTTGTTCTTGAATATTGTAGAGCTGAGGTCCTAGATTACTTTTTTTTTTGGCATTGTAACAGATAGAAAGAGATCACACCATACCATCAGACAGAGTGGGAGGAAAGAGGTGACTTTATCCTCATCTGAGGAACTAACAGGTTAAATAATTTGCCCAAGATTATACAGATAGTCTGTATCATCAGAGCAAGGAACTCAAAACCAGGTCTTTTTTCAGAGTTTTGATCATAAGGACAAGTTTTATCATCCTAATCTGCTATGCCCTGAAATACATTACTTACCTCTAAAACAGGTAAAACGTCCTTACAAAGAATATTTGTAAGGTACACATCTCCATCCAATCAGCAGATGTGCTGTGCATGATTTCCAGTTGTCTTCTGTAGTTTACATATTTGCACCAAAGAGTTTAGAAAAAATGAAGAAGCTCATCTATATTGAGCTATGATACCGCACTGGCAAGAAAAGTCATATCAGTCAAATTTAAGTTAATAAACAGATAAATAGAAGCACAAATCAGAATCTGGCTGATCTGAAATTCCAGTGCTTATGAGTCCACAAATATGAAGATTCAGTGGAAGAAGGAGAAGGGAAATGTATGTCTCACTGAAATCCTAATGTCCTGTTTATTCTGCCCACTCCAATGATAGCTAGTAAATCTTATTTGATTGCCTAATAAATGTTAACTTACTTATACTAAAGAGGAGCAGCTTTAGCAGAGTTTGAGACTTAGCCTAGAGCAGTCCCTGCTTGGTCTGAGGCTGGAGAGGAGTTTCCTGCACAACTGCTCTTTGGTGATTTAGTCTTTCCGTAATTTTCAGTCTAGAGGCTTTCTGTCATGCTCAGATGAAATTTTTTGGAATTTTGGAATCATTCCTGAGAGAAGAAAGTCTCTTTTGGCCCATATCTATTCTTGAAGTCTGAGGTCAGGAAACAGCATGTGGAATCAGGAGGGAGGGGCAGTTCTTGTGTTTCAGTTGCAGCTTGTGAAGCACACATAGCATGAACATGTGATGTAATTGCATATGTTTGAGAAGCCATACAAGTGAAAGGCAGGGAGAGAGGTCTGTCTGCCATGAGCCAGGTGTGGACCAGGGGAGGATGAGTGTATTCAGCTGCCAGAAATGCAAATGACTCTTCACTCCAACCTACCAGCTGACATTGTGCTCCAAATGTTAATTTTCTGGGTTGAAGTTTCCTGGTTGTATCCCTCTGCCACTACATGAATGGTCTTGGAAATTTTGACCAAACAGATCTTAAATTACATCTTTTTCTTCTTCTGAGAACATATGAAAAATTTGATTTAGTTTTTTTTTTTTTTTAAATGTGGAAATCACAACTGGAAATGGTGGCCTGTGTTTGAATAGACCATCAAATAACTGCCTCAAAAAGAGAGGATGGGGCTTGAAATAGATTTAACAAAATGATTGCTTGTTTATCATTGTAATGAGTAACATGATGAGATGCTGCCTACTTTAATTTCCACTGGTTTGGCAAGTCACTGGAGTAACTCTAGGTCCAGATTTTCAGAAGATGTTGGAGGCTTTTGAGTGCATCTGAAAATCTGGCTTTTATTTTAGATTTCTAAATGGGAAACAAACACTTGCAGGATAATTTAGCCCAGTCGTGAAGCTGAGCACTTAGACATTTGGCCTCCGGTTCTCTAGAAAATCTGGCTGCTGACATGGTTTAAGAAAAGCATGGCTAGAACATCAAGCCAAAGGAAACAATTTGTCTTGTAATGATAGAGTTGAGAGGTAGATGATATTCTTTTAAATAAGTACAGTACCTAGGCCTGGATGATCTCTGCTTCCAACTAGATGAGGATATAAAGACACTGGTAATGAGATGCATTACAGCAGCTTTCTAATCTCTTTTGCTACAAAATACATTACATTTGGAATTTAACTGTGTGTGCAGCACACCAGGTGGCCAAGCTGCTTTTACTGGGAGAAAATAAAGAAGCTGAAATGCACTGCTATATAGTGCTCTTAATGCCTAATAATGTCATAGAAGAAGAAGTATGTTCTTGCTCTCTGTTGCTGATGACTGCCGAGCGAAGCACATGTTATACAAAGTCACATATGCCGGAGAATAACGCTGCTGCGGGAGCCCTTAGCTCACTGGTATGTGACACTGCAATGTGATTAGGGAAGAAATTACATACTGACAGAGAGCTTTCCCCCATGTGGGGAGTGAGAGAGAAGAATTACCCCCTCGGAAATGTTACATCTGAGCGAATTTACTTTTCCATGGGCTGATATTCTTCTAAGGAAGAAGGATATTCTAGCTGCTGCTCAGCAGAAAGGAATTTTTTTTTCTTTATCAGACAGATGTGGTCATAAGGTTGTGGACCAAATTCCACCTTGGTTGAAGCAGGGAGAATTTCACCAGTTTCAGGGCAATTTGAGTCTGAGGTTCATGTTGCACTAAATTCAAACATGGAGACTTAAAAATAGGTCTTCTAGTTCACATCCCTGTCTCTGAGGTGTTCTTGCTAACGGTGGAGGTGTGTTGACATGGCAACTCCCTAAATCTAGCCCTGAATGCTGTAAGCTTAGCTCCTGGCCTACCAGGACTTGAAACTCTTCTGACTGAAAAACTAAGTCAAGGCTTTATGTCCACTGAGGGTGATACTTTATCACACAGGTGAAGATGGCTGATATAGGTTTTCTCCTAATCTATAAAAACCCATGGAAATGTAGCATTTTAATTTATTAAGAATAGAGCTGGGCTGCTCATCTGTAATTCATACAAACATAAGCTACCATGTAGCATAACTGCCATTCTGGTGTGCTTAGCCATGCAATTATTTCTGCATACCAAAGTATGAGTAAGAGTACTTTCTCTCCTGTGTTTATGCAAGAGACACCAGTCAAGCCCTGTGAAAATCTCTGTGCCCTGTTCTCAGTTTATGCAAGATAGGATGAGATCTGGTCCTGGCAGTGTGAAGAGAGCAGATGAGGAGTCAGGATTCTCTTATATGTAGCTGCAACAATCAGTGTGTTAGCAACCCTGATGTCAGCATAGGTTTGTATAATCTAGTTGAGCTAATTACATGGGAATGGGTGCTGATTTGGGAAAGATCAGCCTCTATTAGTGGCAAAATCACAAAGAGGAAAAGGAGCTGACTTTGTGAGATTGCTCACAGCCAGCAGGTTGCCTGGCTCTAAGCATGACTAAAGAGCTTCTGTGGAAATTAAGAAACTAAAGAGAGAAATTAATATTCAGGGAGGTTAACAGGTGCCCACTGGAGCCGTTTTAATTGGCAAGTAGCCCTGTGGAGGCTGGGGCGTGTTAAACAATCGTCCTGGTAACCCAAAGCACAGCTAGGATGAAAGTGTTTGCATCTGTCTTGTGAATCCCTTAAATAATAAACTGTGGACAAAGTTCAATAAACAACCAGTTCAGATCTTCCTGTGGAGGCACAAGGAAAGCAGCTATGAGGCAAAGAGGAAAAAAATCACACAGAGAGACAGGCTGGAACTGATGTCTGCTCTGGAAGGATTTACTGGCAGTTTGAGGTGAAGTGTTTTGGGCAGGGAAGGTGATTTTTTATTCATGTTCTGAAGCAGGATTTAGAAAACTTTTTTGAGAGCTGAACCAGCCTTTAAGACTCATTTGGCGGGCCAGAAATGAACGTCAGTTCATAATAATGCCAAAACCCAATGTGTTCATGAGCTGTATGAAATGGACTGGCAGCTTGTGAAAGTGCTGCAGGTTCTCTGCTCCCATGTCTAAAGTACGTGGGACAGCAGAACTTTTCATCCACAGCCTTCCTCATTATCTATTACTTCTTTTTGTTGGGGAAAAGTTTAGTGTCCTTGCTAATGAAAGTACTTTTCTAAACTCCTGGCATGAATCTACCATACAATATGTTCAAGAAACTCCATAACTGGGATGATTGGGCTGGTCAGCTTGGTCCTAGCTGAATGGTGGAGTGGGCTCATCCAACCAGAGGTGGCTTGGGGATACCTACTGGAAACAGCTGTAACCCATCCCATCCCTCTCTTGTTGAATATCTAGTCCAGGTCTGATAGATAAGGTTTGTGGGGTGGTATGTAGCATTGGGAGGAGGTAGGCTGTGATGTTGTGCAGTTGGATATGTGGGTGGGCTTTCGGGGGAATGTGATAGATGCAAACCATGGTGGGATCAGTGGAGTCACACGTAGGAGGTCAGTGGTGCCATGCACAGGGCTGAGGGAGGTGAGTAGCACATAGTGGAGGGCTGTGGAGTCGTGTAGAGGAGTCAGGCTTCACTTGTAGACATTGTATTGAGGCTGTTGATGTCTCCTGGATAACTATTGCTGTGACATCACTGTCCTTGAAAAGTAAAAAGTTTCAGCATCTCTTTTTTAGCCCAAATGGAGATCTCTGAGCCTTGTGGATATAACACCCTTGTCATGTTTAATGAGATACGTGCCAACTGCTGGCTCTCCTGCAGCCTACCTGCATTTTCACCTAAGCTGCTATGCCAGGCCCCTTATCAAGGCAACACTTTGCTGTTTGCACTTCACTGATGGCTTGTCAAGACAGTGCACGGGAATGTCACCACGCAGCTTGTCACCACGCTGTCAGAATGGAAGCAGGTGGTGGTGATGTGCAGGTCTCTTTCCCTGCCCACCTTAAGTCTGCTTTGCTGCTCACAGAAACATCCCCATGACTCCTTCCAGCTCTTTCTTACCTCTCGCAGCAGGTGAATATGACTGGGGGTGGGAGGAGGTGCTCCATGTGTCTCTTGTGGATCAGAGGATGGAATTTAGCCTTTCCCTGCCATGGCATCATGATTCCCAACCACAGGGCAGCAGCATGTGGAGGGACACCCAGTCTCTGCTATGAGCACTGGAGAGGAGACTGCATACCCAAACCCCCTGTGGATATGGGTATTGATTTCTGCAGTGAAAGGAAAAGGATAAAATTCTTCTCTCACAATCTCATTCTGTACCACACGTGCAACACCAGTTAAAGATGGAAATAACACTGCTGGCCTTGTGGCAGTTCAATATTTGGCCCTGGCAAGGTCTTTTCTCTCAGGCTGAGCAAGCAGCCGTGCAGGCCAGGTAGCAGACTGATGTTATTTTGTTTATTCACCAAAAAATGCCAACAAAATGTTGTTTCCTTAAATGCAGGAGACAATGAACAGGCAGCTCTCTGGACCTAAGAAGCTCTTGTAAGCAATTAAGTTACAAACAGCTTGTCTTTTTGTTCTTTCTTAACACCCTGTTCTCGTAAGACTTCACATTACCAACGTAAAGCTTTGGCTAAACATGGCCAAAAGCAGAGAATTACTTTTTTAGGAGGCTTCAGACCCAGTCAGAGTGAGCTGCTGTGGAGCGAGCCCATGGGCAGCATTGCATGGTGCTCACGGATCCACATGACTTTTCCAAAGCCAAGTCCTGGCACAGGTCTTGACTGCAATGGAGTCAAGCCTGGTAAACCATCCAAATCCTCTATATCTTGGGGTTTTCCCTAGTGATAGTGTTGTTACAGCAAGTGGTAAATGAGTCCCTGTCTGAGTGGGGAATGGACCCTGCATGTCCTGCTGCCACTCATCCTCTCTCCAAAGCACTCAAGTATGAGTAAGGAGGACCTTGACTGTGCAGATGAAAGCAGCAGCAGTGACAATGTAGGTATTTATAGGTGGAGCCTTAATGGAGGAGCAGCTCATCAAATCAGTCAGGTTGCTGGTGGGGCTGGCTGTAAACAGAGCTAATGCTGAATTGCCATCAGGTCTCAAAAGGACAATAGCATGAGTAAAACACCAGTTTACGGTTGTGATGGTCTTTGAATGAAGTGACCTCTGCACTGGGCCTCCAAGGAAATGAGACAGCTAGATGGGAGCTGGATCAGACAAGTTTCAGTTATGCCTCTTGAACATAAAGAGCATGACAAAATATTACACTTAGAAAGGTGAAAGAGAACTATTTGCCATGATTTGAAACACTCTCCCACCTGCCTCCTAAGTATTTTTAAAACAGAAGTAGAATGTCTGACCTTTGTCTTGCATGAAGAATGAGTTAATTTCCTATGGAAGTAGGAACATTTTACATGAGCAAAGCCAGCCTGGAAAGCACAGAGCTCTGTACAACAGAGGATAATATGTACACTGTTGTAAGCAGTCTGTCCTCCAGAATTGCTGGCTGAGTCTTAGCTGCTTCCCAAATCTTGGTCATAGGAAGGTCACTGTGACCTTTCCTCCTGCATTCAAGTGGGTGAAGATTTATGCTGAAGAACTCTTCTGCCTGGGTCTAGCTCTGCAGAGTGTGTTTGGCTGTCCCATGGAGGTGGAAGAAGAGTGCTTACTTGTAGGAAAACCTCCTGCTGCTGTCCCTATGCAGATGTTCCTAGAGAGGGGAACAAGTTCCTATGTGAAACACACTGGAGGATTTACATCCATGTAGCTTCAAATGGGATTCATCTGGCCTAGTTTGTGTGTCTAAAATTTTTAGATGCAAACTCAGACAGAATATTACTTTAAAGCAGTCAGTCTGGACATCCTTTATAGCCAAGTAAAAGGGGAAAAGGAATCCTCAAAGAGGTGGCCACAGGGCCCTTGAACAATTTAAGCTCATGCCTGATCACCATAAATAGAAATCTCTGGCCCTAATGTCTAATTTATAAAAGCCTAATTTATTTGTGAATAGACCCAAATCAACCACATCAGATCTGTTCTCCTTTTATCTTTAATGGCACACTTGAACGTGTCCAGAGAAGGGCAACGAGACTGGTGAGAGGCCTTGAGCACAAGCCTTATGAGGAGAGGCTGAGGGAGCTGGGACTGTTTAGCCTGGAGAAGAGGAGGCTCAGGGCTGACCTCATTGCTGTCTACAACTACCTGAAGGGAGGTTGTAGCCAGGAGGGGGTTGGTCTCTTCTCCTAGGCAGCTAGCACCAGAACAAGAGGACACAGTCTCAAGCTGCACCAGGGGAAGTTTAGGCTCGAGGTGAGAAGACAGTTCTTCACAGAAAGAGTGATCTGCCATTGGAATGTGCTGCCCAGGGAGGTGGTGGAGTCACTGTCCCTGGAGGTGTTCAAAAAAGGATTGGATGTGGCACTTGAAGCCATGGTTTAGTTAGTCATGGGGTGCTGGGTGATAGGTTGGACTTGATGATCTCTGAGGTCTTTTCCAACCTTGTTGATTCTATGATTCTATGAAATCTGAGGAGGAGGCAGTGTGCTGCTGCAAGAATAATCCCAGCAGGATTTCTTCATGTCCCTCTGTTTTCTAGCTCCAGGGCAGACAATGATCTTCATGGATGATGAGTCAAGGTTTCTGATGCTACCTTCCTCATGTCAGCATGGATCCAGTTAAGTGTAGATTTAGATCAAATCCTAGGAGGATGAGAGGGACCTGAAGTAGACCCTGTTTAAACTGAATTGAAAGACCCTGGCATCAGTCAGCACCTAGAAGCTTTTCAATGCTTTTGGGTTTTTTTATTGTTGTTGTTTTGTTTGTTTGGTTGGTTGGTTGGTTTGTTTGGCTGTTTTTTTTACACAGTGTAGCTCAGATGGTCTTTCTCAGAGCTTTCAGCATCTCTTGTGGGCACTGGTTGCTGGACCAACATATTCATGTAAAACTTTAGAGCTCTGTGGGATTGTGTAAACATGTCTTTCTCAAGTTGCCCTCGAAATATGGCCATATGCCTGGATTCAATTTGCCTGGACCTAGCAGTCAATGGGATGAAAACATGAAGGATTTATGTGGTGTGCCTTGCCTGTCTCTGAAGTCAGCATCCCCACAATACAGGGGCAAAATCTGTTCCTGGTTGCAGTAACCTCAGGCTTGTCCCTGTATCTTGTAGTGCTCTCAGAGCCCCATGACAGACCTGTTTATTGCCTTTTTCTCTTTGACCTGTGGCTTGTGTTCTGAGATTCATGCAATGCAGTGAGGAGGGCCTCTGGAGAGCAGTGTTATAAAAGAGCTGGAAGCCAGATGCATACGAGACTCCAGCCCAGAGCAAAGCCCCGGTACTTTGACTCCATCAGGGCAGCAGGGTATTGAGAACAAGGGAAAACAGTTTGCTGTAGGATGCCATCCAGTTTTTAGGGCAGACAAATGCATGTAATCTTGGTCAGGGCTGTAAAAGCAGCATTGCTAGGCTGGAGGAGAGGAATGTGTGGCCAGGGAGCTGTGATAATAGTAGGAGGAGCTCAGAAGAAAAAGGAGAGGAGAAGAATTTGCTTTCCCTATCTGTGAACTTGATGCAGAGAGACGTTGGTAGTTTCCAATGAGCAGTTCATTTATCTTAACTTAATACCTTTTTACTCCATGGCTAGAAGAGCGATCCCAATTAAGGCAGCCCAGCAGGGCTTCCTGCAGAAACCTCCTAACACCGCCAGTTACGGCATTCGCTACAACCAGCCAGAGTTATGATCACCACTGAAAAATAAGCTTCCTATTGGCAGCTGGCCAGATTCATCCCAGCAAAGCAGCGGAGTAGAAGGACTGGGAGAGGGAATGCATTGAAATGTAAAACAGTTAACATTTCTACAATATATGTCAGCATCCACCAAGCGGTGTGGGCAATTAAGTAATGTTACATTGTACACTTCACCTTGGAAGAAAAGCTCATTTTGATGGAATAAAATACCCAAATGCCACAGACTCTACTGCTGGTTTCACATCTAAAGCAGTGTTTTCCCTTCTATGCACAACGCTTAGCACAGAATTAGGAGGGAAAGAAAGGAAAAAAAAGCCTCATGATTTTAGACTTAGAAGATAAGTAAAAATGTGGGCCTTCTGCCAAGTTTCTCACCATTTAGCAGTGCTGAGATGGGATAAAGAGCAGATTTCTGACTGCTTCCCACAGCCACTTTTCTAGTTTTGTAGATCTGCTTTATATTAGAAAATTGTTGAAGATCTTTCATTGCATCTTTTCTTTCCTCTGGTTTAAGGGACCTTCATGTGTCCTCCTCCCCCTGCTTTTCCATGGAAGGAGCTTCTGTAGGGGCCCTGACCTTGCACTGCATGGGACCAGTTTGCTGGAGGAATGAAAAAACTCTTTAGCAGGATGACCAGGGAATTGGTTGTGGCTGTATGTGTCAGTCCTACTACACTACTTTTTTTCTTTAAGGTAAGGGTGCCCCAAAATTCAGTGTGCTAGCACTGCTGGAAATCTTCCACATCACTCTAAGGAAGCCTTGAAACTGGGTGGTGACTTTGCTAAGAATGAAAACAATGTACATGCATCTGGGTCATTACTTTGAATAGCTGAATGGAAATTGCCTGTTGCTTGAGTCCACCAGAAGGAAAAAACAGTGTTTCAAAAAAAAAAAAAAAAAAAAAAAAAAAAAAAAAAAAAAAAAAAAAAAAAAGTAGTCTCTAAATGCCTGCGGGTTCTATTAAAATTCTTCCTCTGCTGGCATGTTATTGGAGAGCCTTTAGCTTTGAGAACTAATTGTCCAGTGCTGCTGTCTTTCTTTTAAAGAAAAACCTGGATGCTGACTGGAACCAGATGAAAAATTTTAACTGAAATGTCTATTAGGGAACTATTTCTGGGAGGAATTCAACAGACTTTCAGGCTCATTTATGGTACACCCAGATGCCAAATTGGTAAAGAGATGCTGCACATGCTGCAGAACAATAGAAGGAGAGGTATGGGGAAGGAAAGAGCAAAAATAAAGTGGTAAAAGTCTTTGCAGGGCTGGGAGGTATAAGGGGAACATCTTAACCAGGTCTTCTTATGCCTTTGGTCCATGAATCTCACAAATGTTGTTGTTAATTTAGTCATTAAGCATAATGGGATGATGAGATTTAAGGAAGAAAGTTTCTATTTCCATGCATGCCAAAGTTTCCAAGAGATGTTTTGGATACACAACCTGTTGTGACGCAAATGTGAAATGACTTTTGCTTTAAAAAAACAAAACCAAACCAAACCAAACCAAAACAAAAACCCCACCAACCTCTCTGTTTGGGGCATTGAAGTCTGATGCTGCATCTCCCTTTGGTACGGTATTTTGGAAATTCACTGGGCTCAGATCCTGAATGCAGGATCTGCTCTTAACACTTTGAGGGTGTAGGAGGCTGACTTTGATATTTTACATAGGTTCTGCTGAACCTATTTCAGGCTGCAGTTTGATAGTTTACCCAAGAAAATACTCTGAAGAAAGTAGCATTTAAAACCTGATTGGTCATGAACTACTGGAGTCAAGAGAAATTGTGTGTAATGAGAGATGTGGGAATCCAAATTTTATAGAGATTCCCTTCTGGTCATCAATTTTATGCTTCCAAATAGTTGCTGGTCATTCCTCATAGTCAGGGAATTGTTTTTTTTTCAGACCTCCCAGCACACCCAGAAGAGCAAATCTGAGAGGCAGCCAGGACCAAAGTACCCTCAACAATGCCATGTCTAACAGTGTGACAGTTACTCAAATGCAAGAGAAAGTCTCCCTAGAAAGCATCCATGTGACATTAGGAACCTCCAAGCCCTGAGGATCCATTGTGTTGTCAAAGACAAAATGTGCTTCAGCCACTGCTTCACTATAGGATACATTGCTTTAACCTGCTCCATGCTTTGCTGTTATGGACACGTGTGCATATTGTTTTCTGGGCATTTCTCTAGAGCTTTTTTTGACACAGGTCTGACACAGACAAAAATGTCCAAAATGTCTGAGGCACTGACCCTGTAAGGACTTAACCTCCTGAACACATTGACTTAATTGGGAATACCTCAGTTTATTGTTAAGCATACATGCAAGTCTTTCCCTGGCTGAAGCCTGGATTAGTAACCAGGACAATAAACTGCCAGTAGTGGCTTAAAATGCCAAGTATCAGGTTTAAAATAGCAAGATATACAAGAACTGAGTCCAAAAAAACCAGATTCAGTATTTCCATATTCTGAACTGACCTATGTGACATGGGGTCTTTTTTAATGTTCCTACAGTGCTCTGTTAATCCCTGTTCCTTGCATTAACTTGAAAATGAATCTACTGCTGGGGCAAGCAGCTTGGTTCACCTTCTTGGAATGGCTCTATCTGCACACCAGCTGGAGCAATAGGCTAGTTGGTTTTATATTCTTCCTGGATTATTTTCTGTTGTGTTCATTGTTCTCTTACTTATCTCTTTGGCCTTTTAATAGGGCAGTGGCTGTGGTATTTTGCAGCAACTTTTGAAGACCATTGAGTTCCCAAAAATCTTTGGATATAAATTCCTCTATTACTTGAACACTGCTGTTGTCAATGTGTCTTGCTACATCCAAATCATGAACATTGGGACCCTTAAATCCTAAAATGTTCAATCCATAAACATTAGGGGCCTTCTTCCAAACTTCTCTTTGTCCCGTTAATACCCTTTTAATGTTTTTTCAACTATCTGAGACTATTAACAGTGCCAGCTCCAAACACCTTCTCCTGCTATTCTTTCCCATATGGCTTCTGAAGTGGAACCCAGGAGCTTGAATAGTGTCTAGCTATGGCAAATGCCTCCCACAGTTAATGTGAGCTAATCTGTGGAGGAGGGTGGGTCAGGCCTATGGGTTCAGGCCAAATGAACTACTCATTTATAAACACAGATGTGGCAGGTTGGGGGATGCATGGTTGACTCCTTCAGTGGAGCTTGTGAGTCTTTTGTCTGCTCCCTTGAAAAGGGAGGACAAATTCACTCTCTGCCTGACCTAGGTGAGTTTTATAGCAGCTCTGACTTTATCTCCCTGTGCTCAGCTGAGACAGGTCTGGGTAAAGCCAACAGTGGGCAGAGCTGCTCTGCTATTTGCTTCAGCATCACCACTACAGGTACAACTATCAGTGAAATGTTCCTAATGATGAAATCCTATTACACGTTCTGGAGAATGAATACAGAAAGTACCCCAGTCTATAAGCTGAGATATCAGTACCAGTGCTTTAACTTCCAGTTCCTTTTGTGGTGTCCTGGTGCTATTTTAGTCTAAAATAATCCACGGTGACCTTTGTGAGCAAATGACTCTTCTATGTACAAAAAGCCTGTGCTAATCTGTGATTTGGGGAGCAAATTCAGCCCATGGCTGTAATGCACTACGCAATCTCTGAGTGTGCTGAGCCTCTGTGAAGTTAAGTAAAGCAAAACTATGACAGCCCCAGCATGTAGTGGTCACCCACCAACAAACTCACATTGCCCTTCACAGGGCCAGATTTTACCCAAGGTATGGGAAGAACCTATTCCTTCTTGTCCCAGTTTCAGTGAGAGGCGAAATGAAGCTTAAAGCCTGTTTTTGCCCTCACTAATTGTAGATCTCTTGGCTAGATGGATAAAATTCATCTCCACTATAAACATCTTCAAATATTTACATACAATAACAATTATGGGCATTTTGATTTAAATGATTAAAACACCAGGCTTGACTAGACACTAATTGCTATTGATTGTTTAATGATATTGTGGAATGGTAATGCAGGCTTCATATTGACAGTCAAAAGCAATTGACTGAAAAGTCATTACCCATTTTTAGCCTTTACAAGTAAACTGCCTGAATTTTGATTGAAAAATATCATACTAAATATAGAAAGCCTTCTGAAGAAAAAGGATGAAAACTCTAACCTTCATATTATTGAAAGCATTTAAATTACTCTTCTGACCACACAGCAGGAATGCAAGAAGAAATTTAACCTTCGTTTCCAGAAGGAAGCTTTGACTACACTCAGTGGTTAGGAGCACTAATCTTTTGGTTCTGGGACTGGGATTTAAGTTCCTTCTCTGATTTTTATGTGCAGTATGTTTATGGCCTCATCTCACTCCTATAATTGGCATTGCATTTCATCACAAAACCATTATACATAATTTAGCTCTGTTCTTCTTAGGTCAGACCTGAGTAGAAGGTCACATTGGTGCTACCTAAACCATATGGATTCTGAAGATAAACACTGAATCTTGATTTCCATTTTGCTGCCAATTTTTTTAGATTTTTTTTTTTTTAATGGGAAAGGGGAAGGAAGGATGCCAGAAAAATCCTGGGAAATGCTGTATTTTATCAGTAGCAGTATATTTTTAATGTTCTGTGTACATTATCATGCATGCAGCTTGCAGCATTATACAGAAACCTACTGGGCAAGATCAAGGCCCCACAAACTCTCAATATTCTCTCTGATCATGACCAGTATGGGAACTGTGATGATATTATTGAGGGTAATGTTCCTCAAAGACATGTAAGACTAAATGCAGAATCAAAGGAGAATGATGGACCTACAGGACAATGAGTCATTGGGAGGATCAGAGCTAAACCAGGGCTTTCAGAGAGCTAATCAGCTCCCAAATAATCATCCTGATTCTGGCCAGGCTCAGCTTGTGTATTTCATCTCTCACTCTTTTTAGTGGTTTTCCAGGTTTCAAACCAGATGCAAATTCAGGAGCCCTATTAATCGTCCCCAGAGAAGCGATCTCTGGATTTCAGTTCAGTGGTTGAGTTTTGCCTCTCCTGAAAACAGGAAGCCTTAATCAACGTGTGGATCAGGACTGAACCTTGAATTCAAGAAAGGATTTGAGGAACTGAGGATTTCATTTGACCTGGTACTTGTAGGTTGACCATCAGCTAAACCATCAGAAACCTTCAGGTATTTCCCACAAGGTGCATTTTCCAGGACTTCTCTATGAAGGGGCCAAATCTGGCTGGGTTTGCAGTGGTAGGATAGGGGGTCAGATTCCTAAGAAAATCAAGCTATGCAGACAACGTGGAGCCTGACACCCGGGGGGTATATCCTCAGAATTTTTTAGTCTTCTAGCTGTTTGTACTGGGCTGAGCTGTCTCCTAGCTTAGACCATCTTATTCAGAGGCATGGGGAAAACAGAACTAACAAACTTAGGGAAGAGAAGTACAATTTCTGAACTTTAATTAATTAAGGAAAACACACTTTTCTTTATCATTTATTGTGATCCTTTGCAATCTTTTCTAAGATACTGAAAGCAGTCACTATTCTAATTAGTACACTGAAATCTCATCTTCTCTCCTTCTTCAAAGTACAAAGCAATTTCATTACAACTCTAAGAGGATGGGCTGCTAAATAGGATGCCTCAATCAATATTAAATCACAGCTTCTTTTCAGGGCTCTAAGAACAAAAATATACACTTTGATAATCGTGCTGTGTCCCCATTATATGACAGCTATATACCATGGCTGCTAATGAGTTGTCATAAAACAATATGAAACCAACCAAATACATTTAGAAATAGAAATTTTGCTTTGAAACAATTCAGAACGAATTTTCCTAAATGGAATATTTAAATATTACTTTTCTGCAGGAATTGTGAAAAATATTTACACATGCTCAATTAAGAAAATGAATATCGAAAGCTTTTTCCTGCCCACCAAGCACAAATCATGACCTTCCAGCCTAGGAATGCTGTGAGATTTGCTTGAAGGTAAACCCAACAGTTTCATATATTTTCTTTTCAGTGACAGACCCCTCAAATCTAAACATAATCAGCTAAAAGTAGCCTGATTTTTATAAGACTGTTGAACCTCCAGTGGCTATAGAATCTGAGAACAAATTTTATTCATTTTTTAAGGCTGGAAAGGCTTCAGAACAGCTCATAAAACAAATAATCAAACAATAAAAAACAACCAGCCAAAACAAACCTCAACCAACCAAAACCCCAAAAATCACATAGTTACTATACCAGTGCTAGTGGTACAACCAGATAAAAATTCTCTTTCAGAAATAAGTCTACATTTGGGTGGGTGACACAATCTGGCTTTAGGAAAGGGGCATGGACATTTTTCTGTTTAAAACGAGTTGAACTTCCTGATGGTGAATCTAGATGATAAAGTTTCTTTGTTGAAAGGCTCTTCAGGATCTACTATTCTCTTACTATAAAGATGCTTAATGATGCAATTTTCATTGGGATTGCTCAGGTTTAGGCTCAGTTCTGGGAACTTTGGTACTTTCTTGCAGTCTTGCAGAGAATTTTGCCCTGTTTGGGAAATGAAATGGAAAAAGGTTTCCTCTAGTGCTCAGTGACACTGAGAAGCTGGGAGTCAGGTGCCCTGTTTCCCTGCTTTTGAATGATGAAATGGGCCTAATATTGGATGACATCTTCTCTGCTATGTGCAGCTCTTTAACAGCATGCTCATTCACTGTGCTACTCTTACATAAAGAGCACACATGAAGCAGATGGGTTTCTCCTCTCCACGAGCATTTAATAGCAGAGTGGAAAGTCTTTGGCCAAGCTTCACTGCTTGGTTTATATGTTACTTCAATGGCATTTTAGGTGCCCCATCTGAGGAAGCACAGGGGTGATAGACTCCAGGTTGCCTAACATACCTAAGTACTTTTTCTTGTGATAGAGTCTGCCCCTTCTGAACAATCGGCAGACTACAGCCCAGCCTACCTAATTTCAGTGCTTTCTTTCTCCATACTTAGGAGACACAGATCCAGAGGAAAATGTTATCTGCTTTTTCCTCTTTGCATGATAATACCGGGAGGCAGTGGGAAGCTCTGCGTGCCACCACTCAGCAGGGAGCCACATTAAAAAATGAAGGGGGGATGGTAGTCACAGTAGTAATGCTCTTATTTTGTACAGTACTATATCAAGCCAGAAAGAAGACCCTGGTCTCCAGGTTATGCTCAGCAGGACAGGGATGGCTCCCCTTCTGTCAACCCTAGTCTGTGTTGGGCCTCTCTCTGCCTTCTTCACTCTCCTAGAGCCGCAGGATAGCCAGAACTGGTGGAGTCATAGGTCTGGCCAGAGAGAAAGGAGAAATCTAACTTTAGCCTAACCGTAAGGGCTCTTAGCTGGAGGAAATCAAAACTGGGCTTCAGGCCCAGCTTTCTGGCAATCCCATACAATTTTCTTTAACTCATCAAAGGGGTAGCAGTGAGGAAGTCTGTAGCAGGGACCTGAAGCCTAGGTCTTTCCTGTTCAGCACCAGCCACTCCTTTTCCTAGTTTGTAACTAGTCCTTGGGAAACGACTTACAACCTCTTTTTTTCTCCTGTCAATATTTGCTTGCCTCAGACACAGCCCAGCTGCAAGGGAAGAGTGCAAGAGCAGGCACTTCTAGGCTGTCTTACACTCTAGTGGTTAAGAACTCTCAGAAGGTAGGAAACAGGGAGACTAGTCTCCACTGGACTGAGAAGACACAAACAATGGCATGCCACTGTGGATGAGCATTTAGTTGCTACAGAAACAGATCAGAGGCCAGTGCCATCTCCACCACTACATACTGCTGTCTTTGCTGCAGCCCTAATCAATCACACCTTTACACCTGTAGCAAAATAAGGGATGGCCATCATCTTCTAGATGAAAGATGTCTGGTGATGGTTGGTCACCATAGTTATACAACCAGCAATCTTTCAGGTTTAGTGTACTTAGGCATCTCCAGGGCAAGGTAGAAGTGAGGTACACCCAGGCTGTTTGAGACTTCCAATGAATTTCAACTGCTTTGGTCACATTTGAAACAGGATTTGAGCTAGTTAGATCCTTTTGTAAGTTACTAAAAAAGGTTTCTAGGTTTTTGCCTTAATATGTGATTTTTTTAATAGGATTCACAAGTATAGCACTGGGAAATGAAATACATTTGAAATGTCTGGCTAGGAAAATGCAATGGCTCTAATTCAAGTCACAGAGAATTTCTCTACTTTAGGACACTTGGTCACCACTTCTGTTATAATCCCATGCAGAGTGGAATTAGAGATGGAGATAAGAGCTTCATGTGTTTCTTTCCAAGATCTCCTTTTCTTAAGCAATCAGTACTCTCCCCTCAAATGGAAAAGTTTCTATTCAAGTGTGAAGCTTCAGTTAGGGGTAGTGGTGTCTTCTGCTCCATCTATCTTTATACCTGACCTTTCTGTTGTTAACCAGAGTCTTACTAAGCATCTAACAGGCAAAGCATTCTGAGAAAAAAAGCATGTAGGCACTTCTACTACAGCTTTGTTTCTACTACAGACTGAATAAGCTGGAATGCAATGCACATATTAATTACAATCCCCTTTGCTGTGCAATCAGAATAATATAGGAAATACTTTCCACTTTCCTTGCAGTGGCCCTGATCCAGCAAAGCACTTAGATGTAGGAATAGTCCCATTCAAATGGGTAGGAATTTTATAGGATCAGAGTCAATGTGTAGGTGAAAGGGATTTCTTTTTTATATGTATATGGAAACACATCTTTACACATAAAATCCAGGAGAAGTTTCAAATTCTTAAAAGACAGTTCTCTAATTTCTGAATATTAGGGTCAGATTAAAAGGAGGCAAATGTTATTGTTAATTTTACAAGAGTTTCTGGGAGGCCTTTTTCTGTTTGGTAGTACTCCTATTAACCCACATGCAGCACCACGGCAAGGTGGCCACATGATCCCTGGAAAAGAGCTGGCTGATGGAATGAGTGGAAAGAAGTTATTCGTCCATCCATGTAGACATGCCCTTAGTCATGCCGAATGAATCACATTTTAAAGAAAAAATGAATTCCTAGATGAGAACGTCCAGTTCTTTGAGATTTATGATAGCACAGTCTGAAGTTAGATCCAAAATTCATGGCTAACTCTTCTCTCCAATTATCTAAGCCAAAATTCTGGACAGGAATAAATATTCTGGAACTCTTGGAGAGTTTGAGATCCAGATCAAACTTTTGCAACTCACATTCCCCTCCAAGGGTTTGCAAGGTATTTTTTAATTGAATGCTTGTTTTCTTCAAAAAATGTGAGGCTTCAGAATTTGTCCTTTCACTTCCAGCTCCATTTTGTCACATTTTGTCTATCCTAACACGTCCAGGTCAGGCATCCAAGTTTTACAAATCCGGCTTTGCATACCTCTCTCTCTTTCCTTGTCTCATTTTACAATAGGAATAAAAGCTCTGTTTGTTAGTAAAGAGCAGAGAGCTGGTGTTTGCAGTGGGGTTCAAAGCACTTGGAATTTGTTGGTTTCTTTTTTTTCTGACTAAGAATGAAAAAGAAAAAAATCCTCAGGCTTATATGCATTGAGATCTGACTGGACACCACCACCAAGTCAGGGTATAAGCATGAGTGCCAAGGAAGCCAGCACTTTGGCTTCCTCTCTAGACCCCTTCTGATTAACCATGGCCTTGCAGTTTGAAGCCCTCAGTCCTCCAAAAGAACACAGCTTTGCTTAATTTTGCACATGGAAATCTCATGTATGAGGACATCTGAAGAGTCAGGGCCCCAGTGAACAAGAGAATTCAGTGAGGGAGCAGCTTGCTCACAGTAAAAGTCAGTTGGGAATTCTGTTCTCCTTATCATCAGTCCACCAAACACTCAAAAGTGACTCCTTCAATAAAGCAATGTTGTTGTCCTCTCTGATGGACACTATGTAGTACTGCTACAGGTGAGTCTTTACACCTGGAAATGTGCAAATATAAGCTCTGGAGCAGGATAGGCAAATAACTCAAAGGACTTCTAGAGACTGAGAGGAATTTCAGCTAAGGTGATGAGATAGCAGGAAATCTGCCTTCTCTCTTCTCAAGAAGAAAATCCTACAAAATCCAGTGATCTGTAACACCTGCCAAAGGGTTAAGCACTGCAGAGCCTCCAGCCTAACAGCCAAGCTCTCTTTGAGTAGTTAGGAGCTCTTTGGCCCATTCTTCACACTTTAGGAGGCCCCTCTCAGAGCAAACATATGTCAATAGTTTAGAGGCAGAAACTATCAAGTCATGCTGTGTTACTCGGAAACAGAGAGAAGAAACTGGTATAATGGGAAAAAGAAATGATCTCACCTGCCTGGTGGTAGAGAGACATTTCTCACAACATTTAATCTCAGAGCTAGTCTTAGCCGCTGGCCATATCCATCATTCATCATGACTTAATGAGAGAGGAATTGTCTTGCACTGGGTGCAGAACAGTGCAACAGCAACAACAATAAACATTTTTGCACTTATAGTGGGATTCTCTTATCTTTCTTTTTTTTTTCCTTTCTTTTGACATATTCAGCACCACACAGCAGGGAATAGTTTGGCTTTGTATGGAGCTGTACCCTTGCTGTGTACTTTACAAAGTAATGGATTGGTGTAGTAGCAAAGGTACAGTTGTGCTGCTTGGACCGTCAGCTCAGTAAGGGCTCACTGGTGGATGCGGAGCCTATGCAGATGAGGAGTGCTAGCCAGGGCATCATATATATCCTCCTTCTTCAAGCTCTTCAGTGGTATTTTGCCAGCAGGACGAAAATACCAGCTGCAAAAATGCCACTGAGCCTTTGTAATCCTTTGCATTTGAATGCTGCTGCTGAGACTGTGGTGCAATGAACAGATAACTGGTTTTCAAACAAGCTGCTTCAGATACCGGATTCATTATAACTGCAGTAGCATTGGTGTCTATGTAAACCCATAGCTATCTTCCTCTCCATCCCAGTCCTACTGAACTGTATGTGTTCATGAAGGGTCCTGGGGTTTTTGCTGCTTGACTTGGAACGTGGTGAAAAGTCATCCTTTGTTTACTTCTTGTTTTGCCCATACCTCCTGCTCATATTAGGTGAACATGGAGATGTCACCTTGTGTCTGTGCACTCTTGCAATAAGTGGTGCACCTCCCAGATTCCTCTCTCTGTCCAGCCACCATATTACACTATAGGGGCAGTCATGGCTAAACCTACATACTCATGTGAAGATCTGATGCAGGAAACACAACACTACCTGAGTAACCATGGAATTATAAAGAAAAAAGTACCACACAGACAGCCAGACCACAACTAAAGAATTATCAAAATGTATCATTAATTTTATAGTGATATCCAATCCAACTAGCTCTCTAGAGATTTTGCTTTCTAGGAGACAAGTGGAGTCAGAAGAATGACCAGCCTAAGGCTTTGGACGACAAGCACCTTGGCAAAATAGCAGAAAGGTGAGTGCTTCTTAAAACACACAGCCCATGCTGGGAGACAACTTCCGAGCACTCACAAGCTCTTTAGCAAGTTGGCCTTACCTGCCGTGTAGCCTGTGCTGTCCCTCCAGGGCATGAGGATCACAGTGTTAGGCAGATCTCTGAGCCACCTGGACAAAAATACAAAATGGCAGCCAAATGAGCAAAGTGCAAAGTAAAAAAAGAATTCTTTCTCACACAAAATCCCTAGACAGGGATATGAATGGAGGATCGAGAAACAATACTAAATCTTGAAATCACAAGCTGTTATAGAGTGGAAAACATGCTGTCAAAAATGCCACCCTTCCTCCCAAATGTGAAGTCTTTTGTCCTAAGGAAAAGGGTTATGAGGAGTCCTGGGGGGGGAAAAAAAGGATACCAATATTTGATATTAGTAAAGTGGCCTCTCCCCCTCCTTTTTTACCCAGGAGTGTTCTCGGAAAAGTCTGGACTGCTTTCGATTATACTGACAAGAATCAACCTGAGGCAAGCATTCAGCATGGAAAACATTTTCTTATACCACCAAAAGTTTGCAGAGTTATAGGAAATGGAAAGCAGAACATTTTAATGAACAGTGTTGGCCTGGATTAGTGGTAGTCAGTGATAGCTGCCCTAACAATGATGCTGTTTATCCATGGATGAGATGACAAATAACCGCATTTCTACGTACAAAGTATGGCATGAGCATAGGAACTGCTCCAAAACCCCTAGAAGTCCAAGAAAGTCTTTCCACCAATTTCACTAGATTTTCACTTGGATCAAGCCCAGGGGTTGAATTTGTTAAAATAGCTTAAGACAGGAGGGTGTTACTTTGAGCTAAAATATGCAAGGTAATTATAAAAATACTTGGTCGTTGAAGTAATGTACAGGGAAACCACTGTTTGTTAATGGGAATAGCAATGGGCTTAATATGTCTAACTGGAGGTAATAAATAAATCAGTCTCAGATTGAAAGTCTGGGTAGTTACATGAAGCCAGGGTAAATGAAGCTCTAATATTCTTAGATATGCTGTATAATAGGGATTGAATTTAATGAGGACTTCGGAAATTGGTCTAGAGACAGCAGAGCTTTAATAGTCAAGTGCTGCTTTATAAACCTTCTTAAGTGAATGTTGCTTGACTATATTGCTGCATTATCTGCACCAGCTAGAGATACATTTGCAAACAAAAGTTTGAATTTAGAAAAAGAAACTCTGTCAAGACTCCAATTTCACATCACAACACATCAAAACTCACATCTTTGTATGTCCTGTTCCTGTACATCTTGTACTTTTGAACTGTTTTTGATCCAATTCAAATACCTTGCTGCCTTCAACCTATAAATTTCAATCTGTTTTGGTCATAACAGTGGAATAGTACAGGTTTATTCCATCAGATAAAACAATTCCTTTAAATTCTTGTGGGTGTTAAACGTCTACTACCACAGTGCTAGTTGTTATAAAAGCTAATTCTAAGCTATGTTCCACCTTGAAATGCTTTCATTTGGAATTTCTTCCAGTCTTTTTACAGTGAGCAGGTTATTTGGAAGTTTTTCCTTCTCATTGCCTGTATAAATTCATAGACTGTGTGTCTAATTCCTGTCTGAAGACAGGTACAGGTCTCACCCTGAATGTGCCTGGAACTGATTCTTTAGAGCATCAGTTACAGCTTGTTTGCTTGTATTGGGGTTTCCAGAGGAAGTTCTTCATCATAACCAATGCAGTGTCTCATTCCTCCTGTACAGTTTTTCACAGCTTGGCAAAAAATAGCACTAAGTAGTGACCAAAGTATTGAGTATATCTGCATGTCAGTTCAGTGCACAGACACTGCCGGGAACCTAATCTGCAGATGTAGATTAAGCTTCATACATCTTGGTGTGGAGAACACATGGCTGCAATACGTGCATGTGTGTCTGCTGTGGTCAGTAAGCTGGCTGCACTCAGAATCCATGGCATTCTCCATCTGTCTCTTGCCAAACATAAATGAAGAGAGTCATTCTGAACTATCTCAACACTGCAAGCTTGTCTAGGATTTATAGGTTACTGGTCTATTCTTTGTGAGGACAAGCAAGACTGCCTGGAGCTAAGACAGGGTACAGAAGGGACTGGGGACAATCTGTCTTTCTGGAAGTCAATGGAAGCATATCCAACAGATGCTGCAGCCCTTGCCACGAACAAGAAATAAATTCAGACCTGCCTGACCCCAGCTGAGTCTGAAACCAATCCCCCTTCCATCTCCTTGAGCAGTGTTGGCCTGAAAACAGCAGAGTACTCATGTCCTGGAGTTGTCCTTTCTATTTGTGAGCCCTACACACACTCCCACAGGCAGAAACACGGAGATTACTAAATCAGGAATGTTTTCTCTCTATAGGTGGGAGAAAAAAATGGGAAGGAAGGTGTACCTGGAGATGGGGTGAGAAAAAGCCACCAAGCTAATTTAGGAAAGGCAGCTTACTTAGCACAGCATACAAACACTCAAGGGGACAGCGCATGGAAACATTTACCGTCCTGGGGTGGAAGAGAGAGCTCATCCAAAAGATCATTTCAGAGCAGCACTGTGACTAAGAATATAGAGATGTTCTTCCTTTATACCTAGAGTAGTTCCCTTTCAAGCCATCTTCCACCTTCTCCCCCACTGTGTTTTTTTAAAAGGCAATAGTTAAGGTGAGTCAGGGAGAAAAAAAACCCAACAAACCAATTAGGATGGCTCAGGCAGGTAGATGATATGCTTCTCCCATGTGTCTTTTCTAAGCAAGGAGTCAATTTTGAAAGGGGTTGAGGCTGGTGGTGGAAAGGAATGCCCTTTCTTCATCTGCCCCAATAAAGGGATATGGCAGATGCCTCTCAGGAGAAAGGGATCTTGAGATATTTAGGCATAATTGATGGGAGATGAAATAGGATTTCCTTATAGTAGATGGTGATACAGAGTTAAGGTTAGGGGTGACAGCAGGTCTAGATACTGGGCAAGGAGAAAAGCAGAGCTAGGGTGAGCAGAAAAACAGAAACAGTAGGCTTTTCAGGATTTTCCAGATGACTCTGAAGGCACATGTAATAAGAAGAGCTGCTTATTAGATGTGGTGGACTGACCTTTGCACCTTGACTACTTTTTTTCTGTACAAACTGGCCCATCCCACTGCATATATAGGATATTTGAAAGGAAATAAGCAAAATCCACAGCCGCTGTGGGGCACTTGGCACAGCATTGTGAGCATCACAGCCACGCAAGGGCAGCCTTGAAGCTTGTGATTTTCTTCCAAGGGAGCATGCTGCTACTGAAACATCTGCAGCCTCTCAGATGAGCAGGTTTGGGAAAACAGCAAGGAAGTGATTGAGCCAAAGATTTGAAGCAATAGGAGTCAGGAGAAAGACATCTTAGTCTGATCTGAACATCACTGAGCAGCTGAAGTGCAGAGGCACCAGCATAAACAGAGCATAGCTGAACACCCAGCTTTCCCCTTGCTCCTCCAAGCTACACAAACATGGCTCACATGTAGAGCATAGAGGAAGCCCTTCCAGCTGTCTGCCTGGCACCTTTGCAGCAAAACAGAAATCATTTTGGCTTTCAATTTCTACAAAAACCCTCATACTTCTTAAAAAAATATAAAAGACCCTTTTGTGGCTGAGCAGCATGAAAGCAAACTCCAAGTCTTTCTGTTGTTTCAGTTATCCTTATTAATAAGCAAAAATACTAATGGCCTAAATGCATGTGTCACCGTGGAGATGGCTGGTGTCATTCTGCTCCATCATTCTGATGATGATAAAAGGACACAGTACGAGACAGTGATAGGACAAAGAACAATGGGTTCAAACTAGAATGTAGAAGATTTCACCTCAACATGAGGAGAAACTTCTTTATAGTGAGGGTGAGAGAGCACTGGAACAGGCTGACCCAGGGGGGTTGTGAAGTCTCCTTCTCTGAAGACTTTCAAAATCCACCTGGATGCATTCCTGCACAGACTACCCTAAGTGATCCTGCTCTGGCAGGGGGGTTGGACCTGATGATCTCTTGAAGTCCCTTCCAACCTCTGATATACTGTGATACTGTGATACTGTGTTGCCATACTGCATCCAGCGTACTCTGGTATTATTAATAATTGCATTGTGAAAGGCCTTTATCAGCTGGATTAGAGCAGCAGTGGTGGTCACACTAGGAAATCCAGAGCTTATCAATACAGTAGCAATTATATAATTGTGCCCCAGAAGTACGCTGTCATTAAAGAAGTCTCTGAGATACAGAAAAATCCAGTGGCTGAATCATAAATACATTGATTTGTCCAAAGTCCCTCTCATCACTAATCTATTTTTCTGACTGTTGAGGAAAGAGGCTGATGATTGTCCTGCTCTGATCATTTAAGGATCACCTCCAAAACAATGCCCTTTATGAGAACTTCCAATCAGGTTTCAGACCTTATCGTAATGTGGAGGCAGCTCTTCTCAGGGTCAGCAATGATTTATATACGTATAATTTGCAGATGGCAACTTACTGTCAGCTGTTTTATTTTTGGATTTCTCATCTACTTTTCACAGAACAGACTACACAGTCTTGTGCTCAGCTTAGGGAAAAGCAACTCCATGATTTCCAGCATGGCTTTCAGTGAGTTCAGCCCTTGTATCACCACATCCACCAACTGATTTAGCAAACAAGATGGGATTTTTATTTTTTTTTCATCCCTCCCACAGCTTTGCCTACCAATTTCCTAAAAATGAAAGCTTTGGGTTTATGCTTTAGTAGAGATAGTATCTTTTGTATTGCCAATTAAGCAGCAGTGGGACTGAGTTGTGTGTGAAGTTCAGCTGTGTGTCTCAGACCATTGACACCACAGCTAAGGTATCAATGAAATCCTCTCCTACTAACCCAAAGCAACATACTCTTTGAATCTTCCACGTTAACAACATATAGACAGGGCTGAATTTTCCTCTTTGCTTCAGCACTTTTATATTGCTTCTCTCTTTTTCTTTCTTTTGCTGAAAAAATGAGATCATACCACTAAGGCTTGGGTTCCTCTTCATGAAACCATTGTGTGGTTTTATGAAATGCCATTAAATATCAAGTACATAACCAGGACTGAAAGTAGGATAGACCCCAAAACATCTTACCCCTGTCTGAATGTCCTAACCAGTGAGTTGCAGAATGACTTTTTTTGACTCATGAAACTCGTATTGCTGAAAAGTAGCCAATTTCACGCCATTTACCTGGGGCATTTGGGCTCATATCTCAGCATTCCAAGTGGGGAAGGATCATAGTTCCCATTTAGGGCCTTAACTCTATTGCTGTCACTGAAAGAAAATAGTTATGAACTGCCTTATTTTTTAGGGTCTGGTTCTTGTCAATGTGAATTAGGAATGCTCAGACTTATGAACCAGGGCCAGATAGGTATCCAGCAGTATGTACCCAACAGTGTCAGTTGGCATGAGTGTGGCTGGGACAGGATCTGCTATTAAGATACCGTTTCTGACTTGGGGTCTTTGCTTTTCCTGTTTTACGCTTCTGTAAAAGGCACTTCAGTGTCTCAGGAAGTCAAAGACAATTGTTTTTCTTCTTTTCTGCAACAAAAAACAAGACCCGATGTGGGACTGACCACCACCTTTTTGTAACACTTCACAGTGATATCAAGCAAGATGTGCCTTGCATTGCCTGGTGTACACAAACTGATTAATCCCATTAACTTCAGGATCCTGCTCACATGCTTAAATCTGACCACGTGTCTAAGTGTTGTGCTAAACTGAGATCATGGTGCTCTGCTTCTCTATTCATAAAGCCAGTGTGGTTTTATGTCAAGTTCACAAGAGCTTCTTGAATCCATTTTGAAAACAGCAGCCTAACCTGGAGTACTTTGCTTTTTGTGTCACAGAATTGTCAGGGTTGGAAGGAACCCCAAGGATCATCTAATTCAAACCCCCTGCCATTGGCAGGGACACCCTCCACTAGATCAGGTTGCCCAGAGCTACATCCAGCCTGGCCTTAAAAACATCCAGGGGATGGGGATTCCACAACCCTGTGCAATCTGTTCCAGTGTCTCACCACCCTTACAGTGAAGAACTTCTTCCTGACATCTAATCTAAATTTACCCTCCTCTAGCTTGAATCCATTTCCCCTAGTCCTATCACTACCCAACACCCTAAAAAGTCCTTCACCAGCTTTCTTGTAGACCCCTTGTAACTCTTTGAGCAAGGTAAAGGTACAGGCAGCAGACAATTTGTGACCATGTAGCATCCGAATGCAACAAGTCAGAGGCTTTAATGATGTATTTCAACAACAACAAAACCCAAACATGAAACTAGTTGGTCTGGATCTTACTTTCCCTTGTTAAAGCTCACTCCTCCTCCTGTTTCTTCTTCTTCTGTTTCATGATAGCACCTCAGGGTTTGTCTCTCCTGCTTATACAAATGCTAAGAGAGAATTCCTGCTTTGAAGAGATGTGTTCTCATGGAAGATGAAGCAGCAAAGATACTGCAAAAAAAGAAGGAAAGGGAAAGAAGCAGCACTGAGGGGAAGAGGAGAACACATGGTGGGTTAGCTGGACAGTTAGATGTTTTTAAAAAGCCATAATCAAAAAATATATAAATATTGTAAGAGCTGGGAGCTGGTGGATCTGTTAGGGATTTTTCTTTTCTTTCAATATTCACAAAAATTCTGTAAAAAGTATTGAAGCTAATTTTAATGGATGTAATAGGCTGAGCTTTGCCCTTTTTTTGAGGAAATGTTGTTTTTTTGTTGTTTTGTTTTGTTTGCTTTTTTACCTTTTCATCTTTTTAACGCCTTTTCAGGTGTCTAGAATTTCTAAACAGTAAGTCAGTAGGACAGAAAATTCATCAGTAAGGCTCCCTTTGATCTTCTCAGAATGGATGTCTGCAGATATTCCCTCAAGTCCTCTGTCCACCTCTTATTGACAGATTTGACTGCAGCTAAACTGTAGGAGGCCAGAAATAATGTCAAAGCTTTTTTTATTTTTTTTTAACTTCAGTAAATGCAGCTCTTTAAGGATAACATCTACTTCCTGAAGACTTTCACTTCAGAAGAAATCCAGGCCTTTACAGGCAAATACCCTTTCCTTCCCCTTTTCCTCCCTTGCTGTGCCTTGTCTTGCCTTCCCTTTATAAATTTTTCTCTTGATGCTCTTGATACCCTCATGAAGTTGATGTTGTTGTTGCCCATCACCTCTAACTCCAGCACTTGCCTAGTGAAGCAATTCAGGGGAAGGTACAGCTCCAAATACAGTGGAATAAAATGCAGTGGGAGGATGAAATTAAATGTGATGCTCTCTCTCAGGTGGATAAATAAGCCACATTTGGAGTCTATGACTCTTCCCTTCTAAAACTGGTGGCACTTTCTGTGCATGTATTCTAAAATATGTTTTTAAGGTAGGTTATTATACCTTGTGTTCATCTGACTAACTGTCTGAATGTCAGCTAGTCACCCTCAGCTCCCTCTGCAGTTAGTGGAGATCTAGTCCAGGGAGTCAATGATTCATTTAATCCTAATTAGATACCCAAAATGAATGAGAGAATCATACCTGAGTTGCTTGTTTACAGAATCATAGAATCAGTCAGGGTTGGAAGGGACCACAAGGATCATCTAGTTCCACCCCCCCTGCCATGGGCAGGGACACCTCACGATCTCCATTGCTTATGAGAGAATGACTGCCTGAGTGACTAACTCACCTGCTGCCATCTTAAAGACATCTGAAGGTTGGTGAGGCAGATCCTGCCTTCTCAGACTGATTTCTGAGGTTTCATTTCATTCTCTGATGATTCAAGACAGCCAGCATGGCTTTACTAGGGGCAGGTCCTGCCTGACTAACCTTCCAGTATCTGAGGGGTGCCTACAGGAAGGACGGGGAGAGACTGTTTACAAGTGCCTGTGGTGACAGGACAAGGGGCAATGGCTTCAAAGTAGAGAAGGGCAGATTTAGCTTGGATATGAGGAAGAAGTTCTTCTCTATGAGGGTGGTGGAACACTGGAACAGGTTGCCCAGGCAGGTGGTTGAGGCCCCTTCCCTGGAGATATTCAAGGTAAGGCTCTACGACGCCCTGGGCAGCCTGATCTAGTTGGGGGTGTCCCTGCTGCCTGTGGGGAGGTCAGACTGGATGACCTTCCAGGCTGGACCATTCTGTGATTCTACCTGGGTTTGTGCTACTTTATTCATTCTTTGTTAGCTAATGAACCTACATTCTGTCTTTGAATGCTCGGCCTTGGAGGACTGTATTTAATGATTGCAAAAGTTGCAAATATTTACATTTCTACTAGTATATAGTGGCAGGTGTGCCTTTTGTTGTGGAAATACTTCATTGCTTTGGTGGTACAGACATCAGAAAAAATCTGTCACGTATCCAAGTAATTTTATTTAGACCAACTATTGAGAAAATAATAATATCAGAGAAATAGTGGCTATTAATATTCATTATCATATACCTTGAAATCCCATATGCAAAATGTCATCACAGCTTGTATTGGTTTTGTAGTTCCTGCCCCTGACATGCAGTTGTTTGAGAACCTCACTGGTAGTAGTACTGAGAGAAAGTCTCCACTTGCAATTTTTTGCAGTATCTGGATAGGAAAAGTAAAAAAAAAAAGGTGGAAAGATGTGGGATATTTTCATCACAGTCTCAGAGAGATAACCAGATTGAGCTGTCTGTAATAAAGGAGAGTTTTAAAAGCATTATATGGAAATTGAAGAGGGAAGCAGGTCCTTGAGTACTGCTGAGGTATGTATATGCTGAACGATTGATTGAAACTGAGGGAAGATTGGAAGATTTTGAGTTTTACTTCAGCTTGGAATTTGGAAAATAAACACCAAAATGTGTTAGCTTATCATGGTTCAGCTGGAGATGGAGGAAAAGTGAAGTAATAGCTAACTCAAGCAACTGTTTTAGTGTGATAACATGTTGGAAACTTAGCAGCAGATACAGAAAGAAGGAAGAAGACTTAGGGGTGAGATTCATCTCTCCTAATTTCAAGGATAGGATCCATCTCACTGAAATGTGGGTGTATAGAGAGTGATTCACTGACCAAACGTAGGAGTCTGCTTTACAGTGAGACAAGTTGCTTCCTAGGCTCTGCAGACCACATTGACTAGATCCCCAGTGCCAGCAGTGGGTGTGCAGACTTCCAGCTCACATGTAGACTCTTGCATTGCACCATCCTACACTACCTCCTACCCAGGCTGGCTTTAGGGATGGGATTCACTTTGTCTAATTTCAGACATCTCCACAGTACACATCTACACCAAGCTGATCACCCTGGGCTCCCTGCACAGTCAATGGAGACACACAGGTATTTTTAGGGAATGAGTCATGACAATACAGATCTGTCCCTCCCAACTGTAGCCCAACTTTTGGGCTACAAAGCCAAAGCTCTTCTTGCTTGATCCTGTCATTCCTTGTACACTTGTATATACTTAAAAGAAGGAAACAAAGAGGCCATCAGTGTAGTCTTATGGTAACCTGAAGAACAGGGAGCTGCAGGGTCAGTTTTGCAGAAGGCAAGGAAGCCAGGGTTTCTCCCAGCTCTGTTTCCCCATCTCCAGGTAATCTTCAACTCAGTCTTGGTGCTTACAGCCAGCTCTAGACATACAGTCCAGAGGGTGGCACCGCTGTCACCTTTGGCCCTAATTCAGTCATCGACACCCACACCCCAGTGAATCTTAGCCCTCCTTTTGTGGTGCCTCACTCTCTGTGTTCAGAGCTTGAAGTGCCTCCAGGCTCTACCTGGAGCCCATTTCTGCACTGTGACTTCTGCATCATGGCCATATACCCAGAACTGTGTCTTCATGTACCTCAGCTGTGGGCATGCATATCCTTTCTGAGGCTCAGAAATCATCTGAGTCCCAGTCTTGCTGAAACTATTATTTCAGTCAGGCATTTGCCAGAGGAAACTGTTTATGGAAAAGTTCATTGTAATTTTGCCTTTATTTTCATAAAGTTATTAGGGGAAACATTGTTTTACTTGTTCTTGGCTTCTAAGATCTTGTGCCAACAGTGCTCCCAGTTGCAAGACCAATAAAATTGAGACCTTATGAATTGAGAAAAAAGGAGTGGAAGTGAAGGGCTTTGGTTTCTAAGTGCCTTGCAAACTGCATATACATATGCAGAAAGGAGACATTTAGCCATCACTCAGATGGCAGTGACTGCACAGCAGCCAGTTGAACTATTAAACTGCTGCTTTGGACAGGAAGGAAAGAAAATTGCTAAACGTCAGGAAAAAATTGAGGAAGAAATTTAGATAAATGGGACATAATTACCTGAACTGGGACTGAGCCAGGACACTGGAGCAAAATATCTTCATTGTTTGGGTTTACCAGAGACATCAAATATTCCTTTATCAGGAATTTGGTCTCTTACTATGCAAGAAAGTAGTCAGATCTCTCTGAGCAATGGCACTCTTGGTGAGCCTACAATCCAAAAACATTTCCTTGTAGAACTTTATCCCTGACACCTCCCCCAGTCCACATTTGCTTAGCTCTAATAGATGCTTGGAATCACTTCTTTTGAACAAGCAATGGTGGATTTAGTAGCAAGGCACAGTTTTTCCAAGTGCAAAACACAAAATATAACTAGCTACACATCTGTTTCTGCGTGGAGAGATGCAGTCCAAATCCACTGGAGACAGGAAGAGCTAATTCAGCACTCTTTCTGAGTGCCATTAATCCACATATTTAATGCAAACACAACATTAGAACTAATTCTGGCTCTGATGTAGAAAGCAGATGTACAAGGTCTATGTGTGTCAGAAAATCCAGCTTTCCAGATTACCCATCATTTGTGGTTTGGATGTTAATGTGGTAGTCAAACCTCTTAGGATTATCTACCTGTCAGGAAGAGAAAAGCAGTAGTATTTTCTGTTAGGCAAATGTTACACCACATAAATGAAGTCGGTCCATTGCCAGCTGCCTTAGAGGATTGTCTAAGGATCCACTGTGGTTATTCTGTTTCAGAACTAAAACTTGTTTATCTTGCTAAGTGAATTTAATTATTTGGATTATATATGGAGGGCAAGATCATCAAGGATGGCTCCATTTTGTGTATTTCAATGTCTGGGTGCTCAGCAAGGTTACACTGGCTGAGGCCAAAATTTGGAAGCTGGCAGCATACCCAGGAGCTGTACCCCACAAGTGCTCTACAGACTCAAATTCTTATGCAGGTGTCTGAAGCAAAGCTTCTATTCCTGAGCCAAAGGCACACTGACATGTGCAGGACAGAGAATAAGCAGTTAACACCTACAAATTTCTTTCCTATCCTTTAGGACCTGTCTTCTTGAATTCCCTTTGTGTCTCAACTGGCAGGTCCCCACTGGGACAGATTTCAGCTCACCCCTGAAGCAACATACATGACAGTGAGAGGCAGGGGAGCTGTCTGCTGGGGGCAAGACTGGGACTGGTGCAATTAGCACTTGAGAGGAGATGGGATGAAAAATTTACCTGGGTTGGCCAGTTCAGAGTTTCCTGAAAAGTTTTTTCTTCCCCCTAGCCAAAATGAACCCCCCCATGTGCAGAGGTGGCATCCCCTGGTCAGGCTGGCTGGGACAATACCTTAGTCCCAGTGCTCTGCACCATGCACCTCTGCCCTGGGAAAGACAAAGAAAACAAAGAGCAACATTACCATAAAGTAAAAACTCTTCGGTGGGGGAGGGATTTTTAGTGCTGGTTCTTGTGATCTTTACCATCTGTAGAACAGATGGAGCTTCATTATGAGGAAGGGAACACCTTGAGAAGCATTATAATCTCACACCAGCCAGGAGAGAAGCAAAACCTGACTGTAGTCAAGATCTCTCTCAGGGAGGATTTCAGCTTGTGTTTATGAAGGTTTGGGGAGCAGGGAAAAGAGGCTAATGAATGGTTGGCCAAAAAAAAAAAAAAACAAAAAAAACCCAAAACCCAAATGCTGCCATTAATTTTGTTAGCATCTGAGGCAAGAAGAGCAGGAGTGGCTTTATATAATTCTCTATCTGAAATAGCAGAGTGTATATTTTTTAATACTGGGAAGCAAACCTCCTGCTCGCACCTTAAAGCTAAAGTTAGCTGGGTGGATTTTGATTGCAGGGTTTAGTATAAATGCTTTTATTTTTGTTTGTTTAACCTTCAGTATCTCTGAATCTGGCACTCTTGCAAATCCCAAACTCACAGCAAATCTCAGCTCTACCCTCTGTGTTTTTCCTGCATTGGCATGCAAATACCAGGAGCCCACAAAATGCATGCAGCTCAGGAGCAGTGGATGCAGAACAGATCTGCAAAGAGGCTGTGTCTATTCCCGCCACATGTGGCCAGACTGCAGCAAGCCCTGTAGTGGGGGGCAGGCAGATCCTTAACCCCCTGGCAAGTCTGCACCTGGCTTCTGCACCACAAAGTCATAAATCAGCCATGGGAACCACCAGCAGCCCTTGGGTTCTACCACCCTCCTGACAAAACGCAGCTGAGCTTCAAGTATGAAATGAAATTCAGGTGTGTGGGGGGCTGCAGGAACAACTCCATGACGCTCCAGACCCCTAGGGGTGAAGAAATGCAGCTTTGGGAGAACAGCCTTTGCTCTTGATGACTTCCTAAAAATTCCCCTCTGCTAGTTCCTATGATCAGATATTGCTGATCTCAATACCTGCAGCTGCTCAGATAACTTGGCATGTTCTTGCCACCCTTGCAATGATTACTGTTTACCTACTAGAGGTCTGAGAAGCCTTTTTACAAACAGTCTGATCTGCTACATACAAAGCACAGGACTGGGCATCAGGAGCCCAGCTGCAGTCCTTCTCCAGCTCCTCCATACAATTTTCCTTCGCACTCTTTAGCTGTCTCGTCTCTTCCTCTCTGTGTTTATGCAGTGCCTAGCACTACAGGGCAGGGGTCTCCGCCGAGCCTCTAGCAAGCAGCACCACAACACAATAAAGACATGTTCCTTTAGAAACTCTACCACCTTCCATGAATAGCTGCAAGTTTGGTTCTGATCCAAGCAACCTTATCCACAAAGTACAGAGAGAACCTGTCGTGGTGTGAAATACTGAACTCTGCCTCTGTTGGAGGAAAGCCACAATTTATCAAGCTGAACACCATGAGGAGCAGATCTGTCTGCCTACCTAAATCTTCCTTGCTAGTTAATAGCTAGACAGGGAGTTTAGTCTCATTTTAATCTTTTTTTTTTTCTTTTTTGAAACTCAGAAGATCATTTATTCAAAGTGAAATGACTGCAGGAGATGGAACTTGTAACAGATTCAGAATTAACATAATGATATTTGATAATAATCATAACATTTCATAATATTGATTGCCAGAGAGAACTGACGGCAAAAGAATGTACCAGCTGTCTGTACGTGTAACACCTCCCAGCTTTTTAACTTTTTGCCTCCTGACAAAAAGTATCAGACAGGAGCCTTATTTTTGTTGTTGTTGTTGTTTATTTATTGGGGTTTGTTCATTCACAGAGAAGGAAAAGAGAGATGGAGGAAATGTGAACATTACAATATCTTCTCAGGAAGGCAAACACCTTAAAACCATGATGTTTGCACAGAGGTGTTTTCAGACCTTACAGCTTCTTTCTCAACTGCACACGAATAGCCTAAAGAGTAATCCCTGATCCAGCCCTTCTAGATGCCCACTGGAATTACAAAGGCTCCAGGAAGCTATGCCTAAGCCATGAATGGTGGCTGTAGCCGAAGCTGATTTCAAAAAGGGACTATTCCCCCATCCTGAAGAGCTATGACATATTTCACACCTGTATTGCTGAACCCTTTTTTTTCCCCTTTTTAACCTCTTTTCTCCTTCTAGCCTCAGGCTACCTGTGTCCAAAGTGCCTCCTACATACAACTGGATGCATGAACCTCTGGGGACAGACCAGAAAGCATAAGCAAAAAAACATCCCAGGGATAGTGCAGCTGTGTGGATCACTGCAGGCCAGTCCAGTGCATGAAGCTACGATTTTAGTTGTGGGTACACATGGAGCCTGGATGTTTCATGGGTCCTAACTCAATGGCTCTTTTAACCCTTTGCTGGACAGAGCTGTGATGGTGGTCGTGTGGCTTTTCCAGTGGCTAGATGCTTCAAACTTCTTCATTTTTACCACAATAGTTACCTACAGATGCCCGGCAGCGTTTTAACTTTCTAGGTGCTTAGCATTTTCTAAAAAGCTGGGTATGTCAAGAGGAAATTTCAAAATCTCAGTCACATCAGTTAGCATTGTCTGGAAAAAGTGAAGTGTTTCCCAAGACTATGAAGGTTTGAAGAAGATAAATCAGCCTACCTCTTTCAAATCTTATTCTAGCTCTTTAATTATAAAATCTTACAGTTGGTGAGCTTTTTTGACCACTCGAGGGGAAATGAATTGCTAAATTTGTACTGTGGAGAATTTATATTGTGGGAAATTGTTGTCACTCCTACCACAACTTAAAGGCATGAGTGCTTCTTTGTGCTAAGAAACAATCCAGAGGGTCTCTGCACAGCAATGTACATGTATTGGAGAGCTCACTTGAGCTGCCAGACCTCTTCCTTAGCTATTTACCTATGTTCTGTGATAAGTTATACTGAAGCCCTTGAAGGTCTGGGTGAGGAATTTGTTATGCACATGCAGTGTAATGACACTCTGGCAACATCTGTGGCTGACATTTTCTGTCATGAGATGGAGTTTAACAACAATGTGAAATCAGGACTAAGAGGCATTATCTGAGGGAGAGAGGGGGAAGAAAAGAGGGAGAGAGAGTCTGTTGACTTAAGAATTCCTCCAAAGAGCATGGGATAAGAAAATAAGGAGACTGGTAGAACAGTCAGTCCTTGTTTGGCTGGCTGGCTGGAGATTGAAAAGATCAAATATTTACTCCCAGTGCAGAAGAATAGCTGGATCTCTGGCTGATTGGAAGCAAAGTGATAGTGAGCACTGTTAAAATAACATAATGTTTAATGCATAATGGAGGTTTTTTGGCCAGTACTCTGGTATTCAGCTATACCTGTGCTTTGGAGAACTGTTCATCATTGCAAAAATTTACTCTGTGAGGAAGGTGAATTGGGGAAGGAAATGTACATTAGGACTGGGGAGATGAGTGGTTTTGTAAGGAAATCAAAAAAACCCACTGACCTAAACAGAGAGGAACACTCCCAGAGGAGAGTTCATTTGTCACTGGCAATGCACTCCCTGTCTGTAGAGCTGGCTATACAAGAGATAGAAGATGATGGACACTCAGCACCCATTTTCTGCCTGGTCCTCACTGCAACACCTACAACTCTGGTGCTGCTGCCTTCCTTTTCACGAGGCCCAAGCAGCAGGCACAGGAAACCAGTCCACAGGAAAACATTCTCTTTTCAGAGGATACTAAGGTATTTTGTGGGGCTTTCACAGCTGAACCATTCAAACCCATGAAAATGAAGGGTTTGTGAATGAGAATGTGCCTCAAGCAATTGCCCTTTTTTTTAGGGGCACTTTGTTTATGAGATGACAGCAGCTGCTGTGTGTTTTGAGCAGTGCATAAAGCAGAAGATGGTATGTGTCTGAAGATCCCCTTGCCAGTAATCAGGGAAGCAAAAAGAAGTAATAAAAGGCACACCCTGAATTTCAGAATTGCTAAGATACTTCAGTCTAATGACTTCGGCTGGATTTGCAAACACTTGGCACCTCTACAGATTCAAGCTCTGCTTCTTGGGCCAGTGGATATAAAACCAGGAGGACTGCATTAAATGTGGTAGGTGAAAGGAGAATGAGGCTCAAAAGACACATCTGCTTTAGCTCGGTATTCTTCAGATTCTTAAAGCCTTGGTGAAATCCTGAAGATTTTACCTAAGGTTGATTCATCCTTGCTCAAGGAAAGCATTCTCTTGTTGCAGTGGATATGTTGCCAGAGGAAATTCTTAAGGATTTGTCTGATAATGAAAAGATGATTGGAATGGCTGTGTAAAAAGCCTAAAATGGTGAGAAAGTAGCAGCAGAGTGGTTTGAGAATAATACATTGGCTTCTCTGTGTGTATAGCTCCACTGCATCTTTTGTGTAAATTCTCAGTATTCCTGGAAAAGAAGAATATCAACCAAAGGTGGCATTTTCCAGGAAACTCTTTAAAAAGAATCATCCTCATAATCATTCACTAGAGACCACCAGTATACTTGTGTGTGAAATTTTAAAGCCTTTTGAGAGAGCAGCTGAATTAAAGTTTGAAATTGTTGTTCTGTGAGAGAGACTTTTCCCAGATATATTATGCTATGATTCCACACACCCCCTCCCCCCTCCTTTGTTCCTGTTGGTCAAAATGTTGGTCATTTTAAGGAATTGATAAACCTAATCATTTTAAGTAATTGTTCTGCCCAACAGTTTCTTCTAGGAACTACAGATGAACCAATTCCTAAACATAAAATAATGGAAAATATGGGAGCAGAAGCGCTTAAAACATTGCTCAGAAACCATACACCAAAGCTTAATGTGGTGATTCTTCCAGGTGCTGAAAGGTGTAAATCATTATATAAAACATTTCCCATGGTTGTTTATCTATGGATTCAATAACCAAATAAATGACTTGGTGGTGGTAGAACATGAGAAAGCACAAATGGGAATGGGGAGAGCTTGCTTCACTCTGAATCAAACTGCTCTCTGCTTAAATTCCAGTAGCAAGTCATCAAGTCATGGCCTCTGCTAATGAGCTACAGCCTACAGTTTTTCATCCAGCCTGCTTTTTAATCCCTGCCTGTTTTTATTTTCTCTTGAGGTACTATGGAAGAGCCAGGTGAAAAGTTCTGCTACCATTCAGCCTGCATGCAGCTGCATCTTTCAGTCTGAAGCATCCCATCCAGGAGACACTGATTTATTGAAGGGGATTGAACATGTTGGAGATGGTCTGCTGGACAGGTGAGAATCTATTAAAAGCACTGAGAGAAACTTCAGAGTCAACCCGATTCAAAATGGAAATCACAGATGATTGTAATTAGGAAACTACTGGGAGAATGGCAGGAGAAAAGGTGATTTTTGATCTTGCCAAGTGTATAGACTTGTTGGTATGATGGCTAAAGTGCCTTAGATGCTCTTCATAAATGTCAGAGAGAAAAATGCACCTGCTGGGGAAAAATTTGGTGTATGTGATATCTGAATGTCTTGTTGGAGACTCCTGTCTCCCTCAGTTACAGAAGCAGCCTGAGGTGATTAAGATTCCAACATAGATGTCCTAATGAGATGTCCATTGAGGAATTCTGAAACTGCCACATCCTAGAGCTGGTTCCTGGGAAGGATGAATTTAGAGCATTGCTTTTCCATGCAGCGAAGGATGGCTCCCCAGGAGAGGGAGGAGCGAGGCTAAAGCAACACAACAGACAGGGAGGTTTAAAGAGCTGCTGTATGCACTCTGGTCTCTGCTTCTCATGCTAAGAAGCAATTGAAATATTAAAGGTAATAAAACATGATTTAGTTCATGCTGTGAACTTCAGTTATTTACTTCAACTCACACTTTGCATTTTATCTGCTGGGCCTCAGACTGTCTATGTTGATAAATCACCATGTTCCAAGTACAGAAGGAGGGAAGAACACTTTATTTCATAACTATTCAATTATGAAAGCAGGGGAGGAGGTAAAAGTGCATGAATCATATAACTTTTTCCAGAGTTATCAATATCTCTAGTGTCATCCTTATTTTACCCTTTCTCAGCCAGGGATCCTTGTCCTTATTTTAAGGACAGAAATAGCAACTTGTCCAAGAAGATAAAGACAAAAATGAGTTTTCCCACTATGATTAACCTTTTCCCATCTTCAAACCTGCACAAACCTGTGCTATGATTACAAAACATCCCCTCCAGGCCAGGCATCCTCTGGACCCAAGTCCTTCCTGCTGAAAACCCCAAGCTGTGCTCACAACTTGTAGCATGAGGAGGTTGTCAACAGCAGCACAGTGAGGCTCAAAGAGGAACTGTTGGTGTAGTCTTAAAAGCCTACCCTTAAAATGATGAATTGTAATACTAATTGGTGGTGTCCCTGATAATTAAATGGAAGGTTGAAAGTTATTTCCTTTTTTTTTTCCTTCCATTTCTATCCTTTTGCTACCCCCAACAAAGGACAAAATGTCAGTCATAGCTTCAACTCAGCAGAGCTTTGTCACTTTATCTCTGATTTAAATGTTATCTGAATGTTAGCTCTTTACAATTGCTTTCCTTTATTTAACCAAAAAGGCAAAGCAATCATCATAGGAAAAAAACCCAACAAAAACCAAACGTCATGAGGTCATATAATGCATGTTGCTTACCTAAAGGAACAGGGTACCTCCCATCCTATCTATCTGGTAAATAAATACTGGAGAAAGTCTTTCTCTCTCTTGCTGTTGTTTATACATTTTTAAGTGTACTCCAATCTGGGATAAAGTGCCAGATTGACAACTCTGCTTATGCCAGAATAGTGACAGCACAGACCATGGGCAGGGTGAGACACTGTCATGCTAATATGTTTCAACCCTGTTTTGGACCAGACTAGGGTAAAAGAAATTATGTGGAGTGAAAGGTCCAATGCATGGCCTATATAATCTTTTGTCTCTATAGTCTAACATAGATGGTGGTTGTACGTGCCAGGTTATAGAAGAAAGAAATAAATGGAGGGAGGAAAGCAGGCATGAACATAACTAGTAAGCAAAGACTTGGCCAAGATTTAGAAATACAGTGATTTCAGGGTGGTTGGATGCCATTATTTCTGGGTGTGCAAATTAAAACACCTTAGAGAGCTGATTTTCAGAAAGCACAGAGCTCTCCTCCTCTGTGAAAACCGCATTTCTTAAACAGCACACCTCTCCCTCAGAACCTAAATAAGACTTCTGAGTACCCAGCTTACATACAAACAGGACATGAAAATGCCAATAGCTTGTGGCAAGTAGGAAATTTCTCTCTGTAAATTGCCTTTGGATTCTACCCAACCAAACATTCATTAAAAAGGAAAGAAATTGCTAGGCCCACAGGTTGCTAGGAAGTCCTTTTGAAACCTGAACAATTACTAGGGACCTGATAATATTGCCATCCCATGAGTCAAGTAGGTAGTTTTGGTGCTTCTCCTGCTGCTTCTGGTTCTGTAAAAGCAGAGGGGATTAAAACTGTCCAGAACTTCATCAGTTCTCACTGATCCAGTGTGTAACATTGAGCTGAAAATCATGTCAGGTCCATCCTGCTGCTGCTAAATGTTGCACAGCAAAGCATACATATGCATCTATTGTATAGATACATACCTATACATCATAGCTACTTGTGGGAACAGGAAAAATGGAAATTTTCCTTCACCTTCACTCTCAGTTTGGGAAGAAAAAGGACAAAAAGTGCCTTTTTAAACAGGTTATATGACTTGGAGGAAAATTGTTATGTAAAGGTTTGGTGAGGATATCCTCTTTAAATAGAAAATGTGGTAAGCTAAAGCAATACTTCCACCTCTTAAATCTGCAGGTGGCATGTCTGATAGACAAAATGGTATCATAGGTATCTTTCACCTAGGTGTTAGATCACAGTCCTGGAAATGTCAGGTCAGCTTTTGGGAGCTCGGTTTCATAACCACCTGTATAATTGTGGCTAGAAAACCTCCAAGCCCTCCATTTATTGTTTCCACAAAACTTATTGTCAGGGCAGAAAGATCTCAGAAGAGGTGACTGTATGCACAGGGGCTGGTGCTTGTGTGTTCCTGCAAGGTCTTTACCGACCAACGCAGCTGCAGGAAGGGGAACCCAACTGTGTTGCTTCATCAGCTCTTGCAATTAGTTACATTTAATTGCAGGACCACACAATAGAAATTGATGAATTAATGAGTTGGCAGGAGGTGATCAAGAGAACATAATGTGGTTTTCAGAGTTTTATGACTGATGTTGCAATGTGAAAGAGAAGATAGACAAACAGAAAAGAACAAATGTTCCCATCTATGCAGCTTACCTTCCTATCCTCAGGAACTGTAAAGGTTAGCAGGCAAAGAGTTAAGACACATCATAGGAAACAACTCTTGCACTGAAGAACCTGAATTAGATAAAGGAGCAGAGGTGGATGGAATGGGAGAAATGCAGTGTTGTTTTCTCTGTAGCTCCATGGAGCCCCAGTTGGATGCATGAACTTGCACTTCTTTGTACAGAAGACACATGACAGAACCTTGATCTGAATCCATAGCTTCCCATTTAAGACAAATTGTAGACTAATATTTAACTTTACTCATGTGCTGAAGTTCCCTTCAAATGCTTAAGAGGAACTCAGAAACAGCAAATTGAGTTTCCTGCCATTTTTATGTGACCAACATCTCTTTCAGAAGCTGGTTTCAAGCCATCTTTGACTTACCCAATATTTCACTTAATTCCATTCTTGGCCACCACTGACTGTCTGCTTTTACATCAGGAATGCTCTCCAGTTTACCCTGGACAATGATACTGCCCTGAGCTAAGGCCATCATAAAACCCTCTGATTCATTTTTGTCCTTTTATTTTACGTATTGTTCTCATTCACATTATTGCTAAACTTACCCTGCTGGGAAGCACTCTGGGCTAGGACACTGAATACGTTCGTGTGCTGTCATACATTCCTTCTGTCTTTGTGATGTAAGGAACTGGAGAGACTTGTGCCCATGAGTGAGCCTGAAATGCAAAGCAAACCATTGCCACTTCAGTTTGGAAGAGGAGCTGCAGACAAATTATCACCCTTGGAAAAGCCATGAGCTTTAGAGACCCCACAAGGCTTTTCATCTTACAGACTACTTGTTCTTTGGGGAGGGCAAAGTTTTGCTGCCTTTCCTGGTGCACATCTGGGTGATTCCAGTTCAGATTTTGCATTCATGGAATTACAGAATGATAGTGGGTTTGAAGGGGCCTCTGAAGACCATCTAGAACACCCAGCACCTGCAAAGCAGGATCACCTAGGGCAGGCTACACAGGAACACGTCCAGGGAGGTTTTGAAAGTCCCTAGAGAAGGAGACTCACAGCTACACAGCTATCCTGGGCAGCCTATTCCAGTGCTCCATTGCCCAAATTCATACCCACTGAGCAATAAGATAGGTTCCAGCGAGCCAAGGAAGTGCTTGGCTGAGCAAAAGAGTTATGTGGGGCTTGAGTCATGGTGGAAATGAACCTCTCTGGACCTTGAGGCCCCAGCCAGGATTGTGAAATCATTGTGTGTCTGGAGATCTCTCTTCTTCCATGAATAACAGCTTTACGCAGTTGACTTTTGGAATCCATCTTTTTTGTCCTAATAATTCTACAACAACATCTTGGGGGAATTCATCTTAATCCACAACATGCTCATGTTTCTGTTTGTCATAATCTAAATTTGGGCAAAGAGAAAACTACAGTCCAGTTATTCTCCTTACTGAAAGAGAGGCTAAGAGGGAGCTTTTACTATTTGCAGAAGCTAATGGAGATACATCTTCTAATTCTCTCTTTGCCTTACAGGCTTGTAGCTGCTTCTTGCTTGCTGTTAAAGATGGTAACTGGTAATAAAGGTAGCAATTATTTTTATATTGCAAGATGCCAGTACAGAGGTTATGCAGGAGCCTCATTACTAAACAGTATTCAATATTTATTCATGTATGTAAATTCCACTAGTTGAAATCTTGACACATTCACAACATCACATATCTCGTTCAGTTTATTCTCTATAATTGTTCCCAACTGCTCAACAGCCTGAACCATGAGTCCCTTTGAGAGCAGGAGGTACAATGACTGTCGTGGCTGTTGCTTCATAAATAATCTCAGAAGCTTGAGGACTGCAAATGACCATGTTGCATTTGAGCATGGAGCAAACAATGCATTGTTGAAAAGGTGCTTGGTGGTTTTGACTTCTACACCCTGTGTTCTGTATGTGTTTTGTTACTTCTTCTTCTTCTTGAGGGCAAGATGGATAGCACAAAGGGGTACAGAAAAAGTGAGGTGCAAGAGATATGTAAGAATCATCAATGTAAGGAATAAATTTGGTATTTTGACTCTGGTTTGTGGTGTATTCTTGAGTATTTGTTATACAGAATCACATTGTGCAGTTGGCAGAAGCTGGTCTAGAAATTTACATGCATGCATATTTTAGGAACAAAAATTTTAAATGAGATGTACAGAAGAAAGAATGGAGATTGAAGAGCAAAAGCTTGACATCTCTGCCTGGAAAACATTTTGGCATGACTCTGACTATATTCAGGACTAGTTTAGTGCAGCTTCAAGATCTTGTTAATTCAGAACCTGGAATGGTGGGCATAGCAGCACCCAGGTATTTTCTTAAAACTGGACTCTTATTGATGGCTCTGTAATCACTGGAAATGCTTGGCAACTATTCCTGAACTGCTCAGCATTTGTGCTGTAAAGCTAGTAGTGCTTTGCAGCGGTGTAGTCAAAGATAAGACCAAGAAAATTGAGCTCTTGCATGTTATTTGGACAATGTCTTGTTTACCTGCTTCTTAGACATGTTGATGCTGAAATTTCACTCTGTACTCACTGCTATGCCCCAGGGTGTTGCCTGTCTCCTAAAGCATCAGCTAGTACAGCTCTGGGAGAGACCCCTCTGAGAGATCTGAGCATTAATAAGACATGAATTATGCCTTCCACCCTCACAGAAGGCAATTTGGAAGACGCTGCTAAACATGTTGAAAGACAAAATCAAGAGACAAATATTTTCACAAGACAAATCAACACCAGCGCAAGGAAAGGAGAAGAAAAAACACCTAAAGATTTTTAACATATCTGCAACTTGTTAGTTGCTTTAAGCAAGACTTGGTCATTGAAATGAAACTCAGAGAGGAGGTGGAAGAATACAAACATTATTATTACAATGTATAAATGAGAATGTTTTAGAAGGAAGACTTGCCATAAGTAATCACAGACTAGAAACTTGCACTGGAAACCAAAAAGTGAATGGCTGGAGTCCCAAGCCCAGACAAGTGAAAAGTAATCAGCAGGCTCGATCTTGCAGAAAGAAAATAGGAGACTTGCACTGCCATTTAAAAACAAACAAAACTGATCTTGGCACAAAGCTGATCTTGGCCTTATTATTACTGCCTAAAATTTAAGAACTGTGTGGTAGTGATTATCATTTCATCATGGAAGGAGAGGGAGACTGCTCCAGGCTCTGGCTGAAATTACAGCACCTTTTCCTCCACATACCACTCCTCTGCATCTCCAAGATCTCTAACTATTGTGGCAAGAGCCTGCCACTGAAACTTTGGCACAGACACCACCTGCTACAGACAAGACACACTTGCTGAGCTGATCTTCATAGTCTTTTGACATTTGTCCCTTTTTTTATTGTTTCCTTTGAACTAGGTGATGTTAGACTGAAAGCATATGTTGGCTGTTTGTATAAAGAAAATCATGACCAACCAGTGCATATAAATTACAGCTGGCCTTGTTACTTCTTATTAGCAAGAACAAATTTGAGAGGATGTGGTTTGCACTCACCCTGACAAGGTTCTTAGATCGTGTCTGTCTCCAGAGTAGGCTTTGGGGCTAAAGAGTTTTGTATTTCTGCTCTCCCATGATGTAACCTGGCCCATCCACTGAGTTCAGGCTGTGTCACTATCTTTAGCAGGAATTACTATGAAGAGAAGAGAGTATGAATGATTAAAAGGAGCCTTGAGCAGCCTAAGCTGAAAAGGCATTTGACAAAAAAAGTCTATGTCGCTGTCACAGTAATTAATGCTGAAGAGCATTTTGGTGCCATGAATATTGTACTTAAGGAATTATATCAGTGTGTTAAAAATGCATCATGAGAGGGCACATTTCATTTGACTTACTTTCAAAAAGGAACAACTAATAATACAAAGACATAAAACTATACCAGCAGGGAAAATCAGCCTTTCTTCTCTAAGGTTGCTGTACCCAGACTCTTTCAATTACAGGGATCCCAAGGGTGTGTCCAGTTGTTAAATTCAAGCTTATCAAGATGCCAGCACTACTATCTAATGTTGCCAATGACTTACTGAGTGCCTCAGATGGGCGATCTCCACTGAAAAATGGAAGCATTCCAAAACTTGCATGCCGAAGCAAAGGTGCTTGACCACATCTCTTACACAGTGTGCAGCTCTGATCCTCCATCCCCTCTGTCTCAAGAAGCATTTGTTACAACTACAAATAAATGGTACTAAAAAGGTGAGAAGGTTGCTTGTAAATATAAAAAGGCTTCATTGCAAGGAGGCTACACCTGTGCTAGTAAATGAAATGGGCTGGGGACCCTTAGGACAGGTAGCCCAGCAGAGCCTTTGTGTGTATAGCTAAACTCTTCTTCAACAAAACATGTGGGTCTGCTCCCTGCTGCCTCTTCTCATTCCTTGTCTTGATCTGTCCTGAGGAAGGTGTAGAATCTCCATTACTGGAGTGTTTTAGAGAACAGGTTAAAAACCGTCAGGAATAGTTAAGCTCTACCTGAGCCTGCCTTGGGACTGGAACCTGGAGTCTTCCTGCCAGCCTCAGTGCTTTCAGTTCTGTTAGTTTATAAATATATCACTTCTTGCCCTAAGACATGCTGCAATTTTTCTAGGCATTTTTCAAGTCTTACCTTTAACTCAGTTCAGAAGTGGCTGCAGGAGGTGGTGAAGTAATCCTTGCTCATAACAATCTTTGTATTGTCTGTCTGCACACAATGTCCCTTGGGATCCAGCCCCGGTACTGGATATGTACTAGACATGACTATTTTCGCCATCACTTTTCTATTCAAGCTGTAGGATGCTGCTCCGCTCTTTGATGGTGTCATCTGTCCTATTCTTCCAGCTTTTTGTTTGTTTTGTGTCTGAGGAATGTTCCGTGATTCTGAACTGAATAGAGAGGTCACTAATGGAAATGCTGCATCTACGACACTGGGAAGTGAGAAAAAAACTCTGCCCAGCTTTGAGGGACAACTTCTGGTTGTTAGGATATGTTATGAAACTGGCCTCTGTGGCTGAGGAGACCACCTTGGAAGCACAGGGACAAAGGCTAGCCTACCTTGTGTACATCAGCTTTCTAGCTTAATTTCTCAGTCACTTGTACCTTGCAGCAGGGTATACTAGTTTATATGTCACTGTCTTCACAGGGTAAAGAGCAAGAGCCTTTGCTCTCATATCTCCCATATCTCTTGGCCTAGAAAACAAGTCTTATGAGGAGCAGCTGAGGGAATTGAGATTGTTCAGTCTGCAGAAGAGGAGGCCAAGGAGAGACCTCATTGCTCTCTACAACTACCTGAAAGGAGATTGTAGTGGGGTGGGAGTCAGTCTCTTCTCCCTATTATCAAGTGATAGAATGAGAGAAAATGTCCTGAAATTACACTTGGGGGGATTGGGAGGGGGTGTAGATTGGATATTATGAACAGGTTTTTACTGAAAGAGTGGTCAGGCATTGGACATGCTGCTCAGGGAGGTGGTAGGGTCATCATCTACGGAGGTGTTAAAAACCCATGTAGACATGGCACTTTGGGACAGGGTTTAATAGCCATGGTGTCAGATTGACAGTTGGACTTGATGATCTTAGAAGTCTTTCCCAACCAAAACAATTCAATGATTCTGTGATTATAAAGACAGAAAGGGAGGGTGAGCAGTTCTAGGGGGAAAAGCTGCCATATGGGGACTGAGGCCCCAGGAGAATTAATGTTCCAACTGAGCTTTGTACTTTTCCCCACCAAGTGTTAGATGATAAGTCTGGTTAATACAGTCTTCTCCTGCTTTGTCATTAAAACCTTAGGTATTATCTAAATTCATGAAATACATGTTTCTTTTGCCAACAAATTGATTTGATTTTCTTTGATAAATTATGAGTTATCATAAAAGAAGAGGCAGTTTGTGTGCTTGGTGACAACTTCCTTTGAGGTGGAGCCTATTAATCTGTATACTGCACTCACTTTGAAGTCAGAACAAAATCCTGAGTCGTGATGTGTGTGTATGAAAAGGAGACAGACAGCAAGCTCAGCTCTGCTCTGCTCCATCCATATAAATCCAGATCATTGACAAGGATGCAACAGAGATAAGGTTTGGGACAAGTAAGTTATCTTCATGCACATCCCATGCATGGTAGGAAGCAAGAGACAGAAAAAGAGAGGAGTGAAGTTTCCCCATTTCAGCTGTATGTATCTCCCCAGTGAAAGATGTGTTGAACGGAGGATGATCTTGTGCATGAAAGGTAACCTGTATCTGTATAGGACAGCTTAAAGCTTGAAGACCATGGTGAGATTTTCTTTCTTCCAGTTCTTGGGAACCATTCCTAGTTATTGATAAAATATTTGGCAGTGACTTCACAGTATCACCAGCAAGGTCCTTCAGCACTCATGCATGCATTCCATAAGGTCCTATGTACTTCTGTATATTCAGCTTTTTTAAGTGTTCCCTAACCTGATTCTACTGTACTAAGGGCAAGGTCTGTGCTCCATTCTTTTACACAGATCTCAAGGTCCTGGGATTCCTGAAGGCAAGACTTACCAATAAAGATAAGCGAAAACCAGCACAATATCCAGCAACAAATACAAGGTGAAGCTCCCATCTTTTTTTCCTTGTCAGTAATTACAACAAATGGTATATAAACTGCAATGAAACGTCGTACTACGTAGAGGCCAATCTGAACGAGATACTAATGCAGCTCAGTCCTTCCTGTTGTTCATATGATTGCCAAATAGATGTGTGGGGTTTTTTCACTAGAACAGCAGCTTCTTTGACCTATCAAGAATGTTACAATCACTAACGCCACAGTTCAGTCTTGTGCATTTTCCCTGCAAGTCTGTAGATACCAGAGAGTCTTGATTCTAAGAACTGCAGAGCATTGCCTATAAATACTGTAGAGTTTCACATAGAAGGGAATTGAGGTCTTCAAATGGTTTCTCTTTAAGAATACCTCACTACCTCACTCTAACATTTGAGGTGCTTCACAGCATGTGATAATAAGTGAAACAATCAAAAAGGAAAAGATGCAATCTGGATGGTTTTGGACCTATTTCAATGATCGGTTTTCGGTGTGTGTTATATGTAAGAGATCATTTGCATCTGCACCAGCTTTAGCTTTTCTTAAGAAAAAAAATCTTTGTTTTGTTTCGTTTTATTTGGGTTTTTTTTGTTTAGTTTGTTTTTTTTTTTGGTGGTGGTGGTTTGGGGTTTTTTTTTAATTTTTTGTTAGGGAGAGGGCAAGAGGGGAAAGAGATGTTTCTGAATCTTATTGAGAAATAAAATAACACAAAGTACATCTTATGAAGGAAGAGGCACACTGTGCCTTTTTTTTCCACTGGCCTACTGCCTAAGGGAAACATTCACTGGCAAATCTAAAACTTGTTCAAAACCCTTTGGAGAAGCAGACTATTATTAAATTATTTATTTTATCTTTGAAGTGTTTCCATTTTTATACTGTTAAGGATTTCTCTGTAAAAGCTGGGGTGCCTGAGAATATTTGGCCTGTAGTGGTCTTTGAAACATAAGCCTCTCTTTTTTTCTCTCTGTCTTTTCTTCTCCCCCACTTTCTCCCTCCTAGTTTCTTCCCTAAATGAATGAGGATCTGTCTGATGCAGAGAGACTACTCATTGGGGAAATTTAAGGAAGTCTTTAGTAGCTGGAAACAACTAGGGTCTGGTTTGCAACGTGTTTGTTTAATTTTTTTTTTTTTAAGAGAAACAAACCTGGCAGAATTAGAAATGCTCTCAAGCACTTATTAAAATGTTATGTAATTAAATGTTAAGATCATGCCTGTAGCAGTGTCTTTTGAAATAACTGTACTAGCTGGGCCTTCTGAAACGAACACAGGAAAGTGATTCATTTGCAAGGTTATCAGCCACTGAGATGTATGCCTTGGGGATCTAATTTAATGGGAGAACTCCCATTGACTTGCATGGGCTTGGACAGGGCCTGAGGAGAGCCCTGGTGTTGTATCCCAACATGGCCCTTGGAGCCTCAGAGGACAAAAAAATTGCATAGCCATACAACAAACACAGTGCTTCATGCTGGGGTGAGGTGTTGGTGTGACCCTGAGGGGGGTAGAAGCAGAGCTAGTAGGGCTGAGCCCTCCATGGGTGGTGGGTACAGGGCTCAGGAAGGATGCTCTGCTGGATGCTGGATGCAGTACTGCTGTCAGCAGGAGCTGTACTACTTGAAGGCACAAGGACCATCACTGTCTCTGCAGGATTTCTTACTGAATAGCAGAAAGAGGGGACAGAATAGAGGCAAGCATGGGAGCCTGGTAGGAATGTGCCTTTTAAAACAGCGCTATAGGGCTTCCCTTTCCAGCGGCAGCTTCCCAGTTACCATGAGGAAGGTAAGTCTGTTAGTGCTGCTTCAGGCTCTGGAGGCAGAAAGGCTCTGAATGTTGGGTGAAATGGCTGTAGAGGTGCAGCCTGGGCGCTGTGAACATTTATGTGTCAGCAGCTCCATCCATCTGTGTGGGAGGTCCCACACACAGAGGGTGAGCTGTGCAGAGTTACATGAGCAGAAGAGTTAGATGACAAAAAGGAAGGGTTCTCCCTTTGGTGGGATTAGGACCATGTGTGAAAGGGAGCTATGCAGCTGGGCTAAAGCTGAGCTCAGCAGTGAGGAGTCAGCACAGTGGCAATGGGAGGGGCTGGGCAGGTCTCAGTGCAAAGGGCCTGAGGAGGCTGTTGGTGCTGCTTTCTGCAGGGCCCCCTAGTACTAATCCACATTTCTCAATGTTCATCATGGGGAATTCCTAGTTCCCAAGATTACCAGGAGTGAGACGTTTCCCCTTTTAGCTAGTTCTCTGTTTGAAGGCACAGCTGAAATGCACTGAAAGCCTGCTCAATGCTCCATTTATATTGGTGAACTTTTTTTCCACAAGGGAGGGCTTCTGTTTTGTCTTGTGTAACCTTTTTGCTGTCTTAACTGCAGATGATGATTAGGTAAATGAGTTTGCTCTTCCCCATAAGTAATGGGCATCTTCACTCCTTAGTGAGTCTGGGATGCAGCAGAACATCTCACACTTTTTCACTCAACATATTGCCTGTCATTAGAAATCTGCTCAGCTTTCCTTCATTCCTAAGGCCAGTAAAGTGCACAGGGCTGCAAATGCCTTCAGGTGCTGCCTCTTCTCCCAAACCTCTCCTTCTAAAAAATATTTGAAGCTCAACAACCTGAAAGTGCACCTTGTGAAGGGAGACTTTGCTGCTACAGATTTAAATCCACAGTGTCAGGTTTGTGCCATGCCAGACCAGCCACCTCTACAGGCCTGAGTCTGGGCAACCATGTATCTGTATTTCCATGAACTGACAGGTTTGGGACAGGATACAAATTATGCTCCCATTTGTGGGAATTCCTGATATGGGGTGAATCTCTGAATAGTTCTGCATAACTAGTAAGCCCCTACTAGATCAATGCTGTATGTCACACAGCCTTTTACACCCAGCACTTGGACTCCAGAGACAGAAGAGATGTGTCACCAAGCCATGGCGTAAGCTTGCTGCAGGATCCATATTATGATGGGAAAGCAAAACTTTGCAATGCCAGTCTGTCTCCTAAACATTTTTTTACTAAATAACTTAAGTGAATGCAAATGGTTGTGGTACCCAAAAGCAGTATCCAAATATTAATAATTGAGAGGTTTGTGTTATTCTGGGTAGCCAGGACAACAGCCCAGCTTATGGTTCCAGGGAAATCAGTGGAAGCCAGTGAAGTCACATTTCAGCCCTCAAAAAGGCCAAGTTTGGAAGGGCCCCACTAAAATCAAAGGAATTGTGTGTGCCTGGGAGTGTCCCTCAGGCAACTAAAAAATTTACAGAACACAAGGAGAGAACGAAAGCCATTTTCCTTGCGTACAACAGAAAAATCAGATCCAATAAACAACGTTATTTTTGTGTCCCCTGAGTAACACTGAGTTTTTTTCAGGCTTTTAACATTTTCATCTACTACTTGCAAAGCCCTACACTCTAGTTCCTTCTTAGCAGATGGAAATTGGAAGGGAAAAAAAAAAGTCTGTATGTGCTGGCATATCCATATGGCATTCAAGTGAGAAATCACTTGGAACATGGGGCCTCGTGTGGGGTCACAGCCTCCATACGTTCTTTGATGGGTGCAAAGGGCCCTGAAACTTGTTGCTGCTGTAACAGCAGGGGAATGGGCTTGGTACAGCACAGGCTGCAAATCCCTGACAGAGAAGGAGGGGAAGACAAGAGATATGAACAACCCCCAAGGTGTTTAATTACCTATCTGCCCCTGAAATCTCAGGCACTGTTCAGAAGCCAGGCCTGAGTGTTTTGAATGATTTGCAGACTTTTGTTGTAAAATGGTAATTACATCAGAGCAAATATATGCTGCTTTATCATGCATAATACACTGCATCTGAGTGAAGTCCTCTTCAGGATAAAGGATCTACAGAGGATGCTTCCTGCCATACAGGGAGGGTTTAAGTGATGCAAGAGCCTCATGTGGGCTTTCTGTCTTCCTAGAAGGACACGTGAGGACTGTGCATGCTACAGCAGGAGTGCAAGAAGATAAAAGAGACATCCATGCATTGTTCTGTGCAGCTCAGTACTCCAAGTAAGTCATCTGAACATCTACTTGAACGCCTAAGAGTGACTTTGAGCAGGGTCTTTTCTCTTACCATTTGAACTTAAGGAGAAACTTCTTTACCTTGGGGGTGACAGAGCACTGGAACAGGCTGCCCAGAGAGGTTGGTGTAGTCTTTCTCTGGAGACTTTCAAAACCCTTTGGACATGTTCCTGTGCAACCTGGTCTAGACTTACCCATGGTAGCAGCGGGGTTGAACTAGAGGATCTGTGGAGGTCCCTTCCAGGCCCTACCATTCTATGATTCTAGAATTATCTAAACCTATCCTGGAGTCACCTGCTACTCCCATCTTTGAATTTTCATTGACTTGAGCAGGTTTGGCATCAGCCCTGTGTATGTGTCTGTCTGCCTGTAACTCTCCTAGCTGTTTACATGCCTGTCTTATGTATTTATTTTCCTTAGTACCCACCACTGCAGTATATAAGGCAGGAATCATCCTTCACAATGCCAATTTCTTTTGGCTTCCTTCCTCTGTGTGTTTGGCTTTGCACTTTTCCTCTAAAGTTATGACTGGGATTCTCAGTTATTCTACAATGTTGCTCAAACTCAGATGGAGGGTCTACTGCCAGCTTCAATGGGAACAGAGTTAGAGTAAGGCTCAGTTTTTCTGAGTATCCTGCCCTATGTGTATAACAAAAATAGCCTGGGGTCGCAGTGTATTCAATGACAAACAAAAGGTAGTGGACCATGGCTTTCCCAGAAAATCAGAAGAGCTTCAGAGACCTTACAGATCTGTTCCCACTTGGCCGGGCTTAAATGTCAGGTTTTGCATTTCTAATTAAGAGTTAAAATAGCTGAGATGAATATATCATGTAATAGAAGGAAACCACCTGAATCCAGAAGTTTATTCAGAATCATATCCACAGCCCCAAACACCCATGTACATGAGTAAGTATTCATTGCCAAGAGAAGGCTGAGGAAAAGTCACAGGACTGCAGCACTTAGAGAACTCAGGATTCTGTGAGCTCTGGTTTAGCCCAATAGTCAGGCTGTGCAGCAATCCAACGTGACTTGGACAGCCTGGAGAGCTGGGTGCAGGCAAACCTCATGAAGTTTAATAACGACAAGTGCAAGGTCCTACATCTGGGGAGAAATAACAACAGGCACCAGGACAGGTTGGAGACTGCCCTGCTGGAGAGCAGCTCCACAGAGAAAGACCTTGGAGTGCTGGTGGACAGCAAGTTCTCCATGGAACAACAATGTGCTCTTGTGGCCAAGAGAGCCAATGGGATCCTGTGATGCATCAAGAAAGGTGTCCAGCAGGGCTGGGGAAGTTCTTCTGCCTCTCTACTCTGCCCTGCTGAGACCACTCCTGCAATACTGTGTCCAGTTTTGGGCTCCCCAGTTCAAGAGAGACAGAGACCTGCTGGAGAGAATCCAACAGAGAGCCATGAGGATGCTTAGGGGACTTGAGCATCTCCCCTATGAAGAGAGACTGAGAGCCCTGGGGCTGTTTAGTCTGGAGAAGAGAAGACTGAGAGGGGATCTGATCAATGTCTACAAATATCTGAGGGGTGGGTGTCAAGTGGAGGGGCCCAGGCTCTTTTGGGTGGTTCATAGTGATAAGACAAGGAACAATGGGTTCAAACTTGAGGAGAAACTTCTTTACAGTGAGGGTGACAGAGCACTGGAACAGGCTCCCCAGGGGGGTTGTGGAGTCTCCTTCTCTGGAGACTTTCAAAACCCACCTGGATGTGTTTCTGTGCAGACTAACCTAAGTGATCCTGCTCTGGCAGGGGGGTTGGACCTGATGATCTCTTGAGGTTCCTTCCAACCTCTGATATACTGTGAGACTGTGATACTGTGATTCAGCTTCTTACCAGCCAGCTGCTGTGATTCTTCCCAAGCTTTTTCACAGGGAAAACCACACAATTGGCACCCCAAATCCCACTGAAGTTAGGGGGAGCCTCAGGCTGAAATCCAGCTCCTTGAAAGACTTTCCTCTAAGCAGTGCTAGTGATTCAGCTCCAGGTTGACAGACGTTCCCTTTGTGTCCCTCAGAATTTTCTCCAAAAAAAGCTTCTACTTTATGTGCCCTTGTGTTGAAGAGTAATCTTTGTTATGAGCTTTGACATTCTCTTTAGTAATCACCTATGAACTTCAACTGCTTTGGGTCGAGTCAGTTGTTGCTTCTGATTTTTCAAAAGGAAGGGGTTTTGTGGAATATCATCCTTCTCTTAGTAATGTCTTTGCTTGTGCCTAACTAGCACTTCAGGAGCCTTATAAGAGGTGTGCCCCTGTAAGGATGTGTTCTTGTAACAAGGAAAAAAACCAAATCCAAATGTAGCTAACACTTGTTAATTTATTGCAAGTCCAAAGAGCCCATCATTATGTATGGACAGCTTTATACCAGACATAAGTATTGCTTGGCATGGGTCCTTCTTTAATTGCATTATACAAACATAACAGAAAATTGACCCAAAGGGGGAAGACAATTTTATCCTTAGAACACTCTTCTGACTAAGTACAGAGCTTTTAATTAAATTCCCTATACAAAGTGACTGCCTGTCTCTCATGTTGAGCCTAATTGATATCAAAGCCATCCCTAAAATCAATATTTTTTTCTGGAAAAAAAGAGCAAATACCCTCTCCACCCCAACAGAATTCAATAAATAATTTGATAGTACTTGACTCCTAACTGTAATCTTTGTCTCATTTGAGCAGAATATAAAGTGAAAATTTGTCCCCACTGCCCCCCAGCATTCCCATTGCATCACAAATCAGGCAACACAAAATGTCAGTATTCCTCCTCAGCAGGTCTGCTGTTTCCATTTATTTCAGTGAACCACACTGAGCAAGGGAGGAATTTGAAATTTTCAAGTGGCAACACATTTACGTGGCTTTTGTACCCTATTTTGTATTTTTCACTTATTTACAATTATGATTACAATTGGATCCCATTAGAAGTCTCAGTAAGATCAAAGGCTTGTTAGAGCAGGCAGTAGACAAACCCATATTATTTCAAGCCTGCTCAGAAGGGTTTGCAGTGTACTGTACCCCTGCTGCAAACCTGTAAGCAGGCACTCGACCCTACACCTAGGAAAAGATGAGGTCCTGTTTTGATAAGGCAAACACACAATCGAAGAAGCAGGCCTTGTTCATTACTTTTGCTTTCCAAACAGTCTCCTTCATCTGTCCTTCTTGCTTTGTGCAAGAACCCTGTCAATCTATCTTGTCAGAGCTGGCAAGAGAGCAGGTCCCCTTTGCCAGGAGCAGCTTAGAAAACTGACGAAAAAGAGCAAGAACAAAAATGAAGCTAAACGTGGTGACTGGCTGGGTTTGGTTAGGTTATTTTTCAGTTATTCAGCCAGATTTAGTGAAGCTAAGATCTGAAAGTCTGGCATTGGTTACTGCCTCACCAAAACCATGTTATTAACCATAAGTCAAAAGAGAGTAACCATAGGCAGTCCTTTCAAATCGCCTACTCCTGATAAAGACAGGAACAATCTCTGCAGAGACCAGTGCCTGACATGGGAGCATGGTCTTGAAAGCTTAGCCCTGATCTTCAGTTTCTGCTCTGTAATGTCTCTCTGTTGATATTGGCCCCTGGGGACTCTTGCTACAAGCACAATTTTCTTTCAAGAGCATATGCTAATTGTGGCATTAGGGCTTGTATTTATGATCTCTGGCTGACTGTGGCAGGTAAGATTGGGAGGAAAGTAATACTGAATCTGCAGACAGATCACACTCATAAAGCATGATTTTGTGCCTCCCATGCTCTGTGACACCCTGAAGCATGAGGGATTAGCATAAAGAGAAGCTTGCCTCGGTATCACTGGAATAAAAATTCATCCACAAGTTAGGTAGCCAGACAAGATCCATGGACCTCACAGCATTGCTTGTGCACCAGGATAACCACCTGAGACCTAGTTTTTAGCAGCAACCAGCAAAACAGTCTGCTGTCCTGTGCTTTGGGAAAGACAAAAGGCCTGAGGAAGACTGAGGGCATGGAAAGATGATACTATTTTGTCACTTTACTCCTGGATCTTTATTCTAAAAAATGTTCATTATGTCTTGAAAATTATTTAGCTTCTAAAGTGGTCCCACACTCTCACACCTTTCTGTGGTCCACCTCAAAAGCAAGAACTTGAAGAATAATCTCTAGCCCTCCTAAAACGTCATTTTTTGAAGAGTTTCTCACTGGGCTCTGCATCCCACAACCCTTTTACTGTTTTGAGGATGGCTTTGGCAAAGGGATCAGATCACCATGAGAGTGCATTTATGCACACACCAAAGTCCCATCCTCAGCTGGGATTGCAACTGGCAGTGGAGAGCTGAGCCAGAGCCCACCACAGTGCATAGAAGGTCCTTGTAGATAGTGTGTGTTCAGACACACCGCCATTTCTCACCTAACGTAAACTTTTTTCAGCTACATGCAATACAAACAAAATATTTAGCAGACTCTGGCCATACATCTGAATGCCAGCAGAAAGTGAGAAGGACTGGAAATAAATATTGACATGAAGGTGCCAAGGCTCAGGGTTAAGTCAGGTGTTTGTGTTGCTATTTTATAGGCTCTGCCAAATGATCAGAGCCTGACCCTGCTCCCCACTGCAATGGTGTAAATCTGAAATAACTCTGCTGATGTTAAGAGTTACACCACCTTAAAACTGGTGAAAATGAACCTCTGTCCAGTGGAGCTGAGCATTTCAATGCAGTCAGGAAGACCCAGACCTTTGCTCCTACTAATATTTATGGAGGACTCTTTAGGCATCTTCAGAAGAGTCAACATAATATTGCTGTTGCTGTAGGGAGGGCCCTGAAAGAAAAATTTGCAGGCAGTTATTATCATTATTAGACATGATAATTGAATTAGTAGTTATTTAATTATTATTATTAGTGTAATAAATAATTCTTACCCTCCTTGGTCCTACAAAATGCAGCCTGAGGAAATCCCAGTAAAAGGGAGGAGCCCCGTTTGGAGACAGCTATTAGAAAAAGCACCATAGTGGAGGAACCAGAGGAAATTCCCATAGCCACCCAGAAGGTAATTTCTGCACACTCTAAAATACTCCAGAAGACATCACTTCCAGAGGTGCATTTTGGTTCAAGGAGGAGTCACACCCTGAGGTGGAATTGTGGATTTATATGTATGTGTATGTTTGATTTCCCTATGTCAAATACATGGCATAGAGGGTCCCCAGTGCAAGCAGTTAACTTTTCCATGAAGAAGTTGCTCTGAGTTATGAGAAACATTTACTTGCTGGTGGAGGTTGTGTGGTGACAACACAGCCTGTGAGGCAAAGCAGGTGGAAAGAAGGGTCTGTCTTGGCCAGCCTTTAACACGAGCCCAAGAGATAAGTGTTTGCAATACAGCATGCCAAAGCAATGCAGGGAGCTTTGTCTCCTACCCAAGCTAACGATGGAGCCATGTCACCATATGTGTGGTTAGTTTCCAGCAGCTCCTCACTTTTTCAGCACAAATGGAAGATGACAGATTGTGTATTAGACAAATTACTCTTCTCTTGAAAGCAGCAGCCACAGTGATATCCAAGTGCCTTCTTCATTCTCTCTTCACTGAACAATTTCTGCTCAGTCATTCAAAGGCCTTTGCAATAAAAAGGTGGTCGGTAAGCAAGAACTGCAGTGCAGCTCCTGAGCTCCCAGCCAGAGCTTTCTGAGGCTATGCCCATGCTGGTGACCACAGCAGGCTGCTGTCTATACTCTGATCTTCCTGCCAACTGGCACAGCCGTGCTGGCACCCACATAGACAACCTCTCTTCTGAAAAAACAGGGTGGCCACATCCCAGCTGCCTACTGAGAGCAGCCCTGCAGACTCCAGACAAATCCCTGCCGGGGAGGATGCTCCTGGGGACAGTGCCAACATCTGGCTGGAGTTTTAGCCAGACTGTGGACCTGTGTCTACTCTATGATGGGTGTCAGGTAGGATCTCCGGGCACAGAAGGGTAGATTGGTTCCCTGACCTCAGGGCCGCTCCCAGGAAAGTCTCCAAAGAAGCAGATTCATCATCACTGTGGGAAGGAGATGGGAAATTCATGTCTTCAGAGGGAAGCCTTAGGGATTGCCTCAGACAATGAATCTGATAGCTGCCTTGGGGGCAGAAAATGGAAGGTAAACATGCTCTTTAAAAAACATCATGTCTCTGGGCACACTTTGGCAAAGATGAACTTTTTTCCACCATGTTTGCAGCTTTCAGAGACAGATGGTGACTTCCCTTGCAAGCTCAAATTTTTAAGGCGTTTCTGATACTAAAGCCTCATCTCAGTTATCAGTTGAACCTCTAGTTCCCTGTGGTCATTGCCTAAGTATACTATGTGTAGGGTCACTCAGCTGGTGTTGACAACTGCTCTGTGAAGAAGTACCCTCTTGGCCTACTCTCCTTTGAGGACAGACTCACAGATCACATTAGCCACAGGCGGTCTGGTGCTCCATGTTACCCTTCATTTCACCTGCATTCACTTTTGCCTCATATCATCCACCTTCCAACACATCTTTCAGGCATCATCCAAATCACAGACCTAATTCTTGGCTTTGCTGTTCAGCCATCATTTCTGCCCTTCTCTTTGCCCCCTCCTCAAACTCCAGCTGCTCTGTTTCCAGGACATCACTATGGATAGTGCATTGCCCTCTAATGGATAGATTTCAAACTGAGCTCCTTGACCAACCTACCAGAACTGTTGGTAGGATTCTTTCACCCAGTAATGAGGCAGGATACTTGATATGCCCATCCAAACCACTTTCTATACCTTGCTTCAAAATAAAATACTTATTTTTTTTAATAGCTATTTTAAAGAAGATACAGAAGAAATCTGTGCCAGCATGAGCCCCCAGTTCCTTCATGGCCATGAATCCTTTAATTGGCTTCAGAGCTAGGAAAGCATTAACAAAGCTGATTTCTATGATTCCATGCATCTGGATTTCAGGGTGGGTTTTTTTTCTGTTTGTTTGTTGTTTTTTTTTTTAGCTTGCATAATCCTGCTTGAAGTCTTAAGATTTATTTGTATGTTTATAAGATGCTGCTTTTCTCATTATATGTACATTATAGTCACCATTAAAATAATACAAACAAAAAGAAAAACAGAATGGACTTGCAAGCAGATGATAATTAATTACAGAGAACTTCTGAAAGGGTGGGTAGGCATCTTAAGCAATCCTTTTTGCTGCCAGATACATGGGCTTGTTTTATAAACTACAATCAATCTGCCATTGTGGGGAAAACTGCAAAATGAACTTAGTCATCTGAGCTCATTTTCAGTCTCAGAAACTGAAAGGCTTTGGAGTATAAAGTGCCCCCTTCTTTTAATGTCAGTAAATAAGTTCATCTGTTTATATGGTTTTCAATACAAGTAAACTGCTTGCCATTTAAACAAGTTCAATCAGCTGTGAAAATTGACATTTTTAACCATAAAATCAGACTTCATCCTACCATGATATTAAATATTAAGGAATCATTTAAAGGACAGTATACATTTCAGAAACCTGCCTGGAGAGATGAATGCCAATTTCTGCCATTCACAAATAATACACCAAAAAAAATGCTCCTTGGCTTGAGGCCTACTGCTCTGTAAAAGCCACTTTACAGACTTATTTCAACATGGTAAATCATTGTTGTTCTGAGAAGACATTCAAGCTTCACACCCAGCCCTTGCATGGCAAAAAAACATCCTCAAAGGGGGCTGCCAGTGGGGACGGATGGGAAAAAGGCATTGTATGCTGCTGCTCTCCCTGGTGATAGCATGTCCAGGTCTGTGGGAGGCTGTGGCAAGGTTCAGCATTCTCCTGTCCCTGGAGCCTGGGGCTTTGTGAGCTTGAGAGGCATCTGCCCAGCTGTACCCTGCCCATGGAGGTGGGATTTCCAGCTCCCCTTTCTCATATGCATGGCTGTTCTTGCAAGTGGCACTTGGGAATGGGTCATTCCTACGATCATTGAGACTTCAGGAGGTCTGCACATACTCCTCTGACCCCTGCATGCTTTATTTTTTTTTCTTTTCCTTCCTTTTTTCTCTGTGTCTATCCAATTTGGGGGAAAAAAGAATCCATGCTGCTTTTGACTAGGCTTACAACTGACACAGCTCTTCACAGCTCAACACCCCTGGTGTTTTGCCTGTGCCAAAGGGGTCTCATTGTGTAAGGAGTTTCCTTATGAATAGGACAAAGCAAAACAGTAAAGCAGTGGGATTACTGGGCTGCTGAAGGGAGACAATGGGGAAACAAAACTCAGGACAGAGAGACATTTATTTTTTGGAGGGGCATGGCTGCCCTTACACAATCCTTTTTAAACCACTGTGAAGTTTCTCTAATACAATCCAGTCCTGCAGCGAGGCAGAAATCCAATGCATTTGAAACCTTTTCATTCCAGCTTTCATTTTAAAAATGTGCACCCATTTACTACCACAAGATGCAGGGATATTAAGGTACAGGAAGATCTAACAACAGGCTTTGGGGTTCCTCTGCTTAAGCACCCCAAGAGCTAAATGATGAGGGTGGTTAGTCCTTTCTATGCTGACTAGCTGGTGTGGAAATACGAGTGGCTGTAGGTTTTAGTGACCTGCTGCCTGAGCACATCTCTGTCTTTCCCTGTAGTGTACTGGCTGGATTTTGGCTTCCTGCCTGAATTCTAGCTCTAATTCCTCCCAAATGGCCTGAGGCCTTTTTGCCTGGGGGCAAGGAGAAGGGGCAGCCCTCTCTTTGTGGCTGTGGTAATGATCTGCATTCACAGTGGGGTGAGACTGAAAAGGGAGTGTTAATTCTGAGGGTGATGTGGGTGCTGGGTAGGGTCTGGATTTGCTCTCTATTGGGGATTCAGGCTCTAAATGTGGTTCAAAATTTTCTCTGGGGCCCATCCAATGCTGGAAGTTGACCTTACCTATACAGGACCAGTTAGTGTTGTCTCATTTGTCACAAGTCCTGAGTACAAGCCCCCCAGATTTCATTTCCTCTCAGCTTCCCATATGTCAAGCTGTGACTCTCTACCTGCCCTGGGCATAATGGGAAAAATGCTGGAGAGAGAGCATTAACGCAGCCCATGGGGCTGCTTGTTATAGAGCTAGCTCTTGGCACTCCTTTGTTCCCCTACAAAGTCATGTGGGATGGGGAGAGGCCAGTCCCATCATAAGTAAACAAATGCACTGAGTTAAATCTTTTAAATGGAGTCATAAATAAAGAACTATCATTGGAGAAGTCCCTAAAGACACTGTTTTTGCAGGGTTTTCTTAATGTTGGCAGCTTCAGCAACTTTTACAGAGACATCAGAGTAAATAGCCTGCAATCCTATAGCATCTTATAAAAGTCTTTAACAACAAGAAGATTTTTATGCTTTCATATTAGATGGGTTCCTAATAGGCATTCTGTTCATGTCTCCTTATTTCATGTAGTGTATAAAAAATAATAATCTCTGTCTGCAGCATATCTTAAAATGTACATCTTTAGCAATTTCAGACTTAAGGAAGAAAGAACTAGATGCCTTTTGGACAGAAGAGACCTGGGTTTTCTGGGATTTGGAACATCCTGTAGTTTCTGTGCCAGCCATAAAGGGGGAGGGAGGGGAAGAAATGTTTATTCTGTTTAACCTAACAAACAGAAATTTAAGTGAGACTTAATCACACTGTGCAAGTAAATTTCCTGATACGCTATTAGAAAGCTCTTTCATCTTGCAGATTAAAGGCTACCTGGGGAAGCTGTTGCTCAGTGAAGTACAAGGGGCATTAACTCTCCTGGCTCAGTAAATACAAGGTGGGCAATTTCACTTTCAAAGTGGTGTAAACTTTCTCTCATTCAGAGAGTTACTACAAGGTGCATTAGCATTACCATGCCGTATGTTTACAACTTGCACCTGGGACAGGGATGATTTCCCTCTACAGAAGAGGTCAAAATGATGATGAGAGATAGCTGAAAGATGAACCTCTCAAAATTCAAACTAAAAATGTTTATAGACTCTTAATCATAGTAATTTTTAGCTCCTGGAACAACTTACCTAAATTCCCCATCATCTGACAGCTTTAAATGAAGTCTGGATGTCTTCCTAGAAAATACACTCTAAATCAGCTGAAAGTCAAAAGCCTGATGCATGATTCCCATAAGGAGGGTCTCCAGCCTACATTGTGAGGGAGGTGAGACCAAATGAGCAGAATGGACTTAGAGATGCTGAAGCCAGTGAACAACATGTTCCACACCACTCTCAAACAAGTACATTTGCCTGCAGAGTGAGTGCCTTTAATAAATCAAGTCTTTTGCCTTTCTGTATCAGTCACTCATTCCAACCCTGGAGCTTTCTCAAAGGAAATATTAGAGAGGCTTCACTCACAGCCAAAGTACAAACATGATGACCTCATTGCTGTCTACAACTACCTGAAGGGAGGTTGTAGCCAGGAGGGGGTTGGTCTCTTCTCCCAGACAACCAGCACCAGAACAAGAGGACACAGTCTCAAGCTGCGCCAGGGGAGGTTTAGGCTGGTGGTGAGGAGAAAGTTCTTCACAGAGAGAGTGGTTGGCCATTGGAATGTGCTGCCCAGGGAGGTGGTGGAGTCACCATCCCTGGAGGTGTTCAAGAGGGGATTGGATGTGGCACTTGGTGCCATGGTTTAGATAGTCATGAGGTTTAGGGTGACAGGTTGGACTCGATGATCTTTGAGGTCTCTTCCAGCCTTCTTGATTCTATGATTCTATGATTCTATGATGATGGTGTTTTAAAACATGGAGCTGGTTTTATTAAAGTCTCCTTTCTCCCTCATGCCTGGAACTCATCCCTAAGAGCTGTCAAGAGGTGCTCCCTTTCTAGAAGCATAGTTCCCTGCCATTGCAGGAGCTGCGCTGACTGTGTAGATGGGCACCACAAGCCTTGCCTGTAATCCTAGCTACCTCCAGTCCTCTCTGAAAACTGACTTTCTCTTTTCCTTTTGTTTGGTGTAAACCATCATCAGAAGCACAACGTTTGCTTCAATGCCATAACTAGATCCATGGCTGTATACACTTTTTAAACATTGCTCGCATGGATCTCCCTTCTCTTCATTTCAGGCTATGATCAAATCAGTGTAAACTCATGATGGACTTATTTCCAACACTTTACAATGAGGTAGAAATCATTCAAGACACAATTGCAAATATTTTTTTCCTGCAGAGGTATGGCCTTTGTAATGCCTCTGCACTGATCAGCTTGGAGACCTTGTTAAGGCAGGGTGGAAAGTCTAGAAGGATGAAGAGCATCTATACTAAATCTGTGGATGTGACTGCTTCTGAGAGGGAGGCCTAATGAGCTTGGGCAGACCACCATGCTCCTGTGGGTACTGTAAGATTGATTCAAGCTAGTACACCAGTGTGGTGTTGCACAGTGCTGTATAACCAAGACTGACTATTCAGAAGTAGATTTGGCATCTCACATTACATGATATGTCCATACTATAGTGTTTGTGACTATCTAAAGATGGCTAAGACTGGGTCAAAGGAATGGCATTGTAGAAATCATGATAATTTCTAAACAAGTAGATATCTAACATTATGGAATGAATTCCAATGTCAGCTCTATTGCCTGGGACATGTAAATCTAGATCTGAAATAATAAAAATCAGCAGTAGGATATGATCTTCCAGCCCCACTCCCGTTGAAGCCATGAATGGAAAAATGGTGATAGATTTGCCATCCTGAATAATTCTGAGGCTGTTCCTGAGAGATGGACCTGATCTGCAAGACTCTACCCAGACAGCACTTTCCCTGCTTCACTAGCTTATGACTTTTACCAACTAGTAGGTGAGCCACATTTCAAAGAAAGGGGAATGAAGTGTTTCAGATCTTCTTCTGAGCCACGAGGAAGTCATTGTTCCACCAGGATGTAACAAGGGATGCTTCAGATTATCCTGTGCATATCTGTGTTGGCCCTGCTACTGTGACATCCAAGGACGCTTTGGCATTAAGAGGGTTTTTTTTTATGCAAACAGCAGGGTAATAGACAGGCTTTACTAAGTGTTTCTAAAATCTCTGTAGACAAATTTAATCCTTTAGTGCACAGAGCTTCAGGAATTATCTTGGTGGTTACTGTGTCTTTGAAGCACAGAACAGCCTGGATACCAAGCGCAAAAGGCAAGTACCAACTGGAAGTAGATGGAATTAGGGTTGCTTAGTTGTGTGGAGATGTGAAGTGAGGCTGGGTTCAGACAAGGACCTTCTTGTTGTTGGATTGTGGTTTTCTTGTTTACACTGTTCTGCATTACCTCTTTGTGATCCAGCAGATCTGTTGTAGCTAAGCTACATGTGCTCCTGCTTGTAATCATCGTTAAGAACAGAGTTGGGAGAGTTCAGCTGTAACCAAAGGCACTGATAAAACCTGACCACTCCTGGAATTGCTATAGCTGAGGAATATGCAGCTGAAGCAACACACTGAAGACCCATCTTCAGTTCCCTAGACACAGAAATTTTTGTATATCCTAATTCTAGAACTTAAAGTTTGCAACCTCAGTGGGTCTATAAAACCACAGATCTTCTTAAAACAGAGGAAGGCCTTTGAAGTAAGGAGAAACAAATAGACCAAATATAGGCTGACTTCTTGGTTTGTCTCCCTCCTGTTTATCAGGACACACACCCTGTCTCGTTCCCTGGTTGTAAATCAGTCATTATGGCCTTACCTGGCATTCAGACCATCTTTCCTGTTGGATTCCACTTGTGAGTTCCTAACTTTTCAGACCTAAGCTGACTTGTGTAGTTTGTGTTCATGGAAATAGAACCTTGTGCATTTTGAAATCTTACAGTCAAGTTGTCTCATCTGTACCTGGGAGTCTGTAGCAGGCTGCATTACAGTAGTCTTTTTGCAGTCATTATTGAACTTCATTGGTGGGAAGCATTTCAGCTGAGCTGAACCTGAATGCTCTTGAATTTTGGCTTCTTTGAATGATGAAATTTGTAAACCCAGTGGAAAACTCTGCATTTTGCATTTTAATGATCTTTAAGAAGATTAACCACTCTGTTGACAGCAGCTCCTACCTTCTTCGAAATATCTCTGGCCCCCTATATCTCAAAATCCCTGTGAGATTCCAAGATGACAGGAAACCATTTTTATCTTTAGCCTTTCTTTGTCTCTCAGGCATTTCAGCTTTTTCATTAAGTATACTGAAGACCCAGAGAAGATTGTTCTCATCTTCCAATTCAAAATTTGCCCATCCTCCTAATAATGAAATACACTGTTGGTTTCTCTCTAAGGAGCATTTTTGGCCATAGGTGGGATACAATGAACTCTTCATCAATGTGAATAATTAACATAAAATTTCCTGGTTGTTTACTTGTACTGCATTCAGAGAGTATAGGTGAATTTCCAAGGATCTGAGTTTGAGGTCTGAATACAGTCTCCTGGCCAGTCTCCTCCTCCTGTCACTGGTGAGAGAAGCTTAGCAATTATAAAAAATCTAATCCTTTGCTAAAATGTGCTGCCAGACAGAATTTGATATCTGTTGTTAAAGTTCATTAGACTGGAGCCAAAAAAAAAAAAAAAAAAAAAAAAAAAGAAAGAAAACCCTGTCTGGTTTGGTGCAAAGCTCTTTTTCCCCTGAGTGCCTTTGGCTACAAATTCTGCATATTCTAATTTTAAAGTATCATTCATTTTCTATTTGGTGATAAATGCTTTCCTGTGTAAGAGTCTTTTGATTGCTCTGCTAATTAAAGTGGATAGTTTCCTTTTATGTTAGGTGACTGGGCTTCTGGGTAACTGCAGTTGCAGAGAACAGCCAAGGTTACGTGGCAGTGTTTATTACCTTCATTCTCATCACCAATGAGTACATGTTCAGGATCTTCAAATTCTTGGTAAGGAGATGAATTAAGAAAATGAGGAATTTGACATTTTGGATGAGTTTTGGTCCCCCTGTCTTATAAATGGCTTTTTATCCCTTTGCCCTCCCAGATCCATTACACTGTGAGAAAGTTTTGATGACTTGCAGGGCACAGAGACAGAAGCAGGAATGGAACTTCCATGTTGCCCCCTTTTCTCCCCTCTGAGTTTATGTTGGTCAGCTTAGACAGTTGTGACAGTGGCACAGGAATGTGTGCTGGGAAACTCATTCTTTTTTATGAATGCTATATTTATTGCCAAATGACACTGTGCCTTTACTTCTGCAAAAATGTGTCTCTCTTGATCTGAACTGCTCTGAAAAGTGCAAGGTAGTTGATCTAAAATATTCAAGAGAACACAGAAGACTATTCAGAACAGAATAGGAAGTTAATAACTGTGGCCAATCCGGGCAATCCATTCAGAGGAAAGTCTTTGTGGGTGGAGATCTAGCTACAACTCAGGGGACCATTGTTCTTCTGGGCTGAACTTCTCCTGTGATGGGTATCAGCAACAAGCTACCAAAGAAGGGCCTTGAATTATCTCAAGTGGGTATTTGAAAAAGGGCACACCTGTCAGCAAAGAGAGCTACTGAATGAGCAAAACTCTTCCCAGTGAATGGGACTTACAGAATGCATAACAAAATATAAAGGGAAAGATGTTTTCAGGTCTCTCTGGAAGGACTTTAATATCATCTTCAGGATGCTCTTGCCTGTAGGTGCATGTTCCTGCAGGTCTCTAACTATCATAGTGTGTCTGTGTCAGGTATGCTGTTAAAATGTGGCATTGGCATCTTTAGTTCTCATACTGCTGAGGTGGCTGGGAATTCTGCTGATGGTGTGCAAGTGGTTTTGGTGAAGGGGTAAGTTCCTGTTGTTTCTGAAGTCTACAGAAGCTGGTCTTCAGAGCTCACATGGAACAGGGAAGGGTACAAGTCACTTCCAGAGCTAGTGTCTAAAGGGACCTCAGACTCAGCAGGATCAAAACTCATGGACCAAAGCTTGGTTTTGCTATAACAACATGATGACAGTTCTCAGAGAAGCTCTGCCAGCTGTATTACATCAAGTGAAATTTGGAAATACCTGAAGACCTAATCTTACTGCTCTTCTTTGAAAGCTAAACATCCCTTTCAGATCCCTTTCAGATCCTAGTTTCCCCTGTCCTGAGAAGTGGCAAAAATTGTGAGTCTTACAGGTCACATCAGTAAGGGAAGGCAACCTTGGATGCAGAATCTATGTATAAAGTAACTTGTTTTAGACAAACTCCTGAAAAGGGAGGAGCCATGAACTGAAAATCTTATAATAGAACCATTTTCAGACTCCACAGCAACAGAGGAAACCCAAATTGAAACTCCTTAAGTTTGAACATTTTGGTTCTCACAGGACTCTACACAAACTGAGCTGGGAGCTTTTAAGTCATCCTCTCAAGCCAAACAGACCTTTGAACCAAGGGGAAAAGAGATGCTGCAACAGAAGGACGAGTCAAACATTTGTCAGCTCTGCCTGTAACAGCTGCAACAAGTTGTTCTTCATTACCAGGCTTTCTTACAGGTGAAACAAATGTTGATCACTTCCCAGGTGGGCATGATGCTGACTGCCCTGGGGAGGTTAATTGGCTAGTTAGAAATGCCACTTTAGGATGCAATGTTAATACATAGCCAGCCAGTCTTGAAAAATAAATATTCAAACAAATAATTCCGGAAAACAGAATTTCTCTGGATGTTATGGAGTCACCATGAATCCTCCTAACAATGCATTTTAAGCCTGGCTGCATTGGTTCTGCAATTGTAATTCCAGAGCACCCACAGAGCTGATGTGGATCTGGGGAGTTGTTTAACAGATGGTTTCTTTCAGAAGTTGGATAAGAGGAGCTGGATTTTAGATACAGGACAAGCAGCTGTGTGAGGATTTTTTGAGTGTTCAAGTAGCCTTCCAGTTCAGCATATCTCTGGATTTAGATGCTAGACCAGACTGAGTGAAGGCAATGGTGAATATGGAATTATATATGACCAGGAACAGTACAACTTGTGTTCAGGCATAAGATCTCTGATGTTAGGAAGAGGATAGGCTACAGTGCATGGAGGGCTTCTTTAAGTCTGAATCAGCAAGGTAAGGCACAGGGGAAGAAACTCATGCCAAAACTCTGTCACCAAGATGTAGATTAGAGGCAGCCACAGACTCTGGAGACAGTGCTGTTCTCTGAGTACTCAGTCAGGGTTAGAAGAAATTTCCTTTCCATGATTCTCTAATCTTATCATGGGATGATTATTGTAAAGTGTAGTAGAAACACTGCATCATTCCCTATTTCTTTTGAGTATAGCTTGTATCCTGGTTTATTATGAATTATTAAATATTGAGGTCACTGGGGGAAAGCAATTACAAGTATCTGCATTTCTGCTAAATCCAGAAAAGCTGGACTTGCTCAAACCAGGTTCAGGACTTCTTGGCTTTATAATGACTGAGGAGATATGGGTCCCCATGGGATATGAACCATCCATCACTGAGATTTTTAACAGAGACTGTGAAGATTTGGAGTCTATTCCTGCCTTGTGAAGCTCCAGAGCTGCATTTACCTTCATATTGCTGTGCCCATATCTCGTCCAGTTTTTGAAAGCACAGCTCATTGGCAATGAAAAACCTTGTGCCACAGTGAACTTTTTGCCTTCACTGTCAGAAGATAAACTCATGGCAAGGCCCACTGCTGTGTGTTTGTGATTAAGGGAAAACAGTTCTCATCAGCTTTGATGGACATTGGTTTATGTTTCATATCATGCAGCCCAAGAGAGGAAAAGCTCTTTCTGGAAGAAATGATGTTTGCTGTTTGTATCACATCAGTCATTTCTCAGTAAGACATGCATAACCAAGACAGTTGGAAGCCTTTCCTTGATGCGGGTTTTTGGGTTTTTTTTGTAGGATATTTAGTGACACCCTAGTCAAAAAACAGATGGATCCCTTAAAGCCATTTCTAGCACGGTGCACAGCATCATGATGAGCAGGTAAGTTTGCTGTACTAGGAGTGTAATTGTAAAGAAATTCAAATCAATATAGGTCTAATCTAACTTAAACTGAGCTTTAGGGATTAATCAAATCTTAATTACAGACCAAACCACACAGCCACAGTTATTTCTACATTCACTCTCTGAGCATTCGTGCGGGTGCTAGAAACTAAATATCACCTTTTTTGCATTACTGTTATTAAACATTACACATTCATAACCTTTCCAGTTGTAAATTATTAATGTCTGCAGTTATACTTTTAATTAAGACAAACTCTCAGGGACAAATTCCACTACTGTTATTTATCTTGTGCCTTTTCCCACCAGGAGCTCTTTAACCTCGATGGGATGGTTGATATGATAAGATACTATTAATTTGTATTTATTTTTGGGAGAGTGAATAGTGTGTTAGGCCATATAGTCAACAAGGGAAAATTCTAGTCCACAACAGCTTGAAAACTAAGAACAACAGGCAAGAAGACACAAGCTAAAAGAGAAGTCAGAGTGGTACAGAAAAAGGATGGAAAAGCAAAGTGGTGAAATTTATAGCTAACATCATTCCTGTGTCCAGAATAGGTGATAAAGAATTTCTGAAGGTCATAACTGAATTAGGTGAGTGGACAGCATGAACATACATGACAAGTTAGTATTGGCAGTACCACTATTTCGTGGGCTTAGCTGTGGATCAAGGTCTTACATTTTAAGGCACCATATAAACCCAGATCAAGGTGAGAGTCCTTGCCCTGTTATCCTTCAGTTAAACCATTGCTGGTGAATGCAAAATAATCCATACAAAAAAAAAAGGGGAAAGAAATTTGAGTACTCTTATTCGCTGCAGACACAGCACTCTCATAAGACTACTGCGATGATAGATGCCAAGGGATCTCAGAGTAATTTAAAGGGACTTCAAAAGGCTTACAAAAATCTTCTATTAATTAAAAAAAATATTAATTAAGGCAAAGTTAACTGAGTTATATTGACTTACATTAGCTGAATACAAGTCCTCTGTGGGGGCTAGTGAGAGTTTATCTCTGCAGCCACTAATTACAGGTGCCTCTTCCACCCTGGAGGACCCCAGCTGCTGTCAACACTGAAAGGTAGTTAGCAGATCCCTGCTTGGAGCATTGCACAAGAAAAGATGAGCTCAAAAAGGGAATGCACTTGCAGAAAGCTTGAGAAGCAATAAAGCACCTTAGTAACAGTGGTGACCATCAGAAAATATCTCTGAATCATTATTGCACCCTTCTGACTTAAGTTTTCAGCTCAGGGTTCAGCTTCTATCAAACAGGCAAACAAAAGGTTAGGATGTGTAAGAAATGGAATGGAGTAAATTTTTAGCATGGTATAAACCCAAGGCTTCTCTCTCATTTGGAATGCTATATGTCACTGCCAAGGGAATTAAAGGATGTTCAGATAAGGATGACAAGAATAATTTGAGACCTGGGGGGAAAAAATCTTATATGGAGAGAGAGATTGAAAAGATAAGTGGTGTTTACAGTGGAAGAGAGCTAAATAAGAAGGACTGTAATAAAAGCTCATGCTGTCAGGGCTGTGGTGAGGGAAGGAGGGGAAATGGTGAAAAGGAACCCCAGAGGTGTGAGCGTGTCTGAACCTGCATGCAAAGGTGCTGCTGAGCCCGCTCAGGAAGACATCGGGCAGGGTGATGGGAGACCTGGGGACATCAAAGGGCCAGAATTCCCACCGATGCTGAGGATGTAACTTGGGCTCCAAGTGCAAGGGACACACACTGCTTGCCAAAACTTCCCCCCCTAACTCTATGGACTATCAGAAACAGTGAAAAGAGTCTGGGTCAGCTTCTTTTTTTTTCATGTCTCCCAACACAAGGCATCAAATTAAAAAAGTAGAAGACAAGAAATCCAAGATTAGTAAGAAACGCCACTGTGGAAAATGTGCTGGGTTTGTGGAGCTCAGTTCTACTGGATGTTGTAGCAGTCAAGGACTTAAAAAGATCAAAGAGGCACTGACCATTCTTGTGAGGAATTAAAACCCAGTGCTGCCATAGTGAACACAAACAGACTATTTGGAGCAAACAGGCTTTCTCCACCTTCAAGGGTTACATCATCTCCTAACCATCAAGAGGAGAGATGAGGCTGTTGTGCAGAATGTGGTCTCCAAATGGCTTCCTTGCCTGACCTAGTGTGAGGGAAGGTCCAGGACAGGATAGAAGCAGGTTGGTTTTGCTGTGGCCAGCCATCTGTTCCTGAGATACAGTGTCTGTGAGAAGGGCTATCCCCCAAGAAGATCAGTTCTTGTGTAACTGTAGTTTCCCGATGGCTTGGAGAAAGAAAGACAGCTTGGCATTGCTGCTCTGAATGAAGAAGAGGAGCCCTGGGCTGTACTTACAGCTTCTTCACCACTGGTTCCTTAGATGCTCTTCTCCACACTATGACTCTCTCACATGTAAAATGACATCCATGACACTGACCATGCTCACAGCTTGATGATCTAATATTCAAAAGTGCCACAGAAGGATTTTGGTTACATAATATATGCTTAGATCCAGGGGAGAACTAGTCCCCAGAAAGAAGCTCCAGCTGCCTTTGGTGTTTCCATCATTGCTCCAGACATCGGTGAAGCGTTTCTTCTCCCTTACTTCATTCAGGAAACCATTCCAGCAAGAAGCTAAATTAACTTTACCCAAAAGCATTTAATTTAGCTTCACCAAGACAGTTATCCTATGTTAGATAAATACCCACTAGGTTTTAAGAGCATATGTATTTGAAGATTAACTACAAGGCTGAGTTGTTTATCCAGTGGGACAACTGGATTAACGAGGTGAAAACTGAACCACCTATCCTATTATACTGCAACTGATGACCTAGTTTAGATACTTTGGTGTTTTGATTTATCCTAAGTCATTTTGCCTTGTGCTTCTCCTTGCTCCTGCAAAGCTGCTGGCCTCAATCTATCCAGCTTCAGAACAGGGAACTCAGTTAAAAATAGGTCAGTGGGGTCAATGATATTAAACAAGTCTTTGGGATGCAATCTGGGGTCTTTTCCACTTTTCCTCCTTCTTGCTCTTCTCCCAGAACTCTATTCTGTTCCCATCTTTGTGCATTACAAGCTCTCTGCTGACCTCAAATCTTTGGTCTTCAGCTTCTTCTGAAACTTCAGTCTTCCTTTTGCAGCAGCTTTGTTTAATAATGTTCCTCCAGAGCAAATTCTTTCCATTATTCAGAGGAAGCAAATGATTCATGGCTGCACTAGACATGCTTCATTTGCCTGAAGATAGGTGTCTAGTGCCATCTTACATGGTCTAGCATCTCCCACTTGCTGTTGCAGAGGAACACAAGTAGATTTTATATTGTGCCTACCTGCCCTGGATGACCTGGATATCACTGTCCATTTAGCTGCTTTGATCAGAGAGCTTCTACCATTCCTCATCAACCTAAACAGTTTCTTATGGGAAACAATGAGTTAGTAGGAATAAACAAGAACAAGCAGCAGACTAGAAGAGAGGCAAGAAACTAGCTTCAGGAGAAATGACCATTGGTTGTATTGAGCAAAGACGTTTTCTATGGGGTAAAAGATACAAATAGAGCTTGACACCAAGGGTGGAAGGAAAAGAAAATGTTCTGGAGGCATGAAGCTGAGAAGCTTTGTCAGGAGAAATGACCATTGGTTGTACTGAGGAAAGACCTATGGGGTAAAAGATACAAATAGAGCTTGACACCAAGGGTGCAAGGAAAAGAAAATGTTCTGGAGACATGAAGCTGAGAAACTTTGTCAGTACTGAAGGGGCTCCAGATACCCTTCGGGAAGGCTTGGATGACCTTACAGATTGGAGTAGCAGAAAAGGGATCAGACCTTAAAATCCTGAATGCATGACCTTGCACTTTGCATTGTTTTCTGTCATAATCAGAAATTCTGTGGATGCCCTGAGATTGCAGAGTAGAAAGACCTAGATGTATTGGTTCATCATGAGATGTCTGAGCTACCAACGTCACGTCACGTCACGTCAGACTAATGCAATCCTGAGATGCACCAAGAGACACATTTCTAGCAAAGATAGAGCTGTATTAATGCTGTTGTACAGGCAGCTGATGAGGCCTCTTCTGGAACAGCTCGTACAATTCCCATCACTGGTGTTCAAAACTGATGAATTCAGATCGAAATGGGAAGGACCAGTGATCAGGGAAACGAACATGCTGCTTGGCAAGAGGAGATTACATATCTGACTCCTTCAGCCTGGAAAAGACAAATGTATATAATGGCCACTTATAAATGTATCAGGGAGGTAAACATCAAGGGGAGGATAGACCTATTAGCCTGAAGGACAACTCTGGCACAGGAATAAACAAGAATGAATTGCTCATAAATTTAAGCTAGTAAGTAGGAAGGTGTGTAAGTAAGAGGAGAAATGAATCCATAGCAGCCTCTTCTTTGAACCATGGAGGGGAAATACCTAACCTGGTTAGGTTTAAGTTGGAGCATGATCATTTCTGAAAGGGGAAATATGGGATCTGCATATGGAATAACCTGAAGTTTTTTCCCTTGTAACCTGGAATGCCTCTTTTTTTTTTTTTTTAAAGGCCACAGCCCGCAATAATGTTGCATGGCTGTGAAAGGGGGAGATGTCAGCTTCAGGCTGCCTTCTAGGCAGAATTCCAACATTCATACCGACAGAAAGTCCTCACTGACACATAGCAATGCTTTTGCTTATGCTGAACCCAAGAGTGCCATTTCTCCAGGCATTCTACAAACACATATGTGCAGTCCCTGCCCCAAAAGCATACAAACTAGGGTAGGACTTCTTGTTTTGTTAAAAATGCTTTATGGTGTCTCAGGATACATTCCAAATGGGAGCCAATCATAGAAATAAATTCACAATATGCTTTTAGCCTTTGACTGACATATTATACTGGATTAGAGACTTGTATTGTAGGAATTTATACTTGTGCTTTAGTTCCATTAGCCTGCTTTAAACATTGGTATTAAAAGCGGATACTTACTTAAATACCAAACTGTGCCTGGGTTATAATCTGTTTCTCTGATATCATAGATCATTTGCAAGCCACAAAGCCCCTTTGATCTTGCAGAATGCTCAGCTGAACTTAAAAGGAAATTAAATGCAGAGCTCAATTTTTCATTAAATTGTCACCCACTGTTTTAGAGTTATGACTCTTCAGATCTGTTTCTTCTAACAGGTGGACAAACAGAATGTTAATACTGTGGTATCTGTGGAGTTATAAAATCTGCACTGAGCAAGAGATTTTCTAATTATTACCACTTCTTTATTAGCATGACTAAAATCTCATTTTTCCAAAAAGTCTCAGGGCGCTCTAAACCATGACTGAAAAATCAGGGCTTTAAAAAACTGGGGACAATTCTGTAGTCTCAGATGGTTTAAGGCAATAAGAGCTGAATAGTGTTTATAAAATTGAAGCTGCAAAGACCAGGTCTTATGTGCAATTAAAGAAGTCCTTGATGGCTGTTTTGCCTTTATAAAACCAGGTATAGTCCTTAAGAGCTGCAATATAGAAGCAGACCTTGATTATGAACTGAACCTAAGACCACAGCATTAAATCTCAGAGGTGCTTTTGCCAGGGACATCAATGGGTGCAGAACCAATCTCCATGAGAAATTCCCAGCTTGCTGTGTGTCACTGTGCAGGATCACAGCAGTCATTTTGCACCCTACAACTGCATCTCTAGCTCCAGCTGCCCAAAACACCAGCTGTGAAATGCCTGTAAGAGGCTGAATCAAGAAGATGGGTGATTCAAGCCATAGGTGTGTGTTGCATGGCTCTCTTGTTATCTCACTCTCAGAGAAGAGATCTATTGCAGCCCCATCCAGACAGTCTTTGGTGGCAGCTCACCATTTTAGGTTTGAAAGCCTCCAGGTTTGGCAAAGATTGTGTTTGTAATAGACAGGCTTATCAAGACACCTATTAAGGTCACAGTCTGATGCTGCAGATACAGCAAAGACAGGCTGGAGGGAAAGGAGGAGATTTGGAAGCTGCCTGTTGAAAGCACCCATTAGTAACATGCATTCTTTTGGATCAGGGTTAGGGTTGAGTTGTATGAAGAGCTAGGCAGAATTAAAAGCTGACTGGGATCTGTGAATTACCTGTGCTTCAAATTCCAGTTTATTCATACCAGGAAGCTGCTGGTGAAGGGGAGTGACTGTGGTGAGCAAGGTGGCACTGTGTTTGTAGAACTTGGTCTGCACTGGGCACATTTCTTTGCTTCCCTTTGCTTTATAGCTGTACTTTGCTTACAACAGGGATGCTTGTTTGGTTTTGGTTTTGTTATTACAGCAATTTTCTAGTTGCTAGTATTTTGGGTAGGTTATCTCAGGTCCAACAAGTCCTGTTCCTGGAAATCCGGTTGGTTTGAGTTTTTTGGTTTTGTTGTTGTTGTTGGGTTTTTTGTTTGGGTTGGGATTTTTTCTGGCAGGGTTTCATATAAATCTCAGTCTGGTTTCAGAAAACTTTCTCTTCTGAGAAGTTGGCTGAGCTTTTGTTTGTTCACACAGTCATCTCTTTCTCCCAGGAAATGCGTTCAGATCTAACATCCTCTGAGAACATCCTGGTTAGCTCACTGGGCTGTCAGGAGCAGCGTGCTGGCTGCTTTCACAGCTTTTATATGAGAACCTTAATGCTCTGACAAGTTGAGAAATGAAGAGCAGAAGATGTTTTCTAACTGTGGAAAGAAAGAAATAGTGTGGATGTCTGGGCCTAGGTGGGGATACAGACACCCCTGTTGATCCTGAATTTCAATGAGACTGTGAAAGCGCAGTTATTATTTCCCAGGAGAGGAGTTTGAAAATACTAGGCAGATGCTTTTATTATAGTAATAGAGTCAATGCTAGTACAATAAAAATTGAAGACAACTGTTTCCTCTGAGCCAGGGAGAGAAGACACTCTTTGCATGCCCTTTTTCCATAAACACTGGTGCAAGGAGCAGTACTTACTTTAGGATGCTTTGAAGAGCAATGGCTCAAGACAAAAGCATATGAATTTTCATGTCCAAGACCTACTGAAAAGCTCTGTTAATTATGACAAAAGGTTGCAACTGAGGATTGTCAGACCAGGCTTGTTTTATCTGAGACCCAGAGAAACTAAAAGTTTTAACTGTACTCTAGTTGATAAAAAAGCCCAAAGAGCTGCCTTTTGTAGGCATACATCTCACCTGGAGTACTATGTCCAGCTCTGGAGTCCTCAGCACAGGAAAGACATAAGAAATACAGAGAAGGCCGAAAAAAAATTATCAGAAGGATTCCCTCTGTTATGAAGAAAGCCTGAGAGAGTTGGGGATGTTCAGCCTAGAGAAGAAAAGGCTCCAGGGAAGATCTCATTGCAGTTTTCCTGTAGTTAAAGGGAGCCTATAGGAAAGATGCAGACAGACCTTTTAGTAGGGCCTATTGCAATAGGACAAGGGGTGATGGCTTTAAACTAAAAGGAGATTTAGACTAGATAAGATGAAACCATTTTTCACAGTGGGAGTGCTGAAGCACTGGAACATGCTGCCCAAAGAGGTGGCAGATGCCCCATCCCTGGAAACATTCAAGTTCAGATTAGACTGATCTTTGAGTAACCTAATCTGGCTGAAGATGTCTCTGCTGACTGAAGGGGGTTGGACCAGATGACCTTTAAAGGTCCTTTTCAATCCAAAGCATTCCATGATTCCATGACTCTATGATTCTAAGATTGTAGCTGTCCTGAAGAAAAATCTCCAAACCAAAGACCTGTAGATTGGTCACCTCTGAGAAATGTCCTCTTTGCGCTCTAGACACTTGAGTGAGAGCAATTCTGCTAATGTAAACTTGATTGATCTTGAGGAAATCTCTATCTGATTGGGTTGATTTTTGTTTTGTTTTGTTTTGTTTTTTAAATTGGTAGATCAGTGCATAAAGGAATTACTCCAAACTCCTTCTGAGATAACTGTGGCTTGGATCAGGCTCTCATTGACATTGTTCTCTAGTAGCAGTAAAGATGCAGCAAGAGTAGGAGTTTCTGTTGAGGTCTTGCTCATTGACCACCCATTGAGCTTCATCATGCCATGCACATGCATACACACAAAAAAGAACATCCCTGACTAGAACACTAAAAAAAAACAAACCCAGATGGGTGCAAACAGAGCAGGAAAGTAAGATAGTAAAACTAGCTTGAAAATATCTTGGACCTCTTGACCCCTACCAAATTCTCACTGTGGTGTTTCAGCTACTGTGTGCAAACAAAGAGCAGGGAGGAGAAGCTTTAAAAATGGCACTGCAGACAAAGAACTTTTTACAAATTCTTTATGCTTAGCTTCCATTTGTCTTCTAATGTTAATTAGGTCTCCTGGGAAGTAAATGTTCTTGCAGGACAGCCTTTCGCTGGGAGGCAGAGTATGGATTGGAGGGAAGATGATCATTCTTTGGGAACAGAAGGCTCAGAAATCTCCTTTGATAATTGTCAGATCTGGCTTGCTTGCAGATTCCTCACGATAACACCTGTCTATCTGGGCAGGAGAACCAAAATCTAGGAAATTCAGTAGAGAGGGTTAACTCTTGCCTTGTGTGACCAGAATTTGATGACTTCATAAAATTGTGGGACCTTACAAACCAAGTGTTAGCCTCTAGCAGTCTGTTGTTGAGGGCTCCTTCAGGCTCTGACTATCATCAGCAATATATTTGATAGGTTTACTGCTTAGATCCAGCTAGCTAACAGCCAATAATTAGCCCTCAACCAGCAGTACTTGGCCTTTGAAAGTGAGACAAGAGATACACACTACTCAGGGATGCTGCAAGCTTCCCAGTATGTTTCTGTCTAGGTACTTCAAAATGTGTAAACAGGAAAGGCTCCATCCAAGGGGATGGCCATTTGCATCATGGTGCTTTGAGGGTCTTGATCCATTTAAACATTTCCAAGAAACAGCTTACTGACAAGTAAAAAACTTCACCCCATCTTGCAGGCTCAGGAGAGCAAGGCAACCAGTATATTATATGACTACATCACACAACCTCCCGACAGAAATTGTTATTAGGATTTATTAGGTTATAATCCTTTTTTGATTAAAAATTATAAATCAGCTCATGTTTGATGTTAACCCATAAATGCATAGCACATGTCAAGCAGAGCCTAGTGTACATGGGCCCTGGGCTTGCATGGGGGAGCCCACCCTGCTGCTTCCATCTCTTTGCAGAATATAATGGACCTGATCAAAGGAGTGTGGCCCATGCTGTGTTGGGGACATGGCTTTCAAGAGGTTAAATCTCAGACATGGAGCATGCTAAGCTGTTGTGTTTGATTTATTGTCCCTCCTTTCTTCTTGTTTCTCCTTGAAACATAAAAGCTTGCAGCCCACAGACTCTTGACATTTCTTTTAAATGCTCTTGTCATTCAGCAATTGCCACAGTCATCTCCCTTAACTTTGCACTTACAATTCCCAGCCTCTTCGGGGTTACTTGTAGAAGTTGAAAAGGAAATATGAATAGATTGCAGGGCTCAGTCCTGCAAGGTGGAGAGCCTTCTAGTTCTGAACCAATAAAGCACTTAACCATTTACTTAACTTTGAGGGTGGGAGTAGTCTGACAGGACTGTGTTACCACTAACCGAATCACAATCTCGAGAAATAAATTGTGAAGATGTCTGCAAAATAAACAGCCACTCCAGCTACCCAGGGCAGGTGACACTGTGTGGGATTTTTAAAGGATCTTCTTGATTTATGAGCACAATTATGGCTTGCACTGGAGCCTGCCACTTAAATGCTTTTCTAAATATCTGTGTTCCTATGATTTGAGGTTAGGTCCCTGGGCTCCTTGAGTTCTCTTTTGCACAGCAGGACTGTTTTCCTGCTCATCCTGACTGTACCACAGTTGAGGTTTCCCTCTCTCTCTCTAATGCATGTTAATGAAAGATGGAGAGTCTTTCAGTGTGTAAGACAGTTCAAGGGGTTTGAAACTTACTATCCCAGACCAAAACAGCTCTGTGGGAAATTCAGTCTCTGGTCTTCATAGCTATCTAGGGTTAAGAATAAAAGCTGAGGGTGAAGAATAAAAGTTAAGAATTTCCTGTGCTTTTGGGAAATCACCTTTATTTACTACAACACAATGCAGGAATACCAGATGGAGCCTTCATCTGTTTATGAGCCATTGAACTCACAGCATATTTTTTAGCTCTATTAGCTACACCTATGAACAGGGACAATCAGATTGTAAATGGTGTTACATTCAATATGAAAACAAGTGTAATACCACCTTCAATATTGCCTTGTGAAAGACAGCCAAAGATTTGCTCTGATCTCTGATAGGAAAGGTCCTATGGCTCTGACCTGGGTGTTGCTACTGATTACAGATAGTGCTTGGGTTTGGCTTTTTACCTCTTTTGAACATTAGCCTCCATCCAATGCTCATCTCCAGGAACCATTCCCTGTGATCTCATGCCTGTCTACAATTTGTTTTTTTCTTTTCTCAGAATACTTCTTGACTGATCCTTTTTGGTGGATTTTTTTTTTCCTGGGGGTGGGGGGAACTAAGGCTTCCAAAATCCTTTTCTTTCAGATGTGAGCACTAGAGAACCTGAATACTAGCCAGTTCTTCCAAGGACACATGGAATTCATATTTCCTAGCAGAATCCTGACAGTTCTGGGAAGAATTTTTTTTTTTTTTTTTGTCCCACACATGCCATAAATTGGAATAAAAATCTTAAATTTTTCAAGTAGCTGGTGGCTGAATGTGGCAGTTGTTTCAGTGAAAAGGTCATGCAAGAAAAGCATGACAGGGTGCTGGCAGATCAGGGTTTCAGATCTCCTCAGGCAGAGGAAGGGAATGGACCCAAGTTTCAGCTTCTGGGGTAAAAGCTTGAAGATGAGGTTACTATGGAAAATGTGGTCCTCTCTTTTTCACTGTACTCTTTCAAATACAGCACTGCTGGAATCCAGGAAGTATTTTGCCTTCTGGCTAAGGCATCCTGGTCATTTCAGGCAAGCTTGTGGACAGCAGAGTATGAATAGGGGACCTGGATGGGCTTAGTGAAGACATGAATATCCCCAGGCATGGGGAACAGCAAAACGCCTCCTCAGAAGCTTTTGCCAGGGAAATGGAGATGCTTGCAACTTTGCAGGCACCCAAGTGGGATGATATTCTTTTTTTCACAGATCTCTCAGTTCAGCTGCAGAGCCTACATTCTGTGCAACTGCTGCTTTAAATGTTGCCCTTTGTGATCTGCAAGATGAGGCCTCAGCTGGCTTCAGGAAGCCATGCTGCACTGAAGAGGCACAGCTTTCTCTCAGTGATCCCAGGTAAGATAGCAGTGACAAGTGACATGAAAGGTGTGTTTTGCATGACGTATGTGAAAAAGCCAATTACATGTAATTAATGTTGGTTAAATGCTTTGAAGATGAAAAGCTTTTCTAGAAGTGTGATTAACATCTATTCTGTAAAAATGACTGTCTTTCTAATGCTTTAAGAAGCTTAATAGCGTGCTTCAGCTTTTCAGTGTTTATCTCTGAGACGTGATGACCCCATGTAAAGCATTCACTGGAAAACTACATAAGAAAGGCCTTCAGTGGGAGTTACGTTGGCCACAAACCAAGAGTAAAGACTGAGATACTGTGGGACAGAGATGATTCACCTGTCAACAGTTCAGTCTCTTACAAAGGTTCCTAATCAGCAAACCAGTTGAGCAATGCTAAAGTATTGTTCTGATACAAGGTCTTAAATTGCTAGTGCCCACTGCAGACTGGCTCATGGAGCCTATGAAAAGGCTGCATGCTGGATCTAGTTTTAGAAGGTGCATGGGAAGGTGTATGAGCTTACACTTAGCAGGATTCCAGGATCTGGCACAAGATTGAACAGACACCTCCAACTGGGAATTTTGCCACCGATTTCAATGAATGCAAGAAATGACTACATTTTAGCATGCACAAAAATAAGCTGTCATCAGCTGAAGGCTTATAGTCGATTGCCTTGCTCCAACATATTGTGCTTTCCACTGTAAATAAAGTGGATTTCATTGTAAACCACTCACAGGAGATGAGAAACAATAAGGGTCGGACACCGAACAATAGGGGTTCTGAGGATATAGTGAGTTCATACTTTGGCAGTTGCTGTTACTTTCTGAATATGAGTGCAGATGTTTTAGTATGCTGAAATCACTCAAGACTTTTATGGCAGAAAGAGGCCACAGAGTAAATAAACTGGTGACAGGTATAATGAAAGGCATTCAGTTTATTTGCTTGTTCAGAGCTATTTTATTCAAGGGAGCTCTGTTTTGCCTACCACAGGCAAATCCTCAAGACCATCTTGAAAAAGGATCTCTCTGGAAAAAAAAGAATCATGTGAGATCATATAGCAAGCCCAGGGCTTCTGGATGACAATCATATGGGTTACTTAATTCTTTGTAAGCAATTCCTGGAAAGCATCAGTTCCCACAAGAGACATACATGACAGACACACTCTTTATTTGCTGGTGGAGCAACACAAGGTCTGTACCTCCAGTAGTGAGGAGAGTGCCATTTGAATCACCTGTGGTGCTCTTGCCAACAGGAGTGTCCAGATATCACTGAACATCATGCTATGAAACTAGCCAGATAAAGGTCAGGGAGGTTTGTAGGGCTACAGGAATGGGCAGAGGTCACACTCCCTCCATCAATTATCTTCCCAGATGAGCTGATCCACTGGTGAGTTAGGACCAGTCTATGTAGGATTTTGCTGTATGGTGGAGGTTGCAAGACAGCTCTGAGGGACTGCTGGGATCACCTCTTTTCTCCCCTGTTCAGCCAACCTAGCAAAACCCTTCCCTGCACTGCACTGGGAGGGGGTTCTGGAGTTAGTATCAGCATCAATTGCAGCCGAATTTGCTATCAAGCACTGGGACAGGGTCATTCAGAGGACCCTTCAGGACACCTCTCCTGGGGTTCAACACATCCCTCAGGAGCATCAGTGATGTGGCAGGGGGCTATTCAGGACACGCAAGGTGCCACCTTTACCCAGCCGGAAGGTCCCTGCTTACCTTGTCAGTCTAAATATGGCAAACCAGGTGAGACAACTCAAGCTCCTCTTGGACCTGCTAACACACAAGGAAGATGAATGAGGTCCTCAGGACTTATCTCTGTCAGTATTAATACTTTGGCTGCTTTGCCTTCACTGGGATTTTACCTCAGGTTAATTATTCTGTAGTTGCTAATGCCATGTAGGAACATGGTTTTTTTCCCCGCTGGTGAAAAGGAGCTGGAGCAGAGAGGTGCTCAGCTTTACTGCAGCTTGCTCGAGCACTGGTAGCTTCCTCTTTCAAAAATGCAATTGGTAAAAATGTCAAAACCATTTTCATGAAGCTGTTGCCACAGATGTGGGATTCACAGCTGCTCTCACCAGGCATCGAGGTGCGCTGCTGGAAAGGGGCACTGCTTGGGCTGTACCTCTCCCTGGCATTTACCATGCCTCAGGATCTCAAGTCCATAACCTTTCACAAGCACTAAATGCCCTGAAAAAGACTTTTAGAGGAGAGAGCTGTGAGGCAACCAACCTTTCTCTCAAAGGGAGGCATATGATAACTTCAGCTTTTGTTCCTGTGACCTGCCCTTGCAGGACTGAAAAGAGCTTTGAGCACACACCCAGGAGAGCAGGAAATCTCTCTTACGAATCACTTGTAAAATGGTCTGGTCTGAAAAACATGCTGCAGAAAGAATGAAGCCTGACTGCAAAGGAGAGTGGTTTTTTTTCACCCGTGAATAGGATTTCAAACTAGCAGCCAAAGTGAATCATTATACATCCTTGCCATATGCCACTTTCAATCAATAAGGCCTTATGCTCTGCTAACAATCATCTTAAACTATACCTATTAACAAGAATGCACATTTTCATAGTAATATTCCATGCACATCACCACACACAGACTGCAAACAGTCGAGAGTGATCACAGCTGAAGGGAGATGGAGTTTCTGGAACAAGAGGCTGTGTGTGTGGACATACAGCACACCGTGGAGGCTGCCACTCTTACACGTGTAGGCTGGATTTTGCTTTTAATGGCATATGCTCCTACAGACGGATGCTTTGGTCCCTCTTCTGAGTTTATGCTTTCTTGATGATCCAGGCAGTTCCTCTCCTCATGACCCAAGACTTCCTCAGGAGTGGCTGATGCACTGAGGATAAAGTGCAGCAATAGCCATGGTGGGATGAGACATGGCTTCAGCAGGACCTCTTCAGTTTGGAGAGGGAGAGCGATGACAGCAATCATCATGAGCTCATCCTCAGCGTGATTAGTTTGTACCTGCAACAGTCTCTCTGTGAAGAAATGGAAAGCTGCTATCGAAGAGACACAGGACATGGTTGTTGGACATGGTGCAGGAGGCACAGACTTTCCTGCTGATCATGGGGCACCTCTGTTTTCCACCTGCTATTTCTTTTGACTGCTTATATTGCAAACTCCCCCTGATGGATGTCAAATCTCCAAAAACACTGTGCCTGCCACAGAAGTTATTGACTGAAATGCCACAGTCTGAGCTGCTCAGAGCAGCCAAGTCTTACACTATGGGCACTCAGTAAATTCAACCAACTAAAGCAGAAATCTACACTTGAGGTAGTCACCCATGGCTTCCTTACTAGTAAATGGAAAGCCAGTCAATACAGTCAAGGGAGTCTATGGTGTTCTATCTCTTCCTAAAGTAGATGGTTAAAACAGATGAATTGTATAATAAAAACACTTAGTTCTCCTTGCTGCCTGGGAAGCCCTGTGTGACAGCTCACATTTAGAAGTCTACTCTGTAAATATATGAAATGAGATGAATTTAATCCCACTACTACCCTCAGGACTTTCCTCCACCCTGATGCTCTTTGTGCATCTCAGGCATTTGTTAGTGCAGTTTGCCCTGCGTCCTTTTGTGCAAAGAGAGTTAGATTTGGGTTGAGGGATGTCAGAGCAGAGTAGCAGTTCCACTCTCAAGTAGCTAAAATGTACCACCTTTGATCAACAGCCCCAGGCTCTCCCATGTGTCCCCAGACCTCAACCCCACATGACTGACAGCCACATGACTCAAAATGGAGTATGTGAGCTGTGCATTGGGATTGCATCATCCCTGGGTGTCTGGTTGTGCTGGAGCTCAGGCTAGACTGTACAAAGTTCTTATGTCTACAGATCCTGGATTGGTAGAGGATGTACAGTATGGCATGTCTCAATACAATAGCCTTCAGATGCTACCACATAAAACCCCCTCCTATCTTTCTCTCAGAGAGTGCATTTAATCTCTGCTTATTTTTATAACTAGAGGCTGCTTCTGCAACCCTTGTGTAGATATCGTACACATGGTCTGTGTGATACCCTTCATGATTAATTCTTATGTGTTTTGTAAGGTTCAGCATAAAAATTCTTTGCTAATCAAAAGGCATTACTGCTCAGATGTTTCTGTGCTGTAAAATAACCTCCAGTCAATCAACCTCCCCTTCAGACAATCCCTGCCTATGCTTATTGCTTTGCAGCCTTGTTTCCTACAGGTGAAGGCTAGACAGGAGAACATAGTTAGCTCTTTGAGTAAAGAGCTGTGCAACTCTGGTGTCAGTAACACCACCAAAATACAGCTGAGGTGGTGCAGTGCCCTTTTCCTGGCTTTCTGTGCAAGCACATGTCTGTAATAGCATCATTTGTTGCACAGATTTCACTTAGTTTCTTCCTCTCTGGCACAGCATGCACTCAATGAATCTTGAAGTCCTTATTCCTCAGACAATTCCTCTTGCCTTTGATGAAGATTTGTAATCCTGGAAGGGCTGTGCAAAATTTATGCTACTAATTTTTCATATTTGGAGATATTAATGATGTACAAGTTACTGGATTCAGTACAAGATAACTGGCCAAATTGCTGTAGTCTACTTTATATGTGAAGTAAATATAAGTGATCAAAGGATAACTTCTGGCTTGGAAAGGCATTAATAGTGCTATCAGCTGAAGTAATTAAACTGCATGTATTTGTCCAAATAGTGTAGCTGTTGACCCTTCCCTTCTTTTTATCATCCATAGACATTTTGATATCAGTGGGATCTTTAGGAATGAGTGCAGTAAGGCTGGGCAGAAAATAGTGATGGGGAAATGCTCATGAAATAAACACACCTTTACTCCAAATTGGAATGAAAGCTGAAAATCACAGCCCCAGAACTCAGTCCCCATCTAGTTTCACAGCTGGAAAAAAAGGTCAAACACCTCCTACCATTTTTGGCTGCCATTGCATCTCTGGGGATCCCATAAAGGCACTCCCTTCTGGCAGCTACTTGGGGATAATGTCAAAAGATGACCTTAGCTGGAGCTAAGGTGGTGGAGATTTCACACAGAATGGTTCATGCCAGCAGCGCTGGTGAAGGGTCTTGAACACAAGTCCTGTGAGGAGCAGCTGAGGGAGATGGGCTTGTTCAGCCTGGAGAAGAAGAGGCTGAGGGGAAACCTCACTGCTCCCTAGAACTACCTGAAAGGAAATTGTAGTGAGGTAGGGGCCAGCCTCTTCTCCCAGGTAATAAATGATAGGACAGAAGGAAGTGGCCTCAAGTTGCAGCAGGGGATACTTATATTAGATACTAGGAAAAATGTCTTTACCCAAAAGGGTCACCAGGCACAGGGAACAGGCTGTCCAGGGAAGTGGCAGAGTCACCATCTCTGGAGGTGTTTAAAAGATGTTTGAATGAGATTTTTAGGGACATGGTCTAACAGTTGTGTACAGGAAGATGTTACGTTATGGTTGGACTCAATGATCTTAAGGTTTTTTCCATACGGTTCTATGATTTAAATTAAAGAGCTGTGGCTGGTGAAAGGCAGATTTGTATCTGCCCACGGCAATTCATCCCTATGGTGTCCCCAGGCATGATGTCTTGCATAGTTTGGAACACAGGGCTGCTTTCTTACATGTGTCCCCTGCACCTTTTTAGGAAGGGTGGCAACTACTGAGATAATTATTTTGTTGCCCGTACTGTACCCAGCAATGCAGTGCAATCTCAAGCTCATGGCCTGTTGTTTCAGACACAGGGGCTTGCTCTGCATGGGTATGTTGAGCAGAATTGAGAGAAAACCCAGCTCCCTGTGCAGCAGCTAATTAGAAGGTGCTTCCAGTGGGTGAGACACTGGAGAGGAGCTTTAGCTATGTCAAAGTGTGATTTTCAGCCAGATTCAAATCCACACCCCCCAGCAACTCTGGAAGTGTTTTCTACCCTGCACAGACCATGCTTAATAATATTTGGGTGTCTTCAATTTTTTCATCCTTCATTTCCCTTTACATAGTTTTATTTTTCCCAGTCAATAAAAATGAATTTATTCTTCTTAACTATATATATATATATATATATATGTTTCCCATAGTAATTAATGCACTTTTCTTCAGCAGCATAACCTATTACAGTAGTTAAATATTAAATCATGAATGCTGCCAGATCTAAGGGACCAAGAAACAGAGGTTTTGCAATAGTCACTTTGTCTTCATCTGTTGAATTACTGTGCAGCCTGCTTTACATTTTTGGGGCAAGTAACAAGATTTGCTGATTTGAATGAAGAATGAGATAAAACTAAATTGCATTGTACTTTTAATTACAGAGTCTTAATTTTTGTGGTGACACTCGAGGTTCTCACATAATGTTGTTTAATATTTAGGTCTCTTTATTGATTTAAATATAAAAATGCCATTTAATGTGCAAATCTCCACATTCATTGTGGAGGTGCTGTGCTCATTAAGAAATCATGAACACACAGGCATACATGTTTCATATTTGCTTTTTCTTAGGCACTAAATCCCAGCTAGAGGCACATTTTTCTTCTCCACTGAGAGAACATGATCCTCCCTATGCTTGGCATTTTGAATCAGGGAGCTTGGTGTGAAATGAGATGCTGCTCCATGGAGCCCTTCATTTGGCACTCCTTGGAGGTGGCTGAAGATAGTGGTGGGTAGGTCAACAGCCACCACTGGACACTAGCCTTGGCAGGCTCTTTCTTCAGCTTGGAAGTCAAACACCAACACAGCACCCAGAGTGGTTTGAGTCCTTCCATACCCTGTAAAAGTCATGGCAGGAGGAGAACTTGCAGAAGTTCACAGAAACTGTACGATGAGCCCAGTTACAAGTCTTTTGGTTTAGGGTGAGGGCAATGTCCCTACTGCTTTCCAGATGTCATTCAGAAGAAGCTATGAGAATGCAACCAATCAAGAGTAAACCTTAAAACGTTCCTTCTTCCATCGAACCCAGTATCTCTAACCTACTTCTTCCACTCACACCAGCTCTCTCAGAGAGAAGCCATGGATATTGCTCCATCCTAGCCCAGGGAGTGTTAGCCGCTCAGATTAATCCCATCTTTGTGGACTGGTTGTGAGGTGTTTATCTTTTAGTTTGAGAGCTGCAGTCATACTTCAGAGCTTCCAGAAGTTAAGTGAAATTAAACTTTTCTTTCAAAAATCCATCACCATAAAACTGTTTTCCCCACCTCTTCATTAATGATTTACTTTCTGTGGAATAAATGCACCAACTGAGGACAGAATCATTATTAAAATCTCAGTTAACAACACAATATTACTTTGGTCCTTTCATTTCCTCCACTATTATAAAATTCAAGATTCATTTCAACTATTAATATTAGCAATCTATTTTTTTTTTAATTTTGACCAGGCACAAATTAAAGGGGTAATGATATTATGGAAGCGACAACTAGAACTTATTCCTTTTTTTTTTAAATCTATTTTTTCCTTTCCATCATTTTTTTTTTTTTTACATCTAATATTGGCTTCTTTTGCACTGATATTCCCAGTGACTTCATGTGATGGCTGGCATTACTCCCATGGAAGTCAGCTGGAAGAGGCCAACAGAGTTCCATGGAAAATGATTAAAATTAAAGGTCAATGAAAAGCTGAAGGCTGGCACATGGGTTTGGGAGCAAGGGAACTGGGTTCTGGTCCTAACCCTGCCACAAAATTGCTCTGTGACTCTGCACAAGTAATTTTATTTCTCTGCACTGCAGTTTCCATGTGTTTAAAATAAGACCAAGTGTTTACTGCTCATTGTTCAAGTCTCCTGGCAAATAAAATGTGATGCATAAGAGCTAACTGAGCAGGAAGGCACAGATCCTTCTCTCAGGAAATCCGTGGCCTAAAGTAGCAGCAGACAGTGAGGACAGGGGCAGAACAGAGATGCACTATATTTCCAAGAGCTCAGAATTGCTCCTCTTCCCATTACAACAGATCATTGTCAGTGGGTTCTAATGAGATTTCCTTTGTGCCTCTCTAACACTAAACACAGCTGAGATTTCTTTGCAATATTTCACACAGAACAGTTTCACTCAGGTACAGCATTGCCTTGTCAAAGAACAGCTGGATTTTTAATGCTCCAGAATAACCAAGCTCTAAAGTTAAGGCACATTTCCTTCTTAGCTTGTTTCTGTACCCCTACAATCCTAGGAGCTTAAAATGCACATGATTGCTCTTGCAACCTCCTTGACGGCAAACAGGGGATCAACATTGTGGAAGGTCTTCCCAAATGCTGAAGTGCTGAATTCCAATGATTTCAGTGGCCACTGGAGGAAGCAGAAAAAGAAAGTTGAATAAAGCCTTCTAAGAGACCCCCTGGTACAATCAACAGTTACCTCAACCATCCTTACAAAATCTTTTGTGTAGCACTTTCCTGCAGTGACAATTTCACAGTAACCTGTGGAAGTATGTCCCTGAACTATCCATAGCACTGGAAACTCTCTCCTGGTCTCTTACCTAAATCAGGCAATGTTTACATTGTATAGCAGAAAAAAAAAATATTTAATGAAAGAGTGGTCAGGCATTGGAACAGGCTGCCCTGGGAGGCGGTGGAGTCACCATCCCTGGAGTTCAAAAATGTGTAGACATGGCACTTTGGGACATGGTTTAATGTCCATGGTGGTGTTAGGTCAATGGTTGGACTCAGATGTCTTTTCCAACTGAAACAATTTTATGATTCCTACTGGAGCTGAAGTCCACTACTTGCCCTATTTGCAGAAGGCACAAGGACACGTTCTGCCACTCCTCTTTACATTGGCCTTGCACATATTTGGCAACCTCACTTGTCTCAGCTTGGTCCCCTTTTCAGACCAAACACTCTCTCTCAAGCCCTTCCTCAAAGGCAGGTTTTTTTACACTTCCAGTCATTCTTTTTGCACATATTTTGGCTTTTCCCAGCTGAGTCATATCTTTCCTTTGGCATTGAAATTGTTCTTGAGTGAAGACTCTGCCACTGCCAAGTTGAATGGAAAGCCTGTCCCATGCCTTCTGCAATGTGCCCCTCTGAACAGGTATCCCAAGAGGACTGCTGGATTTTTGCAGCACTGGATTTAGCATCACAGCCATGGGTCTTTTTCTGCACAGCAGCAGCCTGGCCAATTGCTCCTCATCTTGTATTTGAGAAATTGATTTCAACTCCCCTGCCAGGGAGTGCAACATTTTAATTACTTCTGTGGATAAAGCCTGTGGTTCCCATTCTGATCAGGACTTTAAGAGATAAGTAAAGCAAAGCTTATCAGAGATCCTGAAGAAGCGTGAGCTAGAACCCAGGCCATCAGAATACCCCCAAACAGTACCTCTGCCATATGTCCTTCACCCTTCTCATCCTTGTCTATGCCATCCTTGTTTTTTTTTAAAAAAACACCTTTTTCTCCCTCCATTATTATTGGATTCTTTTAGAGTCTGCTGTTAGTAGCTGCTTGCAACCATTTAAACTACAGTAGGTGAATAATTAAGGGTCTCTGCACTATCACACAGCATGGATAGGCCACAAAAAATGGAAAACAGATTGTCTGCTTGCTGGATTATTGATAATTTCCCTGCTGCCAATTCCTGCTTCTCAACACAAATGAGTGGCATTTGGTATTTTGCCACCAAATGCCATTCATTTGTGCTGAGAAGTGGAAATAAAGGATAAAGGACAGTATCAGTGATCTTTAGAAGCAAGAGAGGGTCGTGTGAATACAGGGCCAGGAAAGCCAAGGCATGAAGGGCAGTCTGCCTGCCAGAGGCCATGATTTCAGTTTAGGGGACACCAAGACACCTGCAAATAGGTAAAAAATTGAGGTCAGGTACAAAAGTCTTTCTGTCTTATTCTTCTATCTATAGAGAAGCACTGCCCAAGTCAGGAACCACAATACCTGCAGGGTTGGCTGCTTTCTGATGTCTGCATCAGAACCTGCAGGGCTGGCTGCTTTCACTCATGAATACATTTATCACTGATAATATGCCCAAGAGTTGAAGGCTGGGAAGTGCTGGGAAGGAAAATAGGTTCTTCTCATAGGCAGGAGTAAATGCAGCAGGACTTTACCTACACTTTTACTGGCAATGTGCCACTCCTGTCCCTCTACAAAACTGGTGGACAGTGGTTGATTCTTATTTTTATTCTTTGTACTTATCATGACATGGCATGTCCTATGCTATGAAGCTAAGGAAATGGTCTGAGAAAGGGCATTAGGGTACCAGAAGATCCCTTCCAACATCAGATCCCCACTTGCAAATTGCCAGCTGCCAGCATGTGAAATGAGTTCCCTCCAGGTGGTTTACACCAGCATTTCCCCATGATGAGTAGCAGAGACAGACAAACTATGGTGTAAAAACAAACTGATCCCAATAAAGACAAAAGGAAAACTACCTTGCTAGTGATGCCCAGTTCATTACTCAATACTGTGTAACACAATAATGTCCACTTCAGAGCTTAGTGTATCTGCCTTGCTCTATTTACACTGTGGTCTTGAGTGTTTATCACCTTCTGCTAATGGCAGCAGAGTATTTGCCACAAAAACTTAGTTATTTGTCTTCTTTGAGAGGTATTTTTCCTGATTAATATCTTCCTGAGAGCAATGCAGGAAGCATTCAGCCCCACCAGGCATTCTTATACCCTAACCACTGAAATCTGGGACAAAGGCCAATAATCTGGGACAAACTCTAAAAATACACCAAACACTCCAGGACATACTTTATTGGTCCTTCCATACATGCCTGGAATGTGTCAGGAGGCACAAGGCCACAGGTAAGACGAGTGAAAGTAAAACTTGCAGCATGGTCTGGCTGGCTGCAGGAAGGATGTGGATGCTGTTCTTAGGCAGAGCCATTTCACAAAGAGACACATCACCTTCCTTGTGAACCTCCCCATTGTTAAAATTTAATTGCAACCAGTTTTAAAATCCTAACCCTAGATTTTCAAATAAAATACTGGAATTTAAAAGATCTTCTATCAAACACATACCTGAGGAGGGAAGAAGGTGAAGGAGCTGGAGATATATAACAGGCTTTGGCTCAAGGCTGCTGTAGCCACCATATGCGCTTTAAAACACTTGCATTGCATTTTCAGGTAAGACATCAACAGCTGAAGATGCCCTGGGTGAATATCTACATTGTATGGTACAGTGTAATGGTAACTTAAATGGATAGGGATAGGGAACAGCCTAAGGGCAGTGACTAAACATCCTGTTCTGAGCCCCGAGATCGCAGCATTACTCCCTGGCTAGCCTTACCCCCAGGACAGGAAGATTTTCTTTTGCCTTTCTGTCTGTCCATCTCACACTGAGGCTCTGTAGATAACCTCTATGCAAGCAAAATAATGTGATGATGGGACCTGTATTTATTTACTTTCAGCTTTTAATGGAAGGAGGACAGAGTGCTTCACAGGAAAAAGCACTTCATGGGCACAGAGCAAGAGATTAATAGGTTGCCATTACTGGAGGCTGTCACAGTCGCCAGGATTGTTACCAAGATGCAATTCTGGTGTTGCCACCACCAATTGGGAACGCATTTTCCTGACAGGCACCCAGGCAGTCTTAAACATTTCAAGCAGAAGGGATTTTGCTGCCATGGCACTTGGTAATCTGTTTGAGTGGTTAAGTACCATCATCTGGTAGAAACATCTTCCTTCCACTGGGTTTATGATACGCTGACTTCAATTCACTGCAACACGTGCTCTCGGAAGCGAGATACTGATTTTTGTAATGAGCTAAGCAACACCAATGCTGTATTTGTATTTTAGAGGGAAACTGAGGCCAAAAGCTTGAAAACAGAACATGAAAATGTATGTCTGAAGTTTGGTACTGTAGTCTGCTTGCACCAGTACTGTGCTTCTCCCGACTCCTGGCCACTGGCTTTTGTGACAACTGAAGCTTTTGTACCTGAGGTTGGGGGAAGTCCCTCTGAGAGCTGCAGGAGCAGCACAGCCTGGTGTTTCAAGGGAATTTGAATGCTGGTTTCTCATCACTAAAAAAACAATAGCACTTAAGGGCATAAGACAAAGCCAGTGGCCACAGTAATTTTAAGTACAATGAATCTCAATAAAGGAAATACCTGGAAGCAACCTCAAACATCAGGCATACCTTTGACTCTGTGATTCTGTGACACTATGTCCAGGGTTAAAAAAAGATAGAAAATGCAGTCCTTTACCAATTAAGCACACACTGTCATTGCAGAGTTAGTCATATGATGGCCACAATCCTTCTTGTCTGAGCAGAGAAGTCTCCAACTTGAGTGTGGGCATGCTTTGGTTCCCAGCGAGCTGGTATGACTTTGGGGTATGGATTAGAGCCTGGATTCCTTTTTTGGGGTGGCTTACATAACAGTACCACTACCATCCAGCACCAACCGTCCTCCAGAGGCTTACTGCAATTAAGTTCCCCACCCAATGGACCAGACAAGTTCTCCTGGATTTAATGGGAAATAATTATATGACGACTCTGCTGGTTACAGCAGTAAAAATAATGAGCTATGCCCCAGAAGTCCTAACAAAATCCACAGATGAGTAAAGCTAAGCTAAAGATCTAACCTGAACAAAGCTTTGCCATATGGCTCTGACACCAGCTGACATGTGCCAGTTGCTGCTATTTACGCTTTAATTGAAATACAACTGAAAAACAAGGGAAAAGTTCAAATTCTGGAGGGTTGCAAAACTGCCAGTTTGTGGGCATCTCAGTAACAGATCCTCTTGCTTGGTATATTCCTTTCTAATGTGTCAACATTTGATGCCTTGCTCTTCAGTCTGGAGCTAAGAAAAGCTATCAAAAAATACCTTCATATAGTTGAGGACCCGTTCTGTCTGCCATATCACCACTATTTTTACTGGCCACCCTAAAGCCAGACTGCAAAGGGCAGATTTGTCAGCATGGGTGGATTTTTTTAGTGCAAAAACCAAGGGCTCATACAGACAGTAGCAAAGCCCATCTGCATCCACGTCTGGAAGTTCAGGCTCCAATTTAAAGCTGCTTCAAATATAGACATTCCAGCAAAGTTAATTGTAGCTGCATTATGGAGAGGTGACAGCAGTGAGTCCTTAGAAAGCTGGGGAAGGTTTAAATCTGTCTCAGGTCTGTTTCCTCCAGTTAGGCAGAGCCACCAGAAGCAGAGTCAGGCTAATACTGGGTATAAATCCAGGGGAATGCAGGGGAAACTCTGCAGGTGAGATACTGAGCACATAGCAATGGCATTTCTTGAAGATAAGGATAAAATTCTTTATCACACCCCCACCCCCCCCTTTATTCCCCACATGTTGAGAACCATGCAACATTGCCCTGCTCTACTTGGTCTGTGCTTTTAAAAGCTTCTCAATTCTGGTCACAACTGAGAACTTAGCTTACTGTTATATTAAGAAACTGCTTCATAGTGTGGGCTGTTTATTACTGGGAAGTGCTTAATTACAATAAAATGTGTAGCTAAAATGACAATTTATTTACAAAAGGTTATGAATATAAATTGTTTTATTCTTACCCATGCATTTTGAAATGGGAAGGCAGAGGCTGGGATCCTAGGAGTTTCTTTAGGCTGAGTGATTTCCAACAAGCGGCTCTAGGAACTGAGATGGAAACTGCAGCCTCTGGACAATGTTGCTGTCTTGGGGCTGCAGCACACATTTCTCACCTGTTGCAAGTAATGCAAATTTTTCTTAAGAAGCCTGGAAGTGGGTCCCTTTAATTGCACCAGCACTCTGTAACCTGCAACGAAGCAACACTGAGCTGAAAAACAAATCCCCGTTAGTGAATACTTGAAGAGATAAAGGAAACATTGTGTCCCTTCCCCCCCCCCCCCCCCCCCGCATTTTCCATGTTTTATAACACCTCTGTCAGTATAAATTCCCATTCACTGAAGAAATTACATTTCATGAGAGCTACAATAGGATTTTAAGATAAATGACATGCGAGCACTGCAGTTTTGTACAGGCTTAAGTGATCCAAGTATCTTTATCAAGCGCAGGGTATCAAAATACATGAATTTGACTTGTTACAACAGTCACACGAGTAAGATTGAGTGTCATATGAAGCTACAAAGCATAAAACTATCTTAGCTGAAATTTATTTTAGTGCAGGAGGGGTTTTTTAAAGTGTAATTATTTAAAAACGGTCTGAGCTGTGCAAGCTCTAATGATAACTGGAAAGAGAAAAAAGCCCTTGAAAGCACCGTTTGTAAGGGCACTTCCTGCACGCACTGCTTGCTCTTAACACTTGCTACCTTTGTTCACCACCATTTCTGAAATTCTTGGAGGCTGAGGAAGTTTTTAAGTGTCATCTTGCTAAGGCTGTAATATTATCTCCAGTGACAATATTCATTCCTGGGCTTTTATGTTGCAAGAGAAAACATTTTAGCTATTCAGGAGGGTAAAAAATCTGCCCATGAAACAATGTAAGCAAGACAAACTGAAATTTCATAAATGAAAGCTCAGGGTATTGTTTATCCCAAATATTACCCTGGGTCTGGCTCTCTGTTGCTTTACTCTTTGCAGCATGGCCCGCACCCTGCAGCAGCCTGCTGTCCAACTGCAAAAGGCCACACTACCCCTGTCTTATTGGGTGGCTTTAGGACAACATCCGAATAGTGCTGGGTCCATTTCCTCAAAAGCGATGACAGCTGTGTGACAAACGTGCTCCCAGGTCTCTCTGCCTATAAAGCACAAATTCAGGTACTGTGAAATGAGGCTTTTCATAGCGCAGGGATTAAAAATAGGAGCAGCGCTGGCCAGGGAGCGTTTCAGCCTGGGCAGGGACGCAGCCCAACTGATTATTACATTGGCCATGTTAACTGACTGTTACATTGGCCATGTTGCCCACTCTCGAGGGCTGATGTTTTCTTGGTGTGAACTAAGTGTCTCATTCTAGCTAATGGTGAGAAAGAAACACTGAGTTGTATTTTATCACCCCACACTTTTATCCATACTTCAGCCACTTGGTAGCTGTTTAAGAACTTTTTTTTGGAACGAACTAAGCAGAAATATTGGCTCATTCTTTGCTTCCAAATTATAAAAGCACCCTTCAGGAAATACTGATGCATTATTTGCCTCTTCACTTGAGGCTCCAAATGCATCCTGAGCTGCTGGAACCTATAGCCAGAACATTTACTTCTTCTTTGACCACTGCTTTGCATTGCCTTTTGCACTCTGCGCTCTGTGATTTGTCCCTCAAGTGTCCAGTGAAAAAAATCAGTTTGTGCTGCTTCCAGACCAAAAAAAACAAACCAAAAACCCAACCCAAATCTACTTGTGCTAGTTTCTGTATAAATACGGATCAATCCCTGACCCATCCTTTTGACAGGCACACCTCCTCTTTATTTTTTCTCTTTTATTTGACTAGCTGGGTGATGTCAACTGACCTTGCTTTTTTCTGTGCCACACACTTGCCCAGCACTAGTTCTTCATGGGTTTTTTTCTGCTTTTTGCTCAAAAAATTTATTTTCTTTAGCAATTTTTGCAGCTTTACAAATTGCACTGCCTGTTGTTACACTGTAACTTTCCATCAAGAGTATCATGATTAAAGTCTCAATCACTATATTCCTGCTGACGTATTGCTCTTTACTTATAGCAAACATATGAATGAGGTATGATGCCATGAATGATGCTGTTAATCAGTTTATTGCAACTGTACCATTCACAATTAAGACCTTGTTACACAAGTATTAAATGTGTTTAAAAAAAAGTCTTCAGCTTCAGAGAGGTTATAAGTCCTTATAAAAAAAAAAGCCTCCCAAAGCTTCCTGAGAACTTCTTAATGTAAAAAGGTAGACATAGTTATTCCTGGAACAAACTCTTCTCAAACTTCTAAAAGAATGATTCATATTTGCTCTTATATCTCTCCAGAGGGAAAAAGCCAAATGGTTTAAGAAATATTTTCAGCCTTACAAATCAGAGGGAGCTGACCTGAGATCCACCACCCTATGCAGGAGCCCTGCCACCACACAGTCAGTGTCGAAGTGCCACAGCCCTTTCTCCAGATGAGTCAGTGGACCTTGCAAACCCAAAGTCTTGGGAATAACCCAACTTCAGCATCTTCCCTTCTTTCTCCTTCCCCTTAAAATTCCTTTGATGCTCCCTAGTGCCATATTAATTAGATAGAATAAAAACACATTGTGGAGACAGTTCGATTCCGGGAACCCTGGCAATAGAGATTCTGCTGAGGTGCCCTTACAGTCCTGGCACCCTTGGACCCTGTTCCTGAGCCATCACTCCTGCATCATCTTGAGGTCAGGGACCTTTTTTTGGGTGCAGAAGAGTCCGGGGCAGGTAAAACCCGCTCTCACCAGCCTGGAAGAGAAGGATTTTTTTTTTTTCCTACAAGGACACGATTTATTCCTAACCCCGGGGGGGCACCGCGCTGCTCCCTCCCTTGGGAAGCCGGCGTCAGCTTCCCGGCGCTCACGCCCTTTCCCCAAGAGGCTGCGACAGCTTCACCTTCTTTACCCGGAGCCCCCCAGGAGCCTCCCACTAGGGCTCCCCGCTGGCGGTACGCGGCACTTCGCGGGGCGCGGCCGTGACGGGCAGCGCCGCTCCCCACTCAGCGGCCGCGGAGCCCCCGCGCAGCTCCGCCCCCCTCCAGCCTCTTTGTATCAAACATCCGGGTTTCCCCCGCTGGCTCCGCTTTGGCTTCTCTCTTTTTTTAGAAGCCATTTTGGACTCGGTTCAGTTTTTTTTTTTTTTTTTAATATTTTAATTATTAAAAAAAACCCAACAAAACAGAAACAAAACAGCACAACAAACCTCCCCCCTCCCGCCTTTTTTTTTTTCTCCGCCTTGTTTCTCTCTTTTTTCCTTTCCCATGCCCATGGCAGCTCCCACCCCAGCCTCGGCTCCCGCCGCCCCCTCGCTCCGCGCCCCGCGCAGCCTGCGATGCCGCGGCTCGGTCCCCCAACGCCGCCCGCCTCCCAACGCCGCTCCGCGCCCGTTCCGCGCCTCCTTCACGGACTCTTGCCTGACGCTCCGTAGCCGCCCTGGATGCAGGGTCCGTAACCTTGCAAAGTTTCGCTGCCGCCGGCGCTGGGAGCGTGTGTGCTTTGCAGAGTATGTCCGTCCGTGTGTGCGTGCGTGCATGTGTCTGTCTGTCTGTGACACTCTTTGCACACTGATGCGCGTGCATTACGCGGAGCTGCGCGTGCATTGCAACGGAAGGGGGGGGAGAAGAGGGGGAAGGGTTGTGCGCGCACACGAGAGTGTGTGCTCGCCCCTGCTGCTGGGGGAGCCGGAGGGGCTGGGTTGGGAGGAGGAGGAGGAGGGAGGAGGAGGAGGAGGGGGAGTCGGTGTGTGGTGCACGCCGCGCTCCCAGCACAAAAGCCTAGGGAAAGAAACTCTTGGAAAGCTCAGGAGCAAACGCCGGGGCCGGGCAGGAGCAGGTCGAACCGTCTGGGCTGTTCCTCTCCACTGGATACATTTTGCAACTGCGAAGGAATTAAATCCGATTTCCACCCCCCCGCCTCCCTCCCCCCCCCCCCCCCCCTTTTTTTTTTTTCTTTATTTTTTCAGGATTTTTTGTTTTTTCTTTTTAAGTGAGAGAGAGGGCAGAGCCTCGCTTCGCCCCGCTTCTTTCACTCTCTCGATCTTTTTATTTTTATTATTTTGCTTCCCTTGGGGATAGAGGAGCACACGAGGAGAAGAAAGTAAAGGAATATGATTGCTTCGTGGCTGACTTTCGCCTTGCTTTGTGGAACTTTCTGTGCAGGTAAGAGCATTTCAGTGTGTTTACCTCCCGCTCGGGCTTACGGTCGCCTCTCCAAATGCAGAATTGAATGGGCCGTGCAATTATTTGCAACCACCCTCTAAAGCAGAAACGAGCAACCACCTAGCCTTCAAACTGGGGGATAACCCCATCGCTGCGATCTGCTTGATTTTCTTTATATTTCTGTTATTTCCTTCTGTGCTCTTTCACCCCCTCATTTCCCCCTTCCCTCCGTTTTCTCGCTACTCGCAGGACGAGCCTTTCCGTGCTGCTTTTTGTTCCCTCCAGGCAGCCTGTGGGAATTAATGGCAATGTAAACACGGCGCGATATCGAGGAAACTTTACAAAAATGGGCATTTAGTTCTAGGCGGATGCTGCCGGAGTGGCAGAAGCCGGGGAGGTTACCGAGGGTGGAGGGGGTAGAAGTTGGGAGCAGCGAGAGAAGACCTGGGGGGGTTGCTCCGAAATGGTGCGGAGCAGCTCAGGTAGTGGCCATGTGTGCGCCCCGCTCCTGCCGGGCTGCGCTTGTGTAGCCCGAGGAGGTGGAGGGGACACCTTTCTCCCCCCATCTTTCTCCCCCTTTCCTCCCTCTCTCCCCCCCCCGCCAGCCTCGATGGGACTCTTCCCCCACCCCAGTTTGCCCGCAACCCGCCGGGTCGCCGCGGTCCCGTCGAGATTTGCCTGTTTGCACGAAACGAGCCATTTGGCGCTCCGGGGAGGTGAGAGAAAGTTGGGAGAAAGAGGGTTTGCGGGGGGGGTGGGGGTGGTGGTGCCCGAGGGAGCATCCCCCGGGAGGAGGCTTCTGTGGCGGAGAGGTGTGTTTGTTTTGTATGTATCACGTTTATTTTGTGTTTATCCCATTTCATTGATGGAACTGGGCTGGTCCCCAAACTTCAGCTCCAAGCTGCGGGGAGCGCTTTTTTTCTGAGGGACGCGGGTGGAAGTTCGTTGAAAGCCCGGGCACGACCGGGGTGGCAGGAGGGAGCACCCGGGCAATGCTCAGAGGTCGCGGGGTTTCTCAGTCGGGTGCCCCATCCCGCAGCCCTTAGGAGGCAGGAGGGGTCAGACCTCCTTTGTCCCCCTCCCCCAGCACTGAAAATGCAGTCACGCTTGAAATCCCCACGCTCCCCACTTTTCCTCCTTGCTTTTATTTTTAATTATTAATATATTTTTCCTTTCCTTTTTATTATTGCTGCATGTTCCCCAGGAGAAACCGGGGCGACAGCACTTCTGTGTCGTGTCCCCCCTTCCCCTTGCCTGGTCACCACGACCTCTCTGAGACACCCCCCTCCCTCCGCCTCAAGGGCTGAGATTGCCGTCCCCCGCCCCAGTGCTGGGCAGTAACTTGTTACGTTACCTCCATTTCCCAGCCCGGAGGGGAGGCTGGCGGGGGAAAGGGTGGGGGGCTGCCGAAGAGGGATGGGGGTGGGGTGTCTGTTTGTGGCCGAGGGCTTCCCGGGAGCAGGGTGTGGGAGGCAGCGATGCTGCAGCCGTGCCCTTTCCTCGCTCCGCGATGGGCAGCCGGGGAGTTCCCCTCGGCTTCATTGTATTGCAAAGCGGGTGAGAGTGTGTGTGTGTTTGTGTAAGGGGAGGAGGGCTCCCGTTGTGCCCCCCCATCCCCGCCTCGGGGAAGGGTCTGCTCGGCGAGGCCGGGGAGAGCGGGCGGCGGAGCCGGCCCCGGGGCTCTCCTGTAGCCGGGCTTCCTTTGTTCCGAGTGCCCATTAAATATGCGCTGCCACCGCCTGCCTTTGGCATTAGAAACATTGCCATCGCTTTATTACGGTTTTTTAAGTCACACTGAAAGTGTGAGTAGGGAAGGGAGGGGGGAGCAATAAAAGAGGAGCGGGCAGGAAAAAAGGAGAGAAAAAAAGAAAGAAAGAAATTAAATAAGTCAATTTGATGGTGAGCAAAGCCAGCTTGGGCTTTTTGATCTGATCGCTGGGACACTTGTACGCAGCTTTGTTTCCATGTGTTAGGAAAGGGGGTTGTGCAGGCTCGTATTTACATAGCAGGGCTGAGGGAAAGAAGGTATTTTGGAAGGAGCAGGCTGGGGTTGTGTGTGTGTGTGTGTTGCCATCAGTATCCGTGGTGCTCGGCGTTGCTATCATCACAACAGCTCTCTTGGCTGGAAAATTCTATTATGTGCATAAAGGAGATTTATGGTCAATGTATTTTCTTTCCATATATCTTAGAATCCTTTTATCTCGGGTGAGCCAATAAAAGAGATGGCTTCCGGGTTGGTGTTTCTTGTTGTTTTTGTTTTGGGTATGGGGTTGGGGTTTTGGTTGTTCTGGTGTTGTTGTTTTTGTTTTTTTTTTTAAACTTGATTCTATGGCTGTGTGCATATGTGATGCACAGCATATAGTGGCAAAAAATCTAAGTCAGAGGAAAAAAATTGCTTGAATAAATTAACTGTGAAAGCTTCTTAAATGTATGATGTTATGAAAAGGATAATCTGATAGGGCATACCTATGCTGACTTTTTCCAACCCCCTGAAAATACAATGAAGAAACACTAGAAAATGAATACAATTCTGATTATTTAGAAAGGTCCCCTTGAACCATTAAATCAGTGCATCAACAATTCTATAAATCCCTGTCTCTCTTTTAAATCCTTTTCTGCCTTTCTTGTGATATGGATGAGTATTTATCAATGTGATCTTCATTGTCCAGTTTTTCCTAAAGCTGTTCAATCAAACCCCCCCCAACACGTAAACCCCAAAATATAAAGAAAACCTCCATTACCCAAAGTTGCAATGTGTTGCTGGGATTCATTGCACTGGGCTGTGTTTGGAGTATGTCTTTTGTGTGTGTATATGTTAGAACTGTGTGAAAGTGGTGGGCTTTTCAAAAATCGCTTGACCTCCATTGTTGATGCTTCTCATGGCTACCTTGGCTGGCTGTAACAAAGCAAGCAAGGGCTGCCATTCTTTAAAAAAAAAAAAAAGATAAAAAAATCTGTTAGGCTTAATTTTTGGAATACTGAGGATTCATTGAGGAAAACATTATGTTCATTTTTAGCCTTTTGTTTGCAAATTTTCTGCAGCCCAAATGTTCAGAAATCATGTTTTAATCTATGAGCTTTAGAAAATACAGAAGGTGTAAAAGGATTGGTCTTGCAGAATGCATGCTAACGCATTTTTCTGAGCCATTACATTACTTTTATTTTGGTACAAGTTTAAGTAATGCCATGAAGCAGTGAACTGTGCTGCAAATGGATCTGGACTCCCCCTTTCACTGTCTTGTATTTATCCTCTTGTGCTTGAGAAATGGAATAAAACTGGCTTCATTAGCTTGCTAATTAAACACAATGAAGTGCATGGCCCAAGGTTAATGGCAATGGCCTTTAAAAACACAAAACTCTTGAACAGGTGTTTGGGATATATTTTTTTTTAATCTGTCATCAAATCTGGATAATTACACCTCAGAGATAACCATTGTCACAGTTCCATGGAGAAGAAAATGCTATGTTAGAGATGCAAGTACAGAGTGTATTATTTTTAGTGGCATTATTTATAAACACCACTCCAGGTCCTGCACAGCCTGTGGTTTAGCATCCCTCCCTTTTATCCCCCCTGCTCCATTTCAAAGCATCTTCTGTACCTTCCCTTTGGAGTAGGCTTTTGTAGATCAGGCAAGGTTAAAAATTTGTTATCCCTGGACCAGAGTGAGAGTCGAGCCTGGGTCTGGGTCGTTAGCTAAAGTATTTACAAGCTGAAATTGCTGCCTTTTCTTATCTTTGAGCAGTCCATCCATGCTCTACTGCTCCTGTTGGAGTGATGAGATAGTAAGAAATGGCCAATTAAAGCAGAGGTCTCTTACTCGGTGCGTTTGAGCTGTCACCAGCCTCCTGTCCACTCTGGTCTCCATCAGCCTAAACATGCTTGTCAGGTTTTTTTGTGCTTTATGTGACGCAACAGTTGTAGACCTCCCTGCTGCCACTGAATAGATGGTAGAGGAGAAAGAAACAGAGCAAACTCACTTTTCTCCTTCCCTCCCCCCAGCCTGTTTTTTTTCTTTTGTTTTGTTGTTATTGTTCTCTGTCACCGTTTTCCTCCCTTCCCCACACACTCCTTGATTTGCAGATCGACCTGGGTTCACCAGTTTTGGGAAGCAGGACCAGCACACAGGTTGAGATGGCAGAACAGCAGCTTTTGGAGGGTTAGTGGTGGGATGACAGGACCAGTGTAGGAATTTTGCCGCTGTGATTTGTGTCATGCCTGTCTGTGGGGTGGGTTCTTCTGTGAGGTGTTGCAGGTGTAAAAGGAGCCAAGGGATGTTTATCTTAATTTATCAAGAGTGAAGGAGGTGGATGAAGAGATGATTTGAGTCTGGGCACCCATCAAGGATGTCTTTTTGTGCTCGTCCCACATGGTGCCTGTTCCTAGAAAGCCAGGACACTTTTAAAACAGAATTAATAAAAGTCAAAGTTACTCCACTTTTGGGCCTTGTAGTGGAAGGTGTTTTGGCTGTCATATTTCAGGGCCTTATTTTAGAAGCATTTCTTAAATTTAGTAGTAGTTGACCATGTGGAGCTGCTGTTAGTCAGAGTTAAAGGGGATTTTAGTAGCACTGTGTCTTTCAAACCCCATAAAATATCATACTTTTCTACCAAACACACCCAAGGCAGTTATTTCAAACTTAATGTAGTAACTGTAATCTGAAAGTTGTAGAAACAACTTGATAAACCCCTTTTCTGGCTGTATGTAGCCATGGCAAAGTGATTTTCTGGATCCCTCTTCCCAAGGAAGTACTCTACCCAGTGCTGGGGGCATGGCCTCTCTGTATGGTGCCTCCTGCCCCTCACCTAGAAATCTGTGCATCCAGCTCTGTCAGCCAGCGTTGAAGTGTTGCTGTAAGTTGGGAAGGGCAGAGGCAGAGAAGAGGACCTGGTTGAGTTAAGTGGTAATCAAGACCCAGGTGAAAGCCCTGATGGGGTTTACCTTCCTGCACTTTGGTGCCTGAAGAACTGCTTATGGACTAAATAATTAGTCTTGTGAAGGTAGCTCTTATGAAGTCAGGGTTGGTTGATACCTGCTTCAGAGTTGGCTTTCTCTTGCTGTTGGACTGAAGGAGTGGTGTCAGAAAGGCAGAGATCTTTTCCATGGTCAGCTGCAAGCCAGGATGCAGGTAGCGTGGTGCCCTGCCTTAGCACTACCACAGCACTCCGGCTCCACACTCTCCTGCTAACAAAACATTGTGGGAAGTTGGGAAATGGGAACCACAGAGCTTAATCTCTGCTTTAAAGAGGTGTTGTCTTTCTCTTTTATCCCTCCTTGGCCTTTGATTTGAAAACTAGCAGGGGGGTGTGATTTTCTTGCCTAGCCAATAGCGGTGCCTGGATCTGAATTATTCAGTGTAGCACTTGGCATTCTGCACCCTGTTCCTACTTAAGCTCTTTTTCGCCTGTTCCTTCATGTGGAGATTTTCACATCAGTGAAATTGGATGTGTTTAAGAGAGGTGTTTGTGGCCGCAGCATTCACCAGTAGAAGCTCCCCTCTCCCCTACCTTTCCCCTCCATTAACCATTGAGGATCAACTAATGTCTAATCTCTTCTCTTCATTATTACTTCGTTCTGAAATAATTTTGTATCTCTTTAGTCATTTGTTCCTTTAAGGTACTTAAAAAAAATGTACATCACTTCTCTCCCCAAATCTTCCTTGCACGTTTTCTTGGAGCCACTGAAGTCAGAGGGGCAGAGAAGTAAATTAAAGATGAAACACGCTGCCTGCATTCTGCAGACCCAGCACATTTTATGCTTAGATTTGAATATAACTTGGTCTTTTCACCAATTTCGTGTTCTTTTCTCTCTGTCATCTTCCTCCTTTACTCTACAGTATAGCTTCAATTCAAACTCAAGAGCAGCAATTGTCAGTGTACACTGTAAAATAATAATATGCTTCTCTCCAGCACACAAGTGCCTCTTATTTTGCTAGTATTTGAGTCTTATTCCTCTGATTATGTTATTGCATGTGGCATTGGTCCATCATGCTACTTAAGAAAAACACATGTTGCTGATTTCTAGGTGCCTTGAAAAATATGACTCTCTTGCAAAGTGCTGTTTGTGGAGAGGAGGTTTCTGCCCCAAAAACATTGAGCAGAGGGGCCAAGCATGAGAAAATGTTACTGTCTGCAAGTGCTCCCTGCTGCATCGTCAAGTGGCTCACCCAAGGTCACACCAAATATTTTGTAACTATAGTAAAAAAAAAAAAAAATAGCTGCGTGAAGAAGTATTTCTGTACTGGATGGAATCAGGCATAAAGAAATATTTCTGTGTGGGATAGAATCAAGCTTTTACCTGGTAGCAAGCTCTGGCCACCTTATGTGATTTTTTTTTTTCTTTTTTTTTTTTTTTTTTAATTGGAGGTGGTTGGTGTGGTTTTGCTCCTAGAGAATATCCTTTTCTCTTGGGTTGGGTTTCCCACAAGCAGGGACTGTCTCATGGGAACAGGTTTGTAAATTTCAATATGAAAGAAACAGCGGAAAGAGTGAGCCCCCTTACCTGGGTGCTTGGCCAGGGGAAGATGTGAATTACCCACTTCTCATGAATAGTTCTGCAGTTCCCAGCTTGGTGTGCCATTTCATCCCAGATTGGGGTTCGGAGCTTAGGGAGCTCTGTGATCAGGAGGTTACTCCGGAGGAGGACACGAGGCTGTGTGCAGTCAAGGTTGCCTTGCAGGCACTGGGCAGGAGGCAGCCCTGACCTGAAGCACCACATTTGGGCTCTCTGGGTTTGAGAAGCATAGGTGTGTTAAGGAGCTGGAATGAGCCTGTTACAAGGTTTGCACAGAAATTGTTAAAAGTAAAACGTTTATCTGTGGATATTTGCATCCCATGCCTGTAGTATATAGATTCGGGGGCATAACAAAAGTTTGCAAGGTGTTCCCACCTCTTTCATGGCAGGAATCCCTTCTCTGAGATTTTGGTAGTGGCAGGGCAAGAGCATTGCTCCCTGTCCTCTTGGGTCTGCAGCTGGTGCTCTGACCACCACAATATCCTTTTTTATCCACCTGAAGTTAAACTTGCTGGGAAAAATGGAATGTTCTGATAATTTTATGAAACCAGACGTGTCATTTTGTTTTCTTTCTCCTGTCTCAGTCTCACATGAATAGTTCCATGTATGAGTTCTTCTTCTTTCTTTATAGAGAATGAAGCACATTCACAAAAAGATGCATCACTTTACAATCTGAGCTACATTGTCATCTAAGTGGATACTTGTGCAAATTAAGACATGGATTTTGAACTTGACTCTTCATGTCTAATATGTAGCTTTGTTTGATGATGGGAGAAGAAAGAGGGGCTCATGGGAGCAGAGGGGTGCACTAATCCTCTCCCAATAAAACTGGAAATGGAATGTGCTGCTGTCAGTTTTACAGGGAAATAAACAAAACTGGTGAGAGATGAGTGTCTCTCTAGCACTTTCCAGACCAATCCAAAATCCCATGCCTGTGCTGAATGAGCCCCAGACCACAGTTGCAAAGACTGTAACTTTAAAAAGTGTGATAGCTGACACTGCTCTGTAGTATCACAGGTGCTGGTGACTGTCTATTTTTTTTTATTTAAAGCTTTTCCCATTATAGCACTTGTTTTCTAACTGATAGCAGAAGTTTAAATTTTCTGTGTGGTGCCTGTAGTGCTAATATAATGCTTCTTCCTAACTTACTGCTCCAAGGTGTGAGATTATAAGCCTTTGAGTGGATGAGAGGGATAAAGTTATCTCCATTTGTGCCTGATCTATCAAATGGTCAAGCTAGGTGGCTAACCCTTCTTTCCTCTGACATTATCTATTTAAAATGCCTTGTGTAATGCATGCAGTTTTTAAAATTTGGCTTTTAGGAATATTTTGCTTATACATAATTTACCTCTGCAGACAGTTTAGAATTCTTAGGGAGGGAAGAATGCAACCATGGGTCTGAACTGAAGAAATGCTCAATCAAGCTGTGTCTTCTTTTTGTGTCTTTTACAAAGCATTTAATAAAATGAGAGTATTTTAGTGCTGTTGTCATGTTTTGCAGTTTTTGGCTTGCTTCTGCAGGTTGGTGACTGTTGCTGCAGTTTGGCTGAGCTGTCTGCAAACTCCCCTCTCCAGTTGCTTTATTTGCCATGGATGCTTTCTTTTCCTGGGAAAGGAGGGCATTCAAGCTTTATACAGTTGATGATCAGGTCTGGGTTTGTTTTGGGTTTTTTTGGTTGTTTGTTTGGTTTTTTTTTTTTTCAGGCAGCAAGCTGAGCTTTACGCTGTTGGAGTTGTAAGGAGCCTATGGTACTGGTCTTGGAAGAGCCTGTGAGTTTTGTAGATTCTAAAGTGTGAGTAGGCATTTGCTTTGCTAGTGTGCAGATTTGCAGAAATCCCTGAACTTGGCAAAGAGAAATTATGGTTGACTTCAGAGGTGACTGCCCAGCGAAGTGAGGATTTGTGGTTATCTTGGTGGTAGCCTTGTCCTGGCATGTTCACTCTTGGGATAGCTGAAACATGGCAATGCAACCTGTGGGGGAGTGTGACTTGCTTGTTTCTCCAAGCCTTTCTTTTTCTTTCCTGAGTATGATGATTGAAACACAGCAGGATTTGTATTGCCACTTCAGTTCCCGAGAGTAATTAATGGGTTAAGAATGCTAATTCCCCTATATATGCAGGCTGAGAAATTCAGTTGTCCTTGGGTTTTCATGGTGGGAGTATTCAGTTACAGCTCAGCATCTATTGGGTGGCTTTCGGGTGCACAACAGTTTGAACTTGGAATCTCTTCTTTCACATGCACCCACAACTTAGCAGTCACTTTTATTTTTATACCCAAGTCTCTACTAAAGCACATTCTTAATACCTGGGGCAAGGCATTTTCCCAAATACCTATTGTAGCTGCACTGGCTGACACTCACGAACTTGACTCCTCAAAAACATGTTTGAGGTGGTGGGATAGGCACTGTTGCTGTCATACCTGGAGCAGTTCCCTGCTGTGAAATTCCTGTTTACATGGAATAAATCTTGGGATGCACATGACAAAGCACAACCTGAAGGAGGAGGATGATGCATTTGATGTTTGGTGCTGCCTTACCAGACTGTCTGCTCTGGCTGCCAGCAGATGTGGTGTGGATTTGTGAGTGCTTGCCTGGTGATAATACCAGAGCTACTGGAGCTGTAGCATCTCTGGCTGAAATACTGCCTGTGGACCCTTGGGTGGGGATGCTCTCCTAGGGTGTGCCCTGCCACAGAGCCACCTGGTCCATGTTCCTTGTCTTCCTTTGAAATATTTCAAAGGACAGATGTCCTTTTTAAAAACAAAACCAAAACAAATACAAAAACCCCAACAAAGCTAAACTCGTGGGGATGAACAGTTTTATCTGATCGCTGTTGTTTTATTGCCTCACCGTTACAACAGACCTCAGTCCCTTGAGCTCCTGGAGCATCTTTTCAAAGTGAAAGTGGGAAGCAGGGGCCTGTAGAAAGGGCAGGCTTGGCATGTTTAGTTATAGCAAGAAATTCCCATGTAGATTTAAATCACCTTTTAGAGTCTTTGAAGCAATACGGTGGCCCTCTGTTCTTGATTTCCAGGCCCCTTCATGCAGGCGATAAAGAAAAACAGAGCCTGATGGAGCATTTCTGATCAGCACTCTTGCTGTTGCTGGGCAGTTTCCCTTGTGGGTGCAGCTTGGGGGCACAAAGCTCTTTCAGCCTGAATTTTGAAGGTGATGGATGTAAAGAAGAAGGAAAAAAAAAAGAAAAAAAAAGAAAAAGAAAAGGAAACACCCCTCCGACCCCACTGAATGTACCGTGTGTCCCTGCGGCTGTCGCCTGGCTGAAGCCCTGGCACGGTGCCTGTCTGTATCAGCAGGGAGCTTGGCCCGATGTGTGTGTTCCTAGGGGGTATTTTAACATTTATATGGTACCTGAGATAACTGGGGAAGTTTTTTACAGATAATTTTTATGGCTATAGATAATTTTCCGTAGAAACATTCTGCTATCATCTAGTGGGACATAGTTAGTGCTGCTAAAAGCAAACATGAGAAACCTTTGGTGGTTTTTCTTTGTTTTGTTTTGTTGTTTTTTTTTTTCTTTTTCTATTTTGTTAGTTTCCTTTCCTGTGCAATCCTGTACAGATCAACTATTTATTATGTAAATAACAGTTAAAAGAAGTCCTTCCAAGGTAACTGTAAACCCCAAAGGTAAATGAGATCACTCCTACCCTGGTAGATAAGTGAGATGCAAGTGTATCTGGCTGTGTAACTGTGTCTATAGGCTCCTTCTCAATGAATTGCTGATGAAAGAAGAAACCCCGAGCCAGGGACGCGCCGTTCTTGCAGCCTGCGCCTGAGAGTCAGCCCATTGATGTCCCCGGTGCTTTTTTTTTTTTGTGCTTGGAAATGATTTCAAACTAGCTAAGGTACAAAACTTTGATGTGCAGTATGACAAGATAAAGTTGGCTAAAAATAGGTCTGAATATGAAAGCCAGGCAAAAAAAAAAGAAAAAAAAAAATCAGAGAAGGGGGAGCTGAGGGTCGTTTTACAGGCATTGTTGATAGAGTTTCAGGGTCCTGAGAAGGGAAGATGAATGTCTTTCTGTTACAGTAACAGCTGCTCTCTGTCCATCGGGATCTAGTGTTTGCCGATCCAACTCATAATAATTAAACAAAAGAGTTATTTCATAGCAGCCTTGGTGGAGGATTTATATTGGAATTTTATCTTTTTTTCCATTTAGACTTTTCTTCGTCTATTACAGAAAAAACACAAAGTTGACCTCTCACCTGGACTGGGTCTTGCTTCTTGCCAGATCCAGCTAATTACCACTGGGAGGAAGCTAGCTGTTAGCTAGGCATTCAAAGTTTTATTAATTTTTATTTTTTTTCCCCCCCAGGTCTCACCAATGCACTTGTCCTTAAAGAGCTCTTCAGGGGTTTTGTGTCCTGAATCCTTGAGCGTTTGGGTGACTGCAGGGTTGTTAGTAGCTCCCTACTACCATGTCCATGTAATGTAACATGCAGGTTTATTTTCTTCTTTCCTCTTATTTAGGGATTTCTCTCTTTCATTTTCAGAAGTAGCAGCTAATGTGAACAAGCAAACAACCCCAAAGGAGTCCCATGTGCAAAGTGTAGTGGCATTTTGGGAGTGGATCTACATTCTGGGACTTTATTCTGAAACAGTCAGCTCTGCAAAACCTCCTGGTGTGGGTCAGTCTTAGAGGAATTGCAGGGGTTCAAAGTGAGGCAAAGCTTAGTTACTCAGTGTTGTCTTGGGTATTCAGCCACAAATTTAATAGAATTTGGAGTTACATCCGTATTCCAGAATGAAACAGTCCCTGGTCAAGTGGTAAGGCATGACATAGCATGACTGCTGCCACGTGCTCCAGTCCTCCTCCCACCCAAGTGGAATTGGCACATTCGAGCCCTGTCCTTATCTTGTTCCACCCCCTGGGCATGGGTTGGTAGAGGCACCATCAAGAGCCACGTCAACTGTTCTTCTTCTTTGTAAATGTCTCCTCCCATTTTCTGTCTGTCTCTGCAGAGAGTTTGCAGAATGTTGCACCTAGAAATAGCTGGTTTGTAACTGGTTTCCGTCACGGTGACACAGCTTTTTCTTTTGTTTTTTTTTTTTTTTTTTTTTTTTTGTACACTGAAGCTACTGTTCCTTGAAGATCACAGATTTTAATATATCCAGTGCTGAAGCAGAAGAAGCTACCTGAAGCCCGGGTAGCTCCCATCACAGAATCCTTTCCCAGGTCTTAATGGGTTACATGCTTCCATGTAGCTGCCTTTGAACCTTGTCTGTTAACTTAATCCCATTTACACTTCTCCAAAGGAGAACAGGCCCAGTTGGATGGCGAGGTTAAAACCTGAGCTGTGCAATGTTTTTATTAATAATTTCCACTGGTGAAATATGGATCTGAGACTTCTCTCATTCATTTAAACCTCATAGTTAATAGGCAATAGTGGAAATGTACCATGTCCATGATTATTGCAGTGACCTGATTTCACATGCATTTCTGATCTAATGCCTGTTTAAAAAAAGAAAAACAAAAAAGAATTATATATAAAATTGATTTTTGGAAGCCCTGGGAAGGAGAAGGAAACCATTTATTTCAACCCCCAAATTCCTTTGAGCTGTAGAAACATTGTCAAAGTAATTGTAGCCTTTTCCATTTTTTTTTTCTGTGTGGATTTCTTTCTGTATAGTCTCAGAAAAACTGTGCTCTGTTGATGGATGTCACTGTTTTTTCACTTGTGACAAATATCTCCCAAGGTATTGTTTGAGTGATGTAAAATTGGTTCATGTGTAAAATTCTAGCTTTTCATGAATACTTCATCATGGATACGTGTATGCCCACTTCTTCTGCATTAAGGTGTTATATCTTTAGTGGTTTGCTGCGGGATATCATCTTAATCATTTTTGCTGTAATTTAATCATCTTAATTAAAACTGCATTGCATTGTGGAAAGTAATTTGGGTCTGGAGAGCAATGGGTTTTGTGTGGGGTTTTTTTGTTTGTTTTGTTTGTTTTTTTTTTGGTCTTGTTAGAAGATTGTAATGGTCTTGGCAAGAATCTGCTAAAAATTAGCAGAGTGTACAAAAAACTTTTGTTGCCAAGTTAGTAGAGTATTTCTCCAGCTAATTGTGGGCTTGAAAGGTGTAATATAAAAGGTCATCTTTGTTAGTGGACTGCAGGCTTCTCCTGCAAGATAGAAATCCATGTCCTTATCAAGGATGAAATCTTGACTCCTTGGTTACACAATTGAGCTTTACTAAAATTTGGACATCATTAGGCTCTTTATTAAAGCAGTGAAACACTCCAATCAATCTTAGTGCTTTGCTTTCTTAAAGGTACTTCTGCATGTGAATTTGTGTTATGGCTTCCCTTTCTTTTCTTGCTCCACAAACCCCATGGAGAGAAAAGGTCTCAAGATGAGGTGGGATGAAAAGTTGCTGGTTTCCATTTTTGAGGTGTTCTTTGCACATTTCCATATGTAACAGTGGTTTTGAGAGCTGGGATGTTCAACCTCCTCTTCTCTTCTTCTTGTGTTGTAAAGAACCAGGAGGAGACCATTCTGGAAAGAGCAGCCACTTGGCTTGGTTTGTGATGTTTAAACTTATAAACCCCCAAACAAACAACAACAAAACAAACAAAAGACCCAAACCAACCAACCAACCAACAAACAAAAACAACCAAAGCCCCTCCCCCCCTCAAACAGCCACAAAACTTAATTAAATTTTAATTAAAAATTTGGTTGGCATTACTTTTCTCTGTCTTTAAAACCAAATAGGTTTAAATTTCTTTCTATGGGGAGGGCACCCCAGCCCAAAGCAGAACTCTTTCTGTGGCACATGGTCACAGGGGCTGCTTTTCTTGAATCTGCTTACCAAGGGCTCCTGATTATCTGTCTTTACTACCATTAGTGACTGCTTGCTGTGTGGATGCACACTGAAATGCTCAGTGGCATTTGAAATGGGTTGTTCACCACCTCGTTACAAGCCTCCTTGCTGGTACTTCCCCAGTTTCTGCCTACCAGCTACCTGTGCTCTTCAGGAGCTCTCCCCAGGTTTTTGCTGGTTTGTGCAAAAATTTTCTCTTTGAGCAATTACGAGAACCAAGTGTTTCTGCTCTGAAGTGGCAGAGCTTTCTGGGCTGCAAGTTTTTAATAAAAGCTTTGGGTTATGAATGTGTCGTCATCTCCTTACTGTTTCTTACAACTTGGCATCCTGTTGGTCTAAGCTAGTTTAACTGTCTCCAGCCTAAATTGAGTGCTGCTTTCAGTATTTATAAACTCTGCAACTGGAGAACTGGAGGCTTGGTTTGTTTTAACAGTTGTAGGAATGGCAGCAGGATTGAAGACAAGGAGTTGTCTCTAAGGAATATAGTCTATTATATGTTGGGTATAAATCAACCTCTGACTTGTGGGTGTTGGGAGGAAAATTTCCTTGGGGACTTGTAATCCAGAATCAGCATCCTATAAATCTGCTTGGATCTTCTCCTGAAGCACGTGGTGGTACTCGAGAGCTGATTATGGATGTAGACCATGGACCTGGGAGTGTGAAATACTACTGCTCCTTCCCTTCCATCACTATGCTGGACAGATGAGTCCGAGGTGCAGATTATTTTCAGTATGTGATGAGTTCATTGTCCTGTTCTCTCCCTCTCCCTTCCCTCCCTGCAGACCTGGCTTTAGATATTGAGAACTGAAAGCAAACAATTTTTTTTTTTTTTTAATTATTTTTTAATGGAAGATGATGTTTTACATCTGAATGTCTCTGAGACACAAGTTTGTAGCAGACAAAAGTGCATCTTTTCACTGGGTAGTGAGAAATCTTGGGAAGGAAGAACATGGCAGGAAGTGATGGCACCATGTTTGCAGGAACAGATTGGCTCTTGCCAGCTGGGTGTGGGGGTGTGAAGGTTGTCATTGCATATTTTCTTCAAACAAAGGTGCTTTTTTTTTGGTCTTTTTGTGTTGCCCTGCCCTGTTGCTGGCAGCTCTTAGAGTTGCAGGAGAAGTTACTGCTTGAAGAATGGGTTATTTGAGCAGCTGTTGTCTTTCAAAGGCTTTTCATGAAGAGCAGAATATGGTCCCTGAGCTCTTTGTAGTTGGTGACATTTTCCCCAGGAAGGGGAAACTGTTCTTACAGCAGCTGTAAAATGTCATCCCTACCCTGCACTAGAAGAACTACAGAGATTAGGACAGCTTTATTCTCTTCAGTTGCCTAGTGGGTTATTCAGGCCTCAAATCCAGGAGTCTGCAGGATCAGGCATCTCCTACAAGATGGAGGACTTGTTGGTACCTCATGTTGGTCACCTGCTCTTCATCCCTGTGTCCATCCTGGTGTGCACACCACTCAGATGTAGTGTCTGCAGGAGGTTTCTCCTAATGGGAAACACAACCAGTAGCAAGCAATATATGGGCTTGGTTTGTATTTTGTTTTTTTACTAATCTTTTTCTGGTACCAATTCTCATGCAACTTGCCTACTTCTTGCCTTCCCCTCCCTCCCACCCCCCTTTTGGTTGTGCTCTCTCCACTTTTCTTTCTCTTTAGAAGAAATTGTCTGTTCAAACTTCAGTAAATGTTTTCTCACTTGTCAGAACAAAAGCAGCTGAGTGTGGTGGGTTTTTTGCTCATTTATGTGTGTGTGTGCAAAGAATGTGTCAGGGTATTTTTATGGGTGCTGCTGCAGAGATTGTCAGCAGTGGTTGGGCTAGGAAAGCCAGGCTCTTTTATAGATTACATATCTTTACAGATTTTTATCTCCAGTTTGCAAGGAAGGGTAGCCTGAAGTCAGTCTTGACAGCTGAGTCGAGGAGAAGGCTGTAACCACCACTTTACCAACAAATCTGTCCTCCTGCCTGCTGGGAGAGAGCTGATGGGTGGACAGGGACCCTCTCAAAGCATGCTCATCACTGGAGAGGTTGCCCTGAACTGATGATCACATCAACCCTTCTCTGTTTGCAATATCCTCTGTCACTGTCCTCTCCATGGATGCTTTTTGCTCATCACAGCTGGAGAAGCCTAACTGGGAATGGGGAATCTTGTGCTTGGCCTTTCCCCATTGAGAGATGGTCTTTTCTGACTCACCGTTTGGAGTGCTAGTGGCAGTTGATTTGCCACTAGTCAGGAATCCTTAAAACCATTCCTGATAAAGGGTTTTTGGTTATCTTTCTCCCAAGAGGCTGTTCAGGGGTGGATGCTTGCAATTCCTTATACATATTTCTTCTCCTGCTCCTTATGTTTAGAGGGTGCTGGAGAAGAGCCAAATCAAACCCTCTGGGTTGGAGCATCCCCTCTCCCAGGGTGAGCTCCTGTTGTCCCAGCATGACCATGCTTGTCACACTTTTTTTGCAGTTTGCTGTGGATCCATTTTGGCTGCAATTGGAAGATGTTAGAGGGTCCTCTTTCACGTATGGGCATTGGCACTCATCTCTCCCCAGGTCCCCTATGGTAATGGGGATGCTGTTATCTGTAGCTGTTCTGTTGTTTGGTGGAGGATGAGCTGTCAGGAGTTAAATCCAAACAGGCAGCAGGTAACTGGACTGAATTAAACTGGTAATGCTCTCCTAACCATTTTCTCCCTCCCCTCACTTCTTTGGAAAGGCCTTTTATCTGGACTGTAAATTAAATTATTGTTGTTGATGTCACTTCAAAGAAACTGCAAGAATAAGTTAATAGGACCTCCTGAGAGAGGTCTCCCAGGAAAGTCTCCTGGGAATCTCTTTTCCTCTCTTCCCTAATTTTTCCAAAGTTAGAATAGAGATAGTCATTCTGTCTTTTCAACTTTCATGATACATTTACAAAGAAACAGAAGTCCTATAAATGTTTTCAGTATTATTTTTTTCTTGCAGACTTCATAGTAAAAATATTTATTGAGGCCTCACTAGCTTAAAGTGTTGTGGTCAGTTTGGTTTTTGTTTTGGTTTGGTTTCTAATGGTGCTTAAACTCCCCAGCCAACCAAGAAAGCTCTCATAGCCTGAAAGTAGTTGTTTCCTTGGCTTTTTGTTATTTTCATTTTTTACCAGTTATGAACTGAAACGGAGCAATTCCGGTCTGTTGCCAAAGCTCAGCTAGTGGCAGAGAAGGAACATGTAAAATAGGGCTACAGTTTAATAGCCTACAAAGGTTTTTCTGAAAAAGAAAAGGCATAAAAGGGAGAGTAGTTTGGGGATTTTTGTATGTTTTATATTTTGTTTTATTTAATTGTCCTGATTTTGGAGCTTTGGAGAGTCCAGTTAGCAAGGAAGAGAAGGAAAGGTAACTTCAACCACTTGCATGATTTGGAGAAGAGGGAGTGGGGCAATGGGAAGATTTGCAGGAAGAGATACAAGGCAGCTTCTTAGTGCTTCCTTTCATCACTTACCTTTTTTTTTTTTTTAGTTTTATTTTTGTTTCTGGACCTCTCCTACCTCCAGATCTTGGTGTCACACAGCTTAGTGCTTTTGATATTTTGATATATCTCCTATACATCTGTCTGTCCCTCTTCTAAGCCTCTTCTGTGGAGAGCACACTGTCTCTCATCCATCAGGGCTGGACATGTGGCACTTGGGCATATGGTGGTGCAGAGAGGCAGTGACCTATGTGCTTGTCAGATGTGTAGTTGAAAACACAAACTGACAGTGGGGCACTTGTGGGTTCCACAGCTCCACTTAGAAATCCCTCGTGTCAGGAAAATACAGGGGGGAAAAACAGCTTGCCAGGTCTCAGACTTGTATCTTTGTATGAGTTGTAGCTACTTAAATTTTTCTTACTATTGCCATCTCTGTGAAGACAGGGGGCTTACCTCTGTCGTGAGCTGTGGTGGCATTTAGCCAGGGCTGGAATCTGAGGCTGATGCTGATGGTAATGAAGATCAGATTTTGGTGCAAGAGATGGACTTTCTGGAAGGACTGATGAACTAATTCCCTTCATTTCTTGGTGAAAGTACAAACTTTGGAAATTGTGCCCCTGTGCCGGCCAAGAAAAGACAAAAACCAGTCAGGGAGAGTTTCTGTAGCAGGGATGTCGCTCCAAAACCCAACAGCAGTTTCTTGTTTCTTACCCGACAGAGCACACTGCAACCTCTCTTCCTCCAGCAGCCGTGGAGGCTGACACAAACAGAGTGTTTCAAGTAAGAAATCATCTTTTCCATAAATCACAAAGGTTGCCGTGTGTATGTGCAAACTTTCCATCTGTGAAGGGAATAACGTAACCTCTGTCCTTTCGGGCTTCACCTCAGTTGATCTGCACCACATGTCCTTCAAGGTAAGCTGGGTAAGTGGCTAGCAGTCAAGGCAGGGAAAGAGAAATCCCATTTGAGGCTGACCTGATGCCATCTGACATTTTGCTTATTTGAAAAGAGAGGTCTGGCATGGAAACGGTGAGGTGAGTTCTGAATTGCTGCAGCCCCTCACCATGTATTAATCTTCAGGGTCAGTTGCAGCATTATAGATCAAGGATTTTTAATGTGGCAAAGACTTTTTCTTCCGTGGACCACCTAAGTCTGCTTGGATACTTGACATGTTTGTGTGCCTCACTTGAAGCATGTTGAGAAGCCATTGTATACCTAGATAAACATGTGCATTAATTCTATAAAATTAAAGCTTCCTTAATTATCCCTCTACTTAGGTTTTATGGATGATGTGGTGGTACACATTCTCTACCTGTAAGTAGGGCCAATATATTCCTGCTCTCCCTTTAGCTCTCCTTAGAGAAGCTGAAAGTTTGCAGCATGCTTTGAAGATGAAGGAATTACTGCTGCAGGCTGTGTGCTCTCTGGTAGATGCAGTCCCCTCCCTTAATGAAGCATTCAGCTAGAGGTTGCTGAAAATAAACCCCCTCTCTGTACTCTAATATTTTTATTTTAAATGAGGTCTAAGATTTATAAGCACAGATAGGAAATTTAGACTGCTGCTTTGCTTGCTTTCTTGGTCTTCATGAATCAGTGTCGGCTTTTAGCCATCTTGATGCTTTCTGTTGCCAGGGTTAGGGTTTCTCAAAGCTGCCATTCAATGACTGTACAGTTTGGAGTGTGCCATCAGCACACAGCAGATAGGAGTGGTCCCGCCTTGGCATGGGAGCTCTTACATGCCCAGCTCTTATTCCAGCTACTGGTATTTGGACTGGCAGAACAGGTGCAGCTGCTGTGGAGAAGTTTTAAGGCAATGAAATGCCTGTTGTTGGGAATGGAAGTTACTGAAAGTTTGTGGGTTTTCTCATTTTTGATTGGTACGTGTGATGTCTCCAGGAGGAAGGACAGCACCTTTTCTCTTTGTTCCCGCTCTCCCAACAACCAGCAGCTGGCTGGCAAGGTGGCTGCTGCTCTGTCCCATCCACATTCTGCTTGGTGCATCAGTGGGCTGGTCTGGGGTTGCATTTCTCGTCATGCTGTCTTTCAGGGCACAACCAAAGAGCAGGAAGAGCCAGAAGAATGATGGGATGGTCTCTGTCCTGCGAGGAAAAAGGGAGGGGAGCACTGCAGCTGCGAGCGAGCCAGGCACTCTGCCGTTATGCCTTCTGCCCTCATCCCCTTCTACAGTTGCATCTCATCCAACATTCCTGATTTTCCTTGGCCCAGCACTTGTCTCTGAGATACCCTGCTGGGTGCTCTTTAAAGCATACTGTAATCCAGACATTGGCTCTGTGTGGGTCTACGAGCCACTGGCCAGGCTGTGGGACAGGAGCTGATCTCCAAGGCAAGGTGGAAGCAGGTAGACACTGCAGCAGACTTGGGAACAAGCACACAGCTGTCCTGCCCCAGATGGATGTAGGGCTGGGATGAGGGCTGATGAGGACATTTAGTTGGTGAAATGTGAGTGAAGGACATCTAGGGGATTCTCAGCAGCACTGTTCCAGGAGGGCAAGGATTATTGGCTTCAACCCACTTGAAGGGTGCATGTAGCAGCTCTCCCATACTCCTTGCTTCCAGGTGGCAGTGTGTGTTTCAGAGACCTATTCAGGACTTGTCTTCCTAGAAGGAATTACATTGGGTGAAAATCCTTGCACAGAAAAGCTGCTGTCCTGGTAGGATCATGTTTGAGAGTGCCCTCTAATTTGAAATCACAGCTGAACCAAGGATTGCTTCTATTTATTTATTTTTTTGGGGGTTTTGTTTTGCATTCCTAAAAATCATCCAGACTTTTTCTCCTCTTTACAAGCAGCAAAACTGCAAACCTCTCCAGCTGCTGTTCTGAAATGAGTGAGTTATTCTAGCTAAATTGAGTAGACTGGGTTGGAAACACTTCTGGAAATACTGTGCAGGTTGTGGACCAGCTGTTGGCAAAACTAGCCAGGGTTTTGTACACACTGGGCCGCAAGAAAGAAATGGCATTTTACTGCAGTGATTCTTTTTTTTTTTAAATTTATTTTTCCCCCTCTTTATTCTGCTACAAGCACAACCCTGCACTTTTTAATTAAAATTTGAGCTGTCTCAGCAGTGGGAGAGGGCTGTAAGTCTGTGGCATGAAAGGGCAGTCATTTCCTTCATGGTAGCTGGTTTCTCTGCATCCATCGGGTGGTTGGTGACCTGAGACAAAAGCATGTGTGAGGGGACAGAGTGAAGGGAGGTTTTTTTTTTTCTCTGATAGCAGAGTTTTCCTTGCCTTTCCAACCCCTTCATGAGCTGACCTCCTCTGCTGTGCTCAATGGGTGGCCCAGTGTCAGAGGGAGTAAAGGAAGCATTTGCAATAATTGAGATAACTCAGCAGAGCATCCAGTGGGTGAGCAGGAGGCGTCCACTGGGGACAGGTAGACCCATGCTGATCTTAGCCCAGCTTGCCACTGGTGAGCATATCTGTTCCCTCTTTATATCTGCTTCATAATGCTTTCAAGCCCAATCCAGTTTCTCAGAAATTGTCTGCCTTCCTAAGGGTATATCCTGACTTTTTAGTTGAGGGCTGTTGGTTGTACATGAAGGCTTGTGAGCCTCCTTCCTCACCTGAGTGCTGGGGCAGGAGCAATGGGCTGGATGGAGACTGGGAGCAGAGCAGCCGCAGTGGCTTTTGAGTAATTCCTCTTTTGGATTCAGAGTCAGAAATTCTCCCGTCTTCTCCCCTTTTTCATGGGGAGGAATGTTGTCATCAAGCAAAAATGCATTTTCAGTGTGATGCTACTTTTATTAACTGTAAGGCATGTGTCCTTTTGACTCCTTTCTTAAATGATTCCCCTTTCCAGTTTGGATCACCTCTTCATCCATCCTGTGTGCACAGACAGGAATTTTCTTCTTGTTTTCTTGCTACCTTTGTTTTTTCACCATTGTTGAGTATCCAGCCAGGTTAGCCAGAGCCAGCTACTCCATCCTGCCTATGCAGGAGCAGCAAAGTCCAGACACAGCCTTGGATACAGTAAACTACTATCATTTTTTGAATGAATTCAGCTTTAATGCTGTCAGGGATGTTTGAACACAAGAGGGACCTTTTTCTCAACCTCCGAAAGTTTAAAAAAAAAAAAAAAAAAAGGAACACTTTCAAATGTTGTATTCAAGAGTGCAGCTTTCTCCAACCCAGTCGACCAGGAAGTTGACAGAGCTGCTGAGATGCTGCTGGTTATGCCCCATCTGCTGCTGAGATACTAAAGAAGTTTTGGCTCCCTTCTGAGAGGAGGTGGATGGTAGCCCCTCTGTCACTCTTTCTACAGAGAACCTTGGAAGTGCTACAGGAGGGCTTCCTCCAGTTCCTTGCAGTCTGCCTTTGCCAAAGATCTGCATTTTCATGCCTTTTTGCTTAAAAAAAAAAAAAAATACTTGGAACCATTGGTAGTTCATTTTGTGTTGCAGAGTAGCAATTGTATGGTGCAAACTCCCTGTAGCTAACTTTGCAGCACCAAGCAGAGGGTTTGAAATGTTGCTTGTGGTTCAGCAACATGTGGCTTTAAACTAGGCTACACTCTGATTTTTGGGGAAGACAAGGCAATGGGGAGCTGTGACTCTGTGGCTGAGTAGGTGTGCTGTAGCAGAGAGAGAAGCTACTGTGTCCTCCTTCCTCTGCTGTGAATTTCAGTAGAGATGAGACATCAGTAGTGTTCTTGATGGCATGGTTAGGTGACCTCCCAGGACTTTGTTTAGCTGTGGGTGAGAGCTTCTCTGCTTTGCCTTTATAATGATGTTAGAGTGGTCTAACTCTAACTAATACAATTGTCGGGGATGTTACTCTTTGACTGCCATCTGTAGCTTCAATGAAAACGCTCGTTTGAGCCTGCTGTGCATGGGGTCAGAGACCCTGCATACCTTGTCTGGAACCCAAAAGCACTCAGGGAGCTCCACAGATAGCTTTACTCAGTGTACTTGAGATTGTGGTATGCTGATGCACTGCTTTAAAATGTTTATGTCTGCTATCTGGCTGGGACTTTTCGTTGTGGACTCCATGTGCTTTGAAGAGCACTGCTGTACTCTAGGCAGGAAAAAGGAGGATCTGAGTGGGCTCAAATTGCCACCATTGTCCTCGGAAATCCTCTGCCCGGCCATGTTGAGCAAGAGTCTCGCTCCTGGCATCAGTGAGGAGGGATGTTGCCCTTTGGAAACGTTTCAGAGGTATGAAATGCTGTCCCTCCCAACATGCCGACCCTGCAAGGCTGAATTTTTCCCCTGCCCCCTCTTGCTGGTGTAATTTCTTACCCATGCAAAAATTTTACCTTGAACTTTTCAAATTTGCATTATCAACACAAATTAATTTCTCTCCTCTCTTAGGTGTAAAAACAACCCATTTTGAGTGGCCTGCCTGCTTTCCAAGGAGTTATTGAAGCGCAGTAGGTCATCAATGTATTGCACATATCACGGCCATGCCTTGGCATTTGTTTTGCGTTTGTAATCCAACACCCAGCTGCTTCAGCCTCAAACTCCAGGCAGCTATTTAGTGGTTCAGCTAGCGTGGAGGAATGCATTGTAGTGCTGTTTACTTCGTTAAGTGCAGGGCTTATGTGGAGTACAGTGAGGTTCAATTAAAAAACAAAAAAATCTCCAAAACAAAACCAAACCACCAGCACCACCAACAAAAAAAACCCCCAATGCTGAATCCAAAGCTGCAAACCTAGGCTAGGAAATGGAAGCTTGATAGAGATACTAACCTAAGTCAGGCTAGGGGGGCCCAATGGAGAAAATTTGAGTTATATACTGCAGTCATTGCAAGCATTCTTGATGATGAGAGCAGAGATTACTTACAGTGTAATAGGGAACTGGACCAAGAGGGGAAAAAACAAAGTACCCATCTACTCCTTTGCTGCAGCTGTTCTGTTGCCTCTCCATCTTTGGCTGAGAGAAAAGCATTGCAAAACCCCACCCAGAGCAGTAAATGGGGCTTTCCTCTGGGTATGCTCGGATTTTGTTAGCCTGATCTAGGTTAATGTTTCAGTTGTAGACTTGGGGAATGGTTTCACCCAGCGTTTCCACATCCCCAGACTCTCCAGTTTTCACTCAAGTGCTGTGGGGCAAGTTGTCCTGTGCCTTAATTTATGCCTGGTGTGGCAGTGAAAGTGCGTGAAGGCAAGGCGAACTGAATTCATTACATTTAGCTGGCTAATTAGGGTGGTGGTAGCTGGTTGTTATGTAAAGGGTGGTACTAAGGAAAGCTTTTGATCAGCTGATGAGGATTTTGTGCGTATTCCTGCTGAGGCTCTCTAAGTCTCTCAGGGGCATGTAGAGCAGTAGTGGCTCTTAAGAGGATATAAGGTACTGAGATTTTGCTGCTCCAGAAGGGGGAGAGGGCAGAGATCTTTCTGCTCCTTAGCAGGTGGAGATTGTCATGGTCTTGTCTTCTTGATTGCAGAATAGCTTCTTGTGACAGAGGAATATGTTGTCTCTGAAATGAGGGGTGATTAATGGGGGGGCTATTCCCATTCATCTGCTAGAACAACTGGTGTTGGAGAAGGGATCTGAGGGTACCGAAAAATTCAGGGACCTCAGCCCTTGTCCCTGGCCATCACTTTCCTGAATGAATTTATAGAATCACACAATTGCCCAGATTGGAAAAGACCTTTAAGATCATAGAGTCCAATCATTAACCTAACACTGACAGGTCCTACTAAACTATATCCCAAAGCATCACGTCTACATAACTCCTAAATACCTCCAGGGATGGGGACTCCACCACTGCCCTGGGCAGCCTGGTGCAATGCCTGATAACCCTTTCAGTGAAGAAATTCTTCCTAATATCCAATCTAAACTTCCCTCAGCTCAACTTGAGGCTGTTTCTCTTGTCCTATCACTTGTTACTTGGTTGAACAATTTGGTGGGGTAAAGATGAGGGTGGTTAGCTGGACTCCCAGTTTGAACTGATCACAGCAGGGGACTCATGCTGGATGTTGCCAAAAGTAGTGAAAAATGTGCTTTTCTGAACTGGAAGTTGATCATATGTGTTTGTAGTCTCCTGGAAGAGACACTGCACTGCAGTGGTACCTGCAAATGCTCTGACAAACAGGGTGTAATGCTTCTTTATATGGCTTTGAGGGTCCAAAGTGTTAGCACCTGGCTGAGTCACTTTGGTTTTTGCTGGAAGGAGAGAGAGAACCTTCTCCTTGTGCTTTATAAAACATAAGACTCAATGTTCAATGTGGATTTTTAAAAAAATAATGTATAACCTGGAAAGAATAAAAGTGTGGTTAGGATATAACGGCAGCTTGGCTGTGTGAAGTGGGCACCCTGCACAGCAGGTTTTGTTGTTTGTTTGTTGCTGTGGAGGTTTTGTTTGCTTTGTTTGTTTTTGGTTGTTTTTTTTTTTTTTTTTAATATTGGGCCAGAGAGCAGTCCTTCTACTTTTAGGGTTGAGTTTTGTTGTCATTCTTTTTTGGTTTACCTATTTGTCATTTGGCTTCCTAAAGATGGCACCATCCCTTTTAGCTTCTCACTGCTCTCACGTGGAGGAAACAACCTATATTCTCTGAAATGGTGCAAGGATATATCCAGGTAGGCAGTGAGGAGGTCTGGAGCACTGGGTGGGACATAGCCAACACAGCAGGTTTAAAAATGCACTTGAGTTTGTTTGAGCAAAAAGTCTCTTGGCATATGTAACTGCATGTGACTTGGCATTTATTTTTTGGGTTCAGAGATCTTCTTTAAAGCTCGTGTGTCACTGACATGTTTTTTTGGGATGCTGTTATATCCAGAAAGCAAACTGTGCTGGGCTTCAGGAAGGGTTTAATGAGTAAAGGTTAGAGCACTGACCTTTTCCACGTGTATTGTTTTGGATGTGATCCTGCTGTAGAGCCTGGTGTCTGACCTGCCCTGCATTGGTGGCTGGAGTCAGGGTTTTATCAGCCTAACTCAGCATTGCTTATCAAATCCTGGGACATGAGTTCAGTTTCAGTGCCAAACTTTTTGTTCTTTTTGTTTGGTTGTCCTTTTTTTTTATTTTTTCCTTCTTCTTCAGAGTAATAAAATTTGAGTGAAATGAGAGAGAATGTGATCTCCTGCTCCCCTTCCCAGGTTCCCAGGAGATTGGGGAGCAAGGTGTGACTTTCTTATGGGTCTCCTGAAACTGAGTGCAGAGGCAGCAGCATCCTTTAGAAACAAACCAGTGCACCACATTCCTGTGTTGAAAAGATTGGGGAAAACAAGAAACCTAAGCCTATTTGTAACAAAGCAAATAAGAAGAAATAGTAGTATTTTATTGACTAGGGACTGAGACATCCCTTAATTCCTGTAAGCTTTGTCCTTTACAGCGACAGTAAAGCAGAATCTTCCTGTTTCAAAGCTGCTGCTTCCAGAAGGGTTTCCTCAGCGTACAGCAGCAGTCTTCAGATTCACTGAGGTGTTGGATGCTGCAAACGTCTTCAGCTGCGAAGTGGTTATTATCCAGCTATTTTTGTAGCAGAGGGCATGTAAAAGTGGCTGTGTGGATTTCATTTGCCTGTTTTCCCTGTCAGTGTAGGTTAGGCATCTTGTCATACTCTGTGGTGGCTTTCATTAAAGTGGTTTCCAAGCAATAGCACTTCAGTGGGTTTTCTTTCTTTCTTTCTTTATTTCTGTCCCTACTTTTTCGTTGGCACGTTTCAGGTTTGAAAAGAGTCGAAGAAAGCTGGGCATGTTTTTGGTGCTTTGTCACCTAGTCTGCAGTCCTTCCCTGCTGCTTGGGACTGACTCCTACCTGTGCCCCATTTTTCTAGACTCCCAAACCTTTGCAGTACCAAGATTAAAAAAAAAAACAACCTAGCTGATGCTTTCTTATATGTTATGGGATAGTCTAAAAATAGTGCACTGCCCTTTTTAACAGAAGCATGTATTATTAAAGAAAGAACGAATAGGCGATGGAACCAGAATAAAATCCACCTTCTTCTCACTGAAGACAGCCTTTAAAAACCTCTGAACTAAAATATCTGACCCTTTTGAAAACGGGAGTTCCTACTCAGGAACTGCACTGTAAACTCTGACTTTCTCAGCTTGTGGTGAGGTGGTTGTTTGCCTTTGTAAATTTAGTACCCAGGTGATGGATGTGGTTTTTGTGTTGTTTGTTTTGTGTTGTTTGTTTTTTTTTTTTTTTTCTCTAAGAGGAGCAGCAGTAAGGATGGGGCTGGAACAGCCTTTCCTAATCACTCTATGCCCTTGCATTTCTGTGCTCATAGGTGGGTTTATATATAGCGATAAAGGGGCCAATCGTATTTATCTTGCCTGGGATGTATCAGTATAAAACAGTCCTCAATTGGGCTGGTAGCATCTGACACTGCACAGTCATTCACTGGGTGCTGTGGTGTGTAAAATGATCCCATGCTGCTGTGGTAGCATCTTCTATTCGCTGCTGGTGCAAATGAAGCAAACAAGATGCCCTGTGCCTTCTCTTGCCTGAATGACCGGTCGGGAACGAATTATGGCAGGGTGTTTATAAGCAGCAGGCTCTTCTCTTTGGCTCAGTTTTCTGTGTGTTGCTGGTTGAATAACAGTGTGTATAATAAGCAATTAATGTCTATACATTTAATTTTAAAGGACGCTGTAAATAACAGGTTTTACTTCCCTCCCTCCCCCAACTGTTGCATTGAATTTCGTTCCCTTTAATTATACTAACAAATGTGGAAAAAATGATAAATATTTATAGTGGACTGGGTGGCATTATTCCATCAGTGAGTATCCCAAGGTTGATTATAATCTTCCATTCAATCACAAATGAAAAGTATCTATTATGCAACTTCAAGAATGAAACTCCAAACTTCTGCCAAAGGCAGAATGGAGCAGGATCAGATGTCAGGAATGCTGTTGGTACGAACTGTGGTGTGACTGGCCAATACATTTTTGTCATCCTTGTTTCTGAGAAGATAAAAAGTGAATTATATGGCTGTAATTCTGCTGTGACAGAGCATTTTAGATGCTGCCAACAACTAATTTTTAGAAAACAAATGTCAAGCATTGTGCTTTGACATTGACTTTGATTCAGCATGTCTTTTAGAGTTTTAATTTGTTAAAGGATGTTTAGCCAGGCATATAAAATGAAGGGTATACAAGTATTTTTCCCACATATTTTTACATTTATTGCATTTATATCACAGATTTCTCTTGGCAGTCTGAGTTTCTTCCTACATCCTTTCAATGTGTGCAGGTCACAGGAGAAGCCATCCTCCTGGCAGATCAGAATGTCACCTGAAATGTTGTATATGCATTCATCTTGAAGGGTATTATCAGCATAATGCTTTGTATGTCCTCAAAAAATGTTTTTTTACTTAGTTTTCTGCATTATTTTTCCTCACTTGAGAATTGTTGTGCAATTACAGAGATGGCACTTCCCTTGCTGCAGCAGTTTTAAGTGTAGCTGTGGAAGGGTCGAGTGTTCATCTCTTGGTGGAAAGATACTAAGAGCTAAAAGTTTGATATTGTTTAAAACTGGTTAGTTTGCATCAGCACATGCCTGCTTTTGCTTTGTGACTCTGAGATCAAAGGGAAAAAATACAGGATCTCCATTCTTTTAGTTTAGAACCATCACCTCTTGTTCTGTTTCAGCAGGCTTTGCTAAAAAGACTGTCCCTAGCTTTTTTATCAGCTGCTTTAAGTATTGAAAGGCCAGAATAAGGTCTCCTCAGAGCCTTCTCTTCTGCAGGCTGAACAATCCTAAGTCTCTCAGCCTTTCTTCATAGGTGAGGTATTCCAGCCCTCTGATTGTTTTTGTGGCTCTCCTCTGGACCTGTTCCAACTCTGCTTTCACCACTGAACATTTGGTGCTAGTGCTGTGAGCAGCACTTTCTGGATTAATTCCGCAGTCCACGTGCTTCATCACTGCGAGAGTGCTGGGACTGCTTTTGAGAGCTCTGGTTATGTTTCTACTCCAAGCTGCTCCAAAGAGGAGCTTCTTACAAATGAAAGGAAAGTCTTAAATGTGTATGCGTGTGTATGTGTGTGTGTATATATATGTATATAATATAAAAATATATCAAAAAGCATTGCAGCTAGAACCATCGAGTAATGGTCTTTTTTCACTAAAATTGTTTTTAAAGAAAATAATAAAGAGACTTTCAAATCTTCTTCCAGTTCTTCATTAGCTATTCTTCTTTGTGTTGTCCACATGCTGTAAGCCAGCCAGGTAGACTTTTAATGGTACAGGTTGTATTTTATCAGGAGTCCAGCATAACAGAGCCCCTAATAAAGACAGTGATCATTATTGGTAATAAAATCTGGGAAATTTGCTGGAAATGTCTTTTTGATTTTTACAACTAAAGATGTGTATCTCACATTCAGCTGAAATAAACAGGTCTCAGATTAGGAATTTGAGACTTAAATTGGATGTAATATTCCCACAAGTTTATTGACTTTTGTTTTGATTCTGAAGCACTAAAATAAAATCAGTTTGATTTATCACTCTTCCCTCTCCCTTTTTATTATTGAATAGGATTGAAGTGACAGTATTTTAAATGTCCTACGAAGAAATGTTAGTTATTTAACATTTTAATAGGCTCTTTAAACTGCAAATAGCGGATTTGAGGTCAGGCTTGAGTAGAAGACATGTCAGAAAGAGAGTTCTATCCTTATTGTTGGGTGTGGGTTTAAGTTGTAGTTTTTAAAACAAGTTGCAGAAACGGTCAAAAGCTATGTCCTCTCCTGTGTCTAGGCTCCTAGCATTTGCTCCTGTCCTCTCCAACCACCATCCCTCCAGCCATCCCCACTGCATCACCTCTGTGAACATCCCCCAGCCTTTCCTTGTCCCTTACAACATTTCCTTCATCCCCAGGATCATACAATCTTTTTCTTAATCTCCTTTTCCTCCTCTTTACAGATTCTTTGCAGCTCCCTCTCTGGTCGCTTAGGTGATGTGGTGCTGTGCCGCGTCACTCGGATGATGTGAGCCTTACCCATCCGTTTGGCGCTCCTGCGGGTGGCCTCGGCTCCTCTTTCATGTGCTCCTTAAATGGCTCCATGAAGATGCTTCTTTTTCCTCTAAACTGTTCTTTAAGACTCCAGGGATCCTACACAGAGTTGCTGTTCACACATACTGGAGAAAGGCCCTGGCCTTTTTGATTTCCTAAGATAGATCATTCAGGGAATCCTGGAGCTACAATTCTGTAGGAGGCTGAGGGGTTTAACTTTCCAAACCCCATGAATTTTAGATGGTACCCACATAAAATCACATTATCTGTGTGCCTTCTTGTGGATTTCTGTTCTTATCTCTCTTGCTCTCCCTTTCCATTGTTTCTTCTCAAATTAAATGGCAAATTGTGGAGTGGCAGTGCAGAGAGGGAAGAAGGGCAGGAGCCTTTCCTTTCCTGCTTGAATGATTCCTACCACAATAAGAACTTAATCTCATTTCCTACCTTTTGATACTACTTTAATGTAGACTTTTCAGTGAATGACACATAACTCCCCAACAACACTGTCCTTCCTGGAGTGTGCTCCCTGCACAGTGGGCAGCTTTCACAGGTCCTTTATATACACCACAGTGACCCTGAAATACGCCACAATGACCCATTTCATTTTCTTCCTATAGTTGGAGCAGATGACTTAGGTTGCAAGGTTGGTGGTAAGGCTCTTGTAGTCCAGCTGTGTAAGTCAAATGAAATTGGTTGTGAAATGCTTTCACTGTGTTTTAACCTCAAATCATGCCGTGGTGGATCTCGATGGCCATGCAATGGGAAAGAGGACTTGTGCTCACCATGCTGGGAAGACTCTGTGCACTCTGTTGAAGGCATTTGCCATGTAGCTTTTGTCATGTGCAATAAAAGTCATATTTACGGATCGGCAGTGCACACTGTCCCATTCCTGAATAGTGCTGATTGGTACTTCACAGCCCAGGAGGCACCCAAGTATGCACCGAGGGTGAGAGCGGTTGAAGCTAACTGGGAGCCAAGTGCAAGAAGGAGGGGGAGAAAGCAAGGTCCTAATTTTTCTAAAGGAAAGCATGGAGGAACACCTGCTGTTCCCCAACAGAATAATACGAATTTGCATCAAAAAGGGGTCCCAATCAGTTGTGCTGGCTGCTTTGAGGAGAGCAGTTGTGTCTGGAGGCATTCTGTTGGGTGAGATGTCTTCCAGTGAAAGCATTTTCCACACAAGGGCAGTGGGGCCCACCCTGCGACTGGCATTTAGAGAAGAGTGGAAATGCTATTTAAATTTCAAATGGACTCAAGTTTTCACAGTTGCCATGTCAATAGATCAAGTTCCTTGAAATACATTTTAAGCAGAGTTTACACAGAGCTGCAGGAGCCCACATTGACTCCAAGGCCTGCCTTTATTGTGCCTCCAGCAGCGGTAAGTCAATATGGCACATTGAAAGCAGCTCTGCTCCACCACTGAGTGAAAGTTAGCAAATTCCCCCCATTTCCTTCCAGGTCTTTTCTTGGGCAGTAGCATGTTTAACTAACTGAAATGGTCGTCGTTCTTTTTTTTTTTCCCCTTTAATTTATTTATTTATTACCCCCTCTCTTTCCTCTTTCTTCTCTGTGACTTGTTTTGGGAAGGCAGTAATTAGATCAGGCTGCCAAGCTCATCACACCTTCCAAAACGCCATTCCAGTCAAGGCTGAAAAACTAGCATGATATAATGGAAGGTAACAGGAAAACAAGCAGGACCGGGGAGGTGCTGATAAGGGCTGACAGTTGCTTGGTACAGAACAATAGAAAATAACACTTAGAAAGCAAGACCAGGCAGAAGAATGGTCATAGTTTATTGCAGGACCCGATAAAAGCTGCAAACTGTAACTGCAGTGGTTCCAGGAACAGCAACCTCTAGGAGTGACCTGATCTGATGCTCCTTCCAACTGCTACCCTTGCTAGTTGTGCTCCCCTCTTATTAATCTTTTCTCCTCATCCAAAATGCCTCCAAACCTTGTAGGTCTGGGGCTTGCAGCAGGTGTTGTGGGCAGAGAGTGCTGGAGACCTTGTCTCCAAGTAGAGGTGGGATGGGAGCTCATAGCGTGGCTGGAGGTAGCTGCTCCTGGGAAAGACTCTGGACCTTGTCATTAACTTCTCCAGCTGATCCATCAGGGTACAAATGTATCTGACATAAATGTCATGGGTTAAAACCACTTGATTTTCCTATCCCCTCTGTCTATTTTCATTCCTGGGGGAATGGTGTGTGGAGCAGTGCGTTGTGCTTCTGCACACTGTTGGTCATGGGTGACACTAGAATCAAATTTTGTCTCTGGTTTAGTGCTTTGTGGGTGCATGCAGTGAGTCTGCAGCACTGGAAGTGTGTCTTGTTTGATTTTTACAAGACACATTGGAAATGCTTCTGGAGCTGTTGTGTGCACTTTGTTCTTCATCACTGGTCATACATGAATATAGTTGTTTCTGCTTGGTGTGACTGTCATACAGACTCTCCCTGTTGAAGATGCTTGCTAACTGTTTCTTGCTGTGTGTTCTTAATGGATACTTGAATCTGAACATCCCCATCCATGGTGAGTAGATGCCAGCAGGTACTTCTGCTTTTGAGTTTGACCTGCATCGATATTTTAAGATGCGGTGTGTCAGTAGCTATTTGCTGCCTTCTGCTTTGCACCGGAGTAGCGTGAAGAAGCTGGAACAGTATGCAAGCTGGAGTCTAGACTTTGAATTTTAATGCTCTGGTATGAACTGGTTTGTTTCTGTTTGGATTGTGCCTACTGCTTCTTTACCCTAGTGCTACCCTGCCAGGATAAATCACTCTTGAAGTGACCACGCACTTCCTGGGAAATTCTGTTAGCTTAAGCAAGCAGACGAATGACCTGGCAAATCGCCATGTGATGTCAGGCACTGATGATGGAGGCTTTGATTCTGCAACCCAGGAAATGTTCCTCTCCCTTTTCCAGGGCTCTGGTAAAACTCTGTGATTGTGGTACCCAAAAAAGGATGGCTAGATTTACATTCTACCAGAAATAGAGGGTGGCATGGAAGAAACATATGTCATGATTCCTAAACGGGGAAAAAATATTTAGGAAGGAAAAACAGTTCTGTGACTAATTATTTTTAATTGTTTTCTTTTTTAAAAAAGATCAAGATTGTTACAAGTGCTTCTTCCCCTCCAAAACATCTACAAGTGATCAGGCTACCAAACAGACTAATTAGATGTCAAATAGACTTCAGTTCTTAAATTGGTTTAGTTACACAATGTAAAACATCACATTGGGAAGCAGATGGTGTGTCATTTTTAATATGTCTTGTAACTTGCCGGAAACCACTTCAAAGTTTCCTTAAGGAAAATGTTGCTACCACTGACCTAAAGAGATGCCACTGAGTATCTCTCAGTCTAACAAGACGTTGGGGTCAGTGTCTTGCAAATATTGTTAGTGCCTTCAGAGGCTTAGAAGCAGAGTTATCTTTTTAAAGGGTTTTATAATGGATAAAGAGCTGGCAGTCTCTTAGAAAACTGGGCCCCTTTAAGGCTGGAGAAATTGGACACACACACGCAAAAAAAAATCAAGGCTGCAATATAATTAGTTTTGGAAAATTCTGTGTGCCTAGACTCTACAGTCCACATGGAAAGCCATTTGGGCCATGCCTTCCTCAGAATTGTGTCTCTTGCACTGGAATGTAAAAGCTTTGCTGAATGGGAATATGGAGAACTAGAAATCCTGCCGCAGTGAAGGGAACCTTTAGCCTCATTTGCAAAAACATGAAAATAGCTCAGTGTCTTGTAACTTAAGTCATTACAGCATTAATAAAAACAGCATTAAGTGCTGCCACGCTGCTCCACTGCAACCTTAATTACTGAAAGAGTAGAAAATGAGTGTTTGGGTGAAAAACAGGTTTAGGATTGTGGTGGAAATTAAGTAATACCAAGTGAAGGGAGAGCTGTGCTGCTTGAGTGATCAAAACTAGGAGATAACCTCAGTTGTATTGTGAATCCGCACCCAAAGCTCTGTGCTTCAGTGGCTTTGGAGGGTGTGTTTGTTGCATAGGTGGAAAACACCATGAGATGCTGACAGTAGCAGTGAAAATGAAGTTGGTAGTAGGTGAAGAGAGGAGACTTTCCTGATAGCCTCTATTATATATAAAAGATAATTTCAGTATCGTGAGATGATTTAACACTTGAGAAACATGCCTTCCCTCTATAGATGTCATTAAATATTATTGAAAGAGTTAGCAGATTGGGTTGGGGTGAAAATCAGAAAATAGATCAATATAGGCAAAACAAAGTATGTGTATGGGGTTAATTCTAATATTCTTCATGAACACACAGCATTAGTGTTGTTACATAAAATTTGTAGTTTTAAAGGAAAGTGATAAATGCAAAGGATTAGCTCCAAATGTGCAAAGTTTGAAATTATCTTCTTTTTTCATAAAATAATCCAAAGTAGTGGAATTTTCTCCTTCCCTTCCATACCAAGCTCTTGAATGGCAGGAGGAGCAGGGTAAGCTTGGGGCTTGCTCTTGTCAAAGATGTTTAATTGCCTCCCAGTCTACTAATCTAATACAGGAACAAATACCTGAGCAATTAATTGTGTTGATTTAAAACCCATTTCCCCTCTTTCTGCTTCCCCCTCCCCAAATCTCTTTTACATATTCATCCTGTTGGTGGCAAATCATTGGTTTTGAAATTCAGTTGGGAAGATGTGGCTTGCAGGGTAAGTGCTACTTTACGAGGGAGGGAGAAGGTGGAGGAGTTGTTATGGAAATCTTGGCAGTGGGGAATGCTTTCTGCTGGGTTGAAGTGCAGTCTAAAACTGATGTTGGATATGGGATCTTTGGTTATCTCCATGGGGAATGAGGGAAACTAGGCTGAATGGCACCCTCCTTGGGCTGGGAAGAGGGGAGCTGGCCCTTTTGAGTTGTTTTCACACCCTGCTGATAACAAGAGTGGTGCTTCTCATTTTTGGGTGCTTTAAAAAAATCTGTTTCTAAAAGAATAAAAGCCCCAAACTGAAGGTGTGAAGCAAAAGAAGCGATGAGCAGGATTGCTTCCCCTTACTTTTTTCCTTGTTTCCCCCAAATTGGAGCTTCACTGAAGTCATGAAGCTTGCAGAAGAGCAGCCAGGTGAAGGAGAAGACAAAATGTGAAAGACTGGGATTAGTGTGGAAAATGGTCAATGGGAGCCTGTCTGTTGTAGGCTGATGTCTGTTGAGTGCAAATCGAATCATCTCATTGTATTTGGCTCATGACACGAGATTTTGTTTTTTGGTACCTGGTAGGTTTCATCCTGTGTGACTTTGTAGATCCTCCCACATTTTTTTCTGAGGATTTACAGATCTCAAGGATCATCTTTTAATAAGATTGGGAATAAAGTTGCTTTTATATGCTGTGTTCCTACACCCTTCACAAGTAGTCCTGGGATCCTTAAGAACCTGTGCATCAATACCATAAAACTCCTGATCTCTTCAATTAAGTGCTTCAGCTTGTGGACTGGGACCCATTCAACTCTTTTTTTTTTTTTTTTTTTAATTATAGTTTTTTTAAAGGCAGAGCAAGACTGGAAACTTTGTTTTGTTGCAAAAGAGTTAGCAAAACTTTCAGCATGACCACACTTTTCATCTCACAGTGGGAGTAAAGATGTTGGAGCATTTAAGGGAAATGTTGGGGGCAGAGGGGGGAGGTGAGTTCTGGGTTGCCTTTGCTGATGGGTGACTGTGGATGTTTGCTCACCTTGCCAGTGGGCTGGAGTGTTGACTTTGTGTGATCCTGGCACAGGAAAAGGTGTTGGAGGAAAAAGCCAGGAGCAGCTCTGTTGTCCATCTAGCATGTTGAGTCCTGCCTTGCTCATTATTTTAATTGCAAATGTTTACTTGTATGTTTGTTTGCACAGGGACTGGAATCTAGCAGCAGCCCCCTTGACCATACACTCAATTGAACAAGAATGACCTAAGAAATCTGACCTACTGTTGTCTTTTGTTCTCAAAGCTGTTTGCAGTGACTGTAGTTTGTTTGTGCTGCATGTGAAAAAAACATCACACCCATGCAGGAGCATGGGAAGATCCTGTAACCATTTCCCCCATTTTATTTTCCATAAAGTGTGAGCATTTGAAACAGAAAACCTGACAAGTCATTTCCTATCATGCATTGTAATTATCTATTATAATAGGGAATAAAGGATTAATTAGTTTTCAGGCTGCAGATATGATTTAATTAGTTTTCAAGCTGTAACTGAAACACCTGTCTTGGCAAAATCAAAGTGTTTTCATTTAGGGAGAGAAAAATCAGGCAGGGGGAGAGGGAGAGAGAGTTCAGGACCACTGATGTTTGCCAACCAGCAGGATCACTCCCCCATTTTACACTCACATCGAAGTCTGATGGTTTTTGTCTTTCTAACTGTCCAGTCTATCACAAGTGTTTAATTGCACTGATGTGGGCACACTTGCTCAAGACAAGTCATTGCCAGTTCATGCCATTACTCCCCAAAATCTAAGAAATTTTGAGTGTCCTCTGTAGGATATATGTGCTGACCCCAGGGAGGTCACAGCAGAAAGGAAGGGACCAAAACCCACTGACCTTGTGAGAATCTCAGCTCCAGACAGTTTGCTGGGGGACAAAAAAGTGGTGGCCATGAAATTCTGCTCTGGTTACTGATTTAAGGACAGTTCAGTGCTGCATGGTCAGATTAGGTCAAAGGATGTTTTTGGTGTATATGAGTGGCAGCTGAAGTCTCTGTTGTAGGCAGCAGCATCCTTCCATTGGGATTAAATGTGATTTGGGAGGAAAATATGTGTAAACCTGGAGGACTGAGGGGTGGGTTTTATGATGGTATAACTGCTAGCACCCAGCACTTGTGGGACAATGAACCCCACCCTGCAACTGCAGCTTCATCTGGGGCCAGCTCTGCCTGAGTGAAACTGCATCCCCTCTACTATATTGTCCTTCCAAAATAATAATAGTGATGATAACAATTAAGCATCATCATCTGCAAGAAACTAAGCTGCTTCATCCTCTCCGACCCAAACCAGATTCCAGAGTCGCTCCATGGGAAGAGGTGTCCAAAGCAATGAGAATTCTGGGGTTTGGAGGTAGGAAAAAATAAATAGACTATTCCTGGGAAAAGCCTTTTTTATTATTACTATTATTTTGTGTATGTGTGTTATCTACAGATTTATTTATTTATTTACCTAAGCACCTATTTTTTCCCCCCTCCAGCTCCCTTTCTCCCCACCACTTTTGTTTTGGAATTCTGCCTTACAAAGCAGCACTGCCTACCCATGCAGGCGCAGGGTGCAGCGTGCTTTCTTCCCGTAGTAGTAGTAAAGGTCACGCTTCCCTGCGGTGGCTTTTTGGGCTGGGTTATTTTTAACTGGGCTCAGCCCATCCACGCTTCTCCTCGCCCTTGCAATCGCGTTTGCACGCGACGAGGGCTGCAGGAGCAGCACCACAAACCGATTGCGCTTGGGTTTGTTTTCTTCTTGTTGTTTTGTTATTATTTTTATTTTTACTTCGAGGTTGTTTGTGTTTGTTTTTTTTTTTTTTTCCTTTTCGTTTTTATAATCCCTCCCCCCCCCCCCTTCCTCCTTTCTTTTTCTTTCTGGAACCACTGGGGCTGTGCGGTTGGGTTGCGCCTGGTTGCTTGCCAGCAGCTATAAATAGCGTTGTGTACAAGCAAGAAGTGCCTGAATGAGGTTGAGCGGCAGGAAAGGAAAAGCCCCTTTTGGCTTCCAGCTGGCTGCTGGCCAAGCAGCGCATTGCTTCAGCAGATGAGTGTTTTGAGGTAGCGTGGGAAGGAGAGAGCAGTGAGTAAGATGGTCTTTCTCCGGTTAGAGGTGTGTGTGGATGTCTGCATGTGCGTCTTTTGTTGGGCTTTTATTTTATGAATGGCTGCCTGCCGGCAGGGCGGGGCTGCTGGTGGGGATGCTGCAGCCTGCCAGTGGCTTCCTACCCAGGTTTGATCCCTTGAGGTGTTAATGAGCGAGCCTAGGGGAGGACACGGCAGTGAGGATGCTCTGGAGGAACCCTGGAGATATGGTGCCGGGTTGGGAATCAGGTGGGTTATGATTTTGACCCTGCTGCTGGTGTGTTTTGCCTTTGGTCAAGTTTCTTCTCTCATTTTTCTGGTTTGGAAGTGCACCTTTGCATTCAGACTGGGGTGCTGCAAGCGTTCATGGGTGTCTCACTTCCAGCACCTCTCATGACATGCTGTGATTGTGAACTCCCAAGTGGGAATAGTCCTGTGGCAACAGGGAGGATGAGACCATCATGCATCATTCCAACTCCACTGTCTCTGGGGCTGAGCTACTGGTTGGGCACCCCTAATCCCAAACCCACATCCTTGCAACCAGGCTCTTCCTTCCCAGGGGATAGCAATAATTTCTTGTATTACTGTAGCACTGGTGCGAATGGGACGCTGGTGCAATTGGGATTGTGCAAATACAGTAGAAAGAAACACTCAGAGTTGACTCTTGATAAATATATTTTCCCCTCTTGGCGTATAGATAACCTAATTTTCATTAAGGCCTTGAAGTCTGTTTTTCTATATATAATAAAGAAGAAAATAAAAAGTGCCTTTAATTGCTGTGTAGAGGAGCATGGATTAAATGGCATTGTTACAGATGGATTAAATGAGTTTTTATCAGAACACTTAGAGAGACTTTTTCAATAAAGCCTGAATTGGACTGAGGAAAATCTGACTGACTTTCCTCTGTCCAGTTATTTCAGCCTCACTGAAAGGCTTTCTAGGAAGAGCCACAGCTCAGCCTGGAGAGCCTGCCAGGTTTGTGGGAAGGAAAAAGGATGAGGGGAGACTTTGCTGTGTTTGGCTTTCAGTTTTAAAAAAGAAAAACAATGAAAAACTCCAACAGATTTCCTTTTTTTAGCACAGACTGCTAAATTTCAGAGTGAAACTTGAGTATTTCAATGAGCTATCATTCCTAAAAACAAGCACAAGAAGTAGAAATATGTAGAGAATTAACTTCCTTTTCCCTCTCCCTGTTATAATTTGTTTGCAATCTGAGTAACATTTATGCTTAAAAAAAAAATCCGTAAGAAATGTAATTAATGATTTACTTCACCAGGTAAGATTTCTTGAAACTTTGATGAATTAGCTAGCACTAAAGTCAGCAGGGATCAGCTGACAGACTGATGAAGACAGCATTAGTTTTTAATAGTGATAGTAATGAGTTAATGATGGCTTATGTGGCAGGACAGTAGGCTCAGATGTTTGTGGCCATCAAGGTTCTGTTGTGCCCAGAATAACCTCATACCAGCAGAGCCTTCTTCAGAGAAAAACATATACTGTGGGGTTTACTCTCTTAAATATTTTGGGGACTTTCCCTCTCTTTGAAGCTTCCTACTAATTGTGTTTATTAACCTGAAATACAGATAATATACCATTAATTTAATAAATAAAGCAGTCTCCTTTTTTTGTTTTATAGATACTCAATGCTATAGCTGCATTGCATTGCTGGATAATTTCTTCCCCCCACCCCTCTGTAGCTGAATAGTCTCAAAATACAGAAATGGCACTCTATTTGAACCGTTGAGAGGAAAAATAATTTGGCTGGTTTTATGATCGGTCTTTCGTGTCACAGGCTTTTCTTTTTCTTTTTTTTTTCCCTGAATTTTGTAGCTAAAGTAAAGGCACTCCCCTCCCCCCCCAAAAAACCCCAAGCAAACCAACCAACTCTGCCTTATTTGAATTGCTGATACTAGTTTTATAGAGGTTTAGGCTGGATTTTGGGGTTTATGCTTTCAGAACAGCAGGCAGAGAGCTGGTGTAGGAAAACCCATAATACAAAGTTTCCTTTGCACTGTTGGGATACTGGGGATGCTTTGATCCCCCGTGGTGAAATGTAAGATGCTGCAAAACAAAAGGTTGCTCAACAGACCAAAGAGGGCTTTCCCCACCCCACCCCCCTTGAAAGTCTTCAGGCGGCTGGATCAGAGGGGGACCCTCTGGAGGGAGCAGGATGGGGTGGGGGACACAGGCTGGAAATGCCATTAGGAGAATTTGATTGATGAAGGTCAACAGAGCCCTTCCTTAAACCCAAGCAAAGGTTGTGACCCCCAAATCCTGGTGGGGCACCATCCCCTTTGAGGCTGCAACATCATTCCCAGGTGAAACTGAGATGTGGAGGGCTTGTCTTTTCCCTTTACCGAATGAGACAATTTGTTCTGCATAGGTAGTATTTGCTGACCTGGGTTAGAAACCAAATGCCAGGCTGAGCAGGGAGGCTGCAAGCAATAGTTTGGGAATTCTTTAAAAACATGGGAGCACCACCTTCAATATCAGCTTTAAACCTTCTCCTGAGCTATGTTTTCCCCCTCTGGTGCTGGCACTATGTGTGGATCTGGGAAGTTTCTAGTGGTGCTGCTCTGGTCACTCAAGCAGACACAAATTTTTAGGGAGGGGGTTTGGTAGCTGGCAGTTGGTGCCTGCCTGGTCATGTGTGTCTGTCCCTGATTACTTGCAATGCCAACAAAACAAGGTGGCTTTAAGGCGCTGAAAGGAGACACATGGCTGTTGTCTCTGCCTGCACTTAGGAGTGGCAACTCCTCAAACCCTGCCCTTGCCTCTCCTCTCCTTACTTGAAAGAACTGCAGAGGGACCATTCACCCCTCCAGCTGCTCCCTGGCATCGCTGTGATGCTGAACTGCATCTGGAGGTCACTGATGGAGCCTTTTCAGACAGCAAGACCTTACTATCCAGGGAAATGCTGTTATCTCTGTGATAAAATGCTGTGGTTTTGTTTTTTTTTTTTTTTTTTTTTTTTTTTTTTTTGTGTGTGGTTTTTTGTTTTTTTCTTTTTTTTTTTTTTTTGGCAAATGGCCTTCTCCCTTTACAGTCACAATTACTGGAGGAGTTAGATCATCCAGCTCTAAGGAACCTGAGCCAAGCAAAGCACTTGAAGTGCTGCTGCCCCATCCCTGTGAACTCCCTCCCTTTAGTGGCCTTTGCTTGTTTGTGGCAGCACAGCTTGTTGATAGGGAAGTGGTGTCCACTAATAGATGAGAGATAGTGGATAAGGACATGTTAATGGTGGAAGGTGCTACATGAGAAACAAACACCAAAAGCACTTTGGGGACCGTGTTGCCCTTCCCGTGCAGACTTTGGTGCCTTCCTGGGCTGCACAGCTCATGGACAGCATGAGGGTTGTTAGGGTGCTGTTGCTGCCTCTGAGGTTAAAATCTGCTGTGGCTAACTGTGGTATAATACATTTTCCTTTTTTGCTTTCTTTCCGTCCTCCCCGCCCCCCCCCCCCCCCCCCCCCCCCCGTTTTTTTCTTTTCCCTCCTCCCTCTGCCTTTTTTTTTTTTTAAGAAAAAACAACTGTAGTAAGTGTATTTCTAGTTAAAACATCTTCTGAGGTGACAATGATTTTTCTCTAAGCAACTAATGCTCAGAGTTAGCAGGCCTTCTGTTTGTGGTGGTGCCGTGTACCCCAAGTGTCACTGCTTCAGGAAGCATTCACATCTCGAGGTGCAGCTGAAAAGGTCGTGCATCAGTGGCGAGACTAACTGAAACCACACTGCTTGTTTGAACTACAGGCAAAACAAAGTACAGGACTTCATGTTTTAACTCCTCTTCTGAATCAGAATAAAAGGAGAATGAGAGCATAAGCATGTTTCCATTACAAAAAAAACCCCATGGCCTTATTTCTTTTATGGCCAGTATAGCCATACTTGGGGGCTGCTTTGGCTTTGTCTCTTTGATGAGAGGAAGGAAATTCCAGGATGGTCCCCTGCTGTCTCCCAGGTTGTCACCTGTGGTCCTTGCTAAGTCACTTTGCCTTTTGGTGTCCCAGCCCCATGTCAGTAAGCACAGAAAAGACTTTCCAGCTGCCCTGGGAGGCTGAAAGTAATGTATCAGTGTTTACAAGGTGCACAGACTATTCAGTGGAGGTTATATATGCACCTAGCATGTGCATGCTGAAATTGTCTCCAGGTTATATGGACAAGAAATGGCCATTGTGATAACTCCACACATGTATAAGGTTCTCATTTTCATCATGAGTAAGTTTGGTGTGCAAAGAACAAGGTGTTCAGCAAGGCTCTTTGTTGCTACTATTATGTATATTATGTACTACTTGTGTTTGTTATACAAATGTGCATTGATATTATGGAGAGGCTCTTACAGGGTTATTTTGGGACCAAAACACTGTAAGTGATCTGTAGTCAGTCTGTAGGAGAGCGGGTTGCAGGCGCTGCTAGATCATATTTTCTTTCTCTCTTTAGACTTTGGCATGTGAGATTGCATGGAGTTGTGTTTAGGAAACATGCAAAGCAGTGGATTTGAGTGTGAAGTGTAATTTCCCTTGTAATGAATGAAAACCTTGATTTTGACATCCAGAGTAGTGCATTGGTGGCTAGGAAGAATACATGTGGCTGGGATGGGGTAGCACAGTCTCTTTAATAACTGTGCTGAAAAGTGCAGGTCCAGGGCACACCAGCAGAACTGCCATAGGGATCCCCATGAAGTAACTAGGGCAGGGATGTGTACTATTAGGAGAATGATACAAGCACACTGCCATGGAGATGGAGGCTAAATCACTGTGGCCTAATGCGGATTGGCACTAAACCTTGCCAAATTAAATGTTCCACCTTTCCTCTGTTGGAGGTTGCATTAACCAATGGTGTAATTGAGGAAAAAACCCGATAATTTCACTCCAAGAGAGAGCTGAGAGGGGTCTTGTACCTGAGTTGCAAGAGAGAATAATGCCAGTGTCTACTGAACTCAAGTGTTCTTGCTAACAAATTTCTGCCAAAAATGAGTCAGTCGGGAGAATTAATTCTCATGCCAAGCAGAAGTTCCTGTTGCAAAATAGTGTGGCCTATAAAAGTGGAGAAGATGGAGCATGGTTAAAGTGAAAGGTGAAAGCTCCCTTTTCATTAGTGAGGTGTTGATAATTGGCTGTTTAGTGGTTGCTTTAGCTGTATCAAACAGGCATGGGGCCAGACTCTAGTGGTTTCTGCTTTTTCCCATTAGAGGAGTTCTTGGGAAGGTAGTTTTCATGCTGGGCTTTGGCTTTCTTCTGTCCCCCCTCTTTCTAGCAGTATGGAGCCCTACTACTTGTAAACTTGGTCCTAAATTAGCTATTTTTAAAATTTTGTGCTATGGTTTTTTGTGTCCTCCACTGAAGGCAGGAGATGTTCATCCTCTCTTGAGCCTTCACTTGAAAGCAAGTGTGATGCAGGTTTCTTTTAACCAGATAGTAAATGGAGTTAGGGGAGATTAAAATCAAGCACCTTCTTCCTCTTTCCTGTTTCTCTCTTGTTTTAACATGGAGAGATCTGATTGCTTGTGATAAAAATTATTTTAATCAGTTGAGCCTTTTAAAGTAGATTTTGGGTTTGTTTGTTTCTTTGTCCCTACAACACTGAAGCAACAACTGGAGCCCTCCAGTTTTGGGCTTCCCAGTTCAAGAGAGACAGAGACCTGCTGGAGAGAATCCAACAGAGAGTCACGAGGATGATTTGGGGACTTGAGCATCTCCCCTGTGAAGAGAGACTGAGATCCCTGGGGCTATTTAGTCTTGAGAGTAGAAGACTGAGAGGGGATCTGATCAATGTCTATCAATATCTGAGGGGTGGGTGTCAAGTGGCCAGGCTGTTTTGGGTGGTTCACAGTGATAAGACAAGGAACAATGGGTTCAAACTAGAACATAGAAGATTTCACCTCAACATGAGGAGAAACTTCTTTCCAGTGAGGGTGACAGAGCACTGGAACAGGCTCCCCAGGGGGGTTGTGGAGTCTCCTTCTCAGGAGACTTTCAAAACCCACCTGGATGCATTCCTGTGCAGACTACTCTAAGTGATCCTGCTCTGGCAGGGGGGTTGGACCTGATGATCTCTTGAGGTCCCTTCCAGCCTCTGATATACTGTGAGACTGTGAACGCTCATTTGCACCAGTGAAGTCAACTGGTGTGGAGAGAGCTCTGCAGGAGTAATTGTGCTGATGTGGTGGCCCAGAGGTTCTTGGGTTTTTGTGTTCTTGATTGTACTGCTTTTTAATATTTATTGTTGTTGTTTTTGCAAGCTGTAGCTGTTTGCCATCACCTCAGCAAACTGTGCAAAACGGAGCACCTTCACTGTGGAGACTTTGCAGTGCTAGAAGGAAATGGTTTGGGTTCTTTTAGTGTTGGGATAAGCTGTTGAGTAGCTGATCCTTCCAGTACCTGATGAGAAAACAGAGCTGTCTTATTGTAACTGGTAATTTCCATGATGGAAATAATCCAAGTGTGTGAATGGACATATAGAGGAGAAGAACATCCATTCTCTCAGGCTAAAGAACTAGTGTCACAGGAAAAAAACCTCAACATTTTCTTGGGCTGGATGGCCAGTGCGAGGGGCAGAGAACCTCTTTTCATGGACTGGAGGAGCAATGCAGACTCAGTGGAGGTGGCAGGGTGCTAGTAAGGTTTCTGCTGGTCTGCAAGAAATCTTTAAGTGGAGTGAGACTCGCAGGAGCCATGTAGTTACTGATAATGAAGCCCAGGCTCCATGAAGATGGTCCCAGCAGCTGTGCTGGTCCTTTTATCTTTCCAAGATGACCCAAGTGCTGTCACAGTTGTTCAGGTATCACAAAACATTCCTGATTTAATGGCATGGCCCTGACAGCTGCAGCATCAACCCGAGCTTTGCCAGGAACAACCCCTGTGGGTGTTGTTTGACTTGACAGATTGAAGGTGCTCGTTCAATTAGTGCTGTATCATGGTTAGCTTTCAGTAATGCAAGAGGTGTCAGCAGTTTTGTTTATGAGCCTCTGTGCTCTCCCAGTTTAAGTCATTCCTGACAAAAGGAAGTTTAAATGCTTGCATTGATTCCTGGCTCTGCAGTGCAAAATATCTGCACGTGGCAAAGACGTGGAGATTTTTCAAAGCAGTCTAAAGGATTTAAAGTGCTTTTAACATCTCAGGCACTGAGCTCCCAGCCCTTGGACTACTGCTTTTAAGCATCTGTAAGTCACGAATAGGTTTAGAAGATAAAATGCTGGAGGCTGGTTAGTTCTCTCAGCGCATACTTTGTTTATTATTTCTTTTGGGGAGAGCTAAATTTACCCTTTGTAATGTTAGGCAATTGGTATTCATGGATTTGGCCTTTCTAAGAATGATGTTGGGTTTTGTAAATAACATTATGGCTTGGAAGAAAAATTTCTGCAGATTTTTTCATAAGTGTCCTCCTTGTCACTGAATAAACTACCCATAAAAGTAGTCCTTAGCAATGTAATATGTGGTACACGTAAGAAACTAAAATGCTTTCTAGTTTTCAAGTCAAGGCTTGAAAATTATGTGCTGAAGGGGTTGTGGGTTTGGTTTGTGATTTCTGGGGTTATTTTTAGCAAACTCAAGTTTGTAACAAAAGTAGTCAATTTTTCCCCCCCTGCTTTCTAATGTTCTTTAAATGCTCCATACTTGAATGTTTCAATTGAGGCTTTTCTTGAAAAGGCTAATTCCGTTTTACTGGAAAAATTGGGAATGTCATGTCACAAGTCCCAGCATTTGGGGAATAATGTGGAAGAAGAGAGGAAAAAAAAAAAGACTACTTTCAATTTGAAACTATTTTATGTGTCAGATATATTAGAGTTAATTGGCTTCAGTATCATATTCATCTGCAGTGGATCTACCAAAATAGCCTAGATGATTGCTCTGCTCCATCTGGTTATTATCTTGCTTCTTGTAATAGCCTTGTGCCATGCTGTTGTGGCCAGCCATGGCTGAGAAAAAGCTTGCAGGAGATTCCTGAAGATCTGCTCTGTTATATGTTACCAACTTGTCAGGGACTCACTTGACAAATTGAAAATTAGCCAAATGCTTTTCCAAGCCAAAAGTAGCCTGAGATTATGTCTATGCATCATACCAAAGAGCTCTTTTTAGTTCCTTAAGGTGACTGACTCCAAATACTCCTCAGGTTATTAATAGCGCCCTAATAAACCTGGAGAGCGATCCTATAAATTTCTACATGTTCTGAGGTCAGGCAGTGAAGTCAATATTAATTAATAGTCAAATGCAGTGTTTTATTTCATGTAATCAGCCTCCTGACAATCTGAGCAGTCTTGAGGGTTAGTTACGCTCGAAGAACGGGAGTGGTGCCAGAGCATCCTGTGCTCAGCAGTTATAAACCAGCAAATAATCTCCAGTGGTTGTGTCTGATAGCTACAGATTTAATACATAGCCTGAATGCCCTCTGCCCTTCCATTAGGGATGCTAGGACTGATGTTCTGATGGACCTTATGATGGTTTTTCTTGGCCTTCTTCAGAAGCTCTCTGCAGGAGTGTTGCAAAGCAACAGAAGAAGTTGGCTTTATCGTGATGGCAGGTGAGGGCTGCAAAGACCTGGCTGCTGGCACAACCAAGGGTGGCTGGTGTCTTCAGTGGCTTCATGGTGGCAGCTCCAAGGTAGAGGGTTGCAGGGCAGAAATGAAGAACATGTGGAGAAGCTCCACTCTCCTTGGAAAAGGAGAGAGAGAGAAGATGTCCGTGTGGATGCCCCTGATGTCAACTCTAATATAAAGTAAATTACTTCTAAATTGTTTAATGTTCACTACTGGGAACATATAAAGGATTAAAATTCTTTCTTTTTGAGGGGGAGTTGTGTTTGTGTACCTGGACTGTTAGATTACTGTGTTCAAAAGCAAATCCATTTATGTGAAGGAGTGATTTATGGATTATTCTGCCTTTGAACAGCTGATCTGCAGCTCCTGGAAATTCCTCATAAACCCTTTGCCTGGCCAGCACTTAACTGCTCCCCAGATTTGGCTGTGGTTTAGAGGCATGCTTGGTGGATAAGGCTGGCAGATATGTAAAACTGATTGCAAGATATTTGATAATAGAAAGCTTACCTTAACCAGAAGTTCTCCATTCATTTTCATGATGGCTTGAAACTGTAATGCACCCCAAATGCCACTCTTCACCCTCAGAAAAGGCTGAGGAAAGGATGGAAGAAAACCACAAATATCTTCCAGGCATATGCACAGATTTCTCTTAGCTGAGGATATTTGACAGTTGAAAGATGGATGCTTCATCCAGGTATTTGTATTTTCTCTCCAATCCATTACTAGAGTGAATTTGGCTCCCATCTCTTCTCCAAGCAGCAGGCCTCTCATAAGTTATTTATGTGGGATGTGTCACTTTATTAATGATATTCCTATATAACCTTATGGGGCTGATGCAAAATGTTCTGCAGTGTGAAGAGTATTCGGGTGTAGTGGAGCCTGGCTGGATCCATGGCACTCCTTGCCAGTCCTGTGCCATACCTCATTCCTGAGGAAGAAAAATAAAAACTGTTGCAGAGATTTGTGACCAGGTAACCCAGGCAATGCTTCATTTTTGTGGAAGAAAAAAAAATAAAGAAAACAACAAAGAGGTTTGTGGCCAGTGAAAGGTTTACTATTGAATTTTAAAAATATAATATCTATAAATATATGCACATAAATACAGTACATGAAATAAGCATACATTCATTGGTAGTACAGTAAGGTTTTAATGCAATTTAAATACATTTCACCTGCCATCCCCTTGTAGCTGGAGTTGCAGTCTCCAGGTTACAGTGCCCTCAGTGAAGTCTCTTACCATAGGGCACCTGGATGGTGGCCCTGCAGGGTAGAGCCAAGCATGTTGATGTTTCCAAAGCAAAACTTCTCTCTCTCTTAGTTTCTTTTACAGAGTTGAAGCTGATCAATTCACTCACAGAGCACGACATTTTGATTGGAGTCCTCCTGTGTCCCAGTTTTGGCCCCTGTTCAGTGGAGTACATCATGCATTTATATATATAAATATAAATATATATTTTTTTTTTGTCTTAATGTTCTGATTAAGGCCTTTGCTGGGAGATGTAGACTCAGGTGTGTTGTCTGGATGCTCTCTGGATTGGGGCTTTTAATAACATTAACCAAATGCTAGGCAGCCTTATTTGGGGAGGATACATGTAGATAGAGGGTAGGAGAGGGAGCTCTTTCTATCATGCTCTGCTTTTCTAACACTCAAGAATGCAGTTGTTCATCATCCACATTTCTATATGCAGATGAAAATAAATATTCCTGCTTTTAAACATTTTTCAACAAAATTGTTTAAATCTTTCTTTAAAGTTTGGGTGTTCCTTACATGACCTCTTCTTATCCCCAGTGTTTCCTAAAGAAGTTATTAGGCAATAGCCTGCCCACTCTGCTCCTACTCAGCCTTTTGATGTTGGTGCCACCTTGATGTTTCAAAGGTGATGTGTGTTTCTACAGCTGTCCCAAGAAAGGCTGTTGGGTTGAAAGAGCTGTGCTTCTGCCATCTTCTTGGCCAGGTGTTTTTTCTTTTATCTGGACTGCTTGGAGTTTTGGGGTACAAACCCATCTGCCAGATGGAGCTGCAGAAGGCTCCACGTGTCAGCCCTCCAGTGACCTGTTCATCAAAACTCTGGCTGATGCTGCATGCCAGCACTAGTCAATCCTCTGTGCTTTTGCAGTCACTGCCTTTTCCCATGTTTTCTTTTTAATAGTGTTTTGACTTCATCTCTGGCTGTAATGGATTTTGTGCAGTTGAGGAGATAAACCAAGAAGCTCCACTCGAAGGTACCTTGTTGACAGCCTCTCCTCTGCTTCAGGAGTGCTTTCTCTTTCTGGCCATGTGTGGTTCTCAGCTGTAGCAGCTGAAGTTTGAGTGTGCATTACTGAGCACATTGTGTGGTTCTTCAGTTGTCCAAGTGCATGCATGCAGCACCATGTGGCCCGATGTTATAGAGGGTCGGCTTTTAATGCCAGCTACAGCAGGACAATTGAGCTAGATCCCTTCTTTCTACATTGATGCAACAGCGTGAAGAATAACCAGAGATAATTAATTTGCTCACAAGACTTTTTTTGGGTGGTGGGGGGTAGGGAGGGAAGTTTGTCTGTTTGTTTGTTTTCTTTTAGTCCATGGGACAAACGATCTGGGCTTTAATGGGGATGAAGATGTGTTCCTGTGGTGCGGGTTTAGATTCAGCTACAGTCTGGTATGTCTTGTCTGTTTGCAAGGAGGTGATGGAGTTGGTCCTTGTGTTTTACTGAGTGCTGGGGTGGGATGCTGAGACACTCTTTCTCCAACTGGATCCCCTCCTGTATTTGCAGGGAAGCTTGAGTGCATGTGCAGAGAGAGGATCGAATGCAAGTGAGCATCCTCTGTTAAAATCTGTATTAAATGGAAATAAGGCTCACATCCTAATCTCTGGTTTGTGTGGCTGAGTGATGGAGTAGTTGGCCTACTTTGAAGCAAGAGAAAGGGAATGTGTAAGGGGAAGCAGGAGCTGGAGTTGCTAGGGAAACACGAGCAAAGATGCTTGCATGGCTCTCACCTGATCCCTGCTGCAGCAGCTCCACGGTGTAGGTTTCCTTTCATACAAGTGTCATATAGCAGTCCTGAGGCTCAAGGGGCAGCAGTGGACTCCAAGGAGATGAGGGACATACAGTCAGCCCCTGGGCTGCTCTGATGATGAGCTGTCCATCAAGCCCAGTCTCCAAGGCTTGTGCTGGCAATAAAGGAAATGGGGGTTTTCTCCTTCTGGGATCACCTTTGGGGAACTGCCAACTCTCCCTCACTAGTTAGAAAGGCAGCAGGTTCAGTGGTTTCTCATGCCTGTATTTAGGAAACGGGGATGATGCTGGATCCATCTGGGCTGTCCCAATTTTTGTTGCTCTTACAGTTGCTGTTACCATTTGTCCCTCTGGACTATGAGCCCCAGAGTACTTTGCTATTTGAATAATTTGTGCCAGACCATGCACCTCATGCTTAGCACACCCTGTACCAGCAAAGTCATCTTTGACTTCCATCGAATTTATGATTATGTAGGTATTTTCTTTCCTGCAAATGTTTTATTTATTGCAATGGTTATTGATAGCCACACTTACCAATTCTGTTGAGGCAAAACAACCTTATACAACTTTTTTTTTTTTTAATGTGGAATGAAAATCAATCCTGGTAAAAATGTTAATATCTGGATTCCTCTTGATTTCCCCACCTCATAGGATTTAATAATGTCTTGTAAATGTTTTCATCAGCTGCTCCTGTGTTCTTTAATTGAGCTCAGATGAATCTTGAATGATTTTTATTTTGTATAACTAGGGGCTGGTTATTTTTTTCATGTTTAAGCAACGATCCTTCAGTTTAAGTAGTGAGCACTTTTGGGGTTGGATGCAGGACTATTTGTAGTGTGATTATTTGCACAAGTTCAGAATAAAGCAGTTCAGGAAAGCAACTGAAACTTTCCTGTGCTGGCTGGTTCCTTCTGAAGCAGCCTGTACCATGCAGGAATTGGAAGCAGCTGGCTTTGCTTTATAATTAATCAAGGGAGCAATTACCTTGTGATAATCTTACCCCCTTCATCTCCTATTGCATAAGTAAACAGAACTTCAGCTTGTATAAATTGAGTTTTGGCCTTCCACATTTTGCTACAAGAGGTGAAAATTCAAGCATGTGGTCATGAGCTGCCTCCCTGTCAGCCCTACCTGGCTCATCATCCCCATCAGCCTGGGCAGGTGCTAGAAGGGGCTGGGCTGGCTTTGCCCAGAGCAGAGTGATAGAGTCTGATGCCAGATCATGAGTGAGCTGTCCCTGACTCAGTGGAGCATGGCCAACAGTCCATGGCCAAACAGCCACACAAAAAGGTGCATATAGGTGCTGCAGGGCTCCAGCTGTGCTCCAGTACTCATTTGCTCTCTGACAAAGCATTTCTGGTCAGAGGCTGCTGTTTTGAGCTTTGAACACAAGAAAAGGACCAATTACAAAAAGAAAAACACCTGCAAATGAGTGAACATGGGGCTTGCACTGTGGAGTCAGCATCTTGAGTTCAGCAGCATGGTGCTGGGTGAGATGAGCTCAGATTAGATGCACTCCTGTCCTTAAGAGCCTTGGTTACATCCGAACTCAGGGCGGACTTGTGAGGTGCTTGGCACGCACACAGCCGGCTTGGGGCAAAGCTTCCAATCCCTTTTGGTCAGCTCACCTGAGTGCTGCTGAGAGGTCAGCAGTGCCACTTCCTCACATCCCGGCACTCCAGGCTGGGTTTTGCCTTTCCAGGCTGCTTTCAGGTCCTGTTTAAAAGGAAAGAGAAGGCACATCTTGATAGCAGACTTTGCATTCGCCTCTGATTTTACTCCTTGCCTTACTCCCTGCAATCTCTCTCTGCTGGGAAGGTGAAACCATGAGCAGGGAGGAACTGGCTCCTTGCTTGTCAGTGGCGCCGGCGTGGCCCGTTGGCTTGCCTGGAGGCAGCGTGTGCCCTCTGCCAGCTCCTGGTCAAAATACATTTGGTTTCTAAATTAAGATGGGGATTCTGCAGAAACACTTGGCATAGGTGAGTTGGAAAAAGGTTTTAAGGGTAAGCAGGTTATTTATACTCTGCCTTGGGTGTCCAGTCTGCATTTGTGCTGCTGTGTTTATTTTGTGGAGAAAGACCTCTGCCATCCATAAATACTCCTCTAACCATCGGTCAGCAGGAAGTGCAGGGTGACTGTAGGGCATGGTGTTCAGCTTGGATTGGAGGAGTGTGGGTAGGGAGGGGGTGTTAAATGAGATACAACCCCTTCCTAAGGATTGTATCCTGAACTATATAGCAACTAAGGGGGAGCAGTGGGCTGGTGGTGCAGGGATGAGTGATCCTGCTCGGGGTTAAGGATTAGCACATCCATATGCACATATGTATAGGTGTCCCCAGACTCCTTCCTCCATCCTTGTGCAACTTAATTTTGAACACTGGAAAGATTTTCAGGCTCCTTGAGCTGGGAGAATTTACAGGTTTATGATTTTTTAAAATTTTATTTTTCTAACCAGGGATTGGTGTGTTTATATGAGCCCTGATACTCTATAATAATGATCCCACTTGTGAAGTCCCTAGAAAGTACTGCTTAATATGCAATTTCTTCCTCTGGACATAGGTGTGAACTGGTCATTGGACACTTGGATGGATAAAAAGGGTTTAGAGGTGCCTCTTGGTTCAGGGGCAGAGAAAAAGGTTTTGGCAGGAAATGAAACTTGTGGGATATTAAAGAAGATCCTTGTCTTCCCATAACATGTCTACAGGGACACTTGTCCATGCATTTGTCTTATGGGCTTTTTAGTGGGAAAGAGTTAAATGTCTTCTCACATGTGTCCTTACCTCGTGTCATAGCCTTGAGGAGGTTTCTGTTCTCCAAGAAATAAACATAGCACGTGTTCAGCTAAAAATATTGCAGGAGGAGTCCTTCCTTGGCCATAGCCCCGATACAGGAGAGCAACTGTGAGTCACTGGGATTTTGTTTATTTTTTAAGCTTTAGCTGTCTTCACAGTGCTCCTGTGGCAGTCATGAGGCATTAGAAGAGCCAAAGTCCCCATTGACCTTCCTTTGCATCCAAGGGTAGATGTAGACTAGGACTTCTTAGCAGCCATTTTCAGAATGGGTTGGAGGATGTTTCTTTTGTTTACAGTTACCTGCAAAAGCAGAAAACCTGAAGGTTACTGTGATGAGTTCACAGGATGTTAGGGGTTGGAAGGGACCTCCAGAGATCATCGAACCCAACATCCCCCTGCCAGAGCAGGACCATAGAATCTAGCTGCAGGATGGAGCATCGTAGCATCTTAGAGGTTGCTCATCAGTGTGACAATCTGTTGCTGCTGCACAGAGATGGGGGACAAGAAGAGGTGTCCCAGCCTAACCTTTTGCAGTAATCATTCCGTGGCACTGAATCTTCCTCATGGAGCAAGGCACCCAGTTCCCTGTGTTAACAGGTGAAATGGATATTGAGCATGGGAATCGACTGTCTTCCTCTAACCCTGCGTGCCTTTGATCAGCTCACTGCTCCTGAAAAGTCAAATTGCTCCCCTCTGTGTCTCAGTGGGGTGGAATTTCTTATGTTTGGCTTAACCTTCTACTTTAGGGCCTTTTACCCCTGCAGGTAATTTCAGCTTAGTGTTTCCATTCTGAAGCCCACAGTGTAGGGTTATTGCTGCCTCCTTAGATTTGCAGTGGGGTATGCAACTTTCTTTTGGCTGTATTAACACCACAGGAGGATGCTGCTCATCATGAAGGTTCTGGGAAGCTGGACTCAAGAGCTGGCATGCCCTGTGCTAGCTGCTCCCACTCCCAGACAAATAATTTAAAACGGTGCTTCACTTTGCATTGTAAAAGTGACCCTTCACTATTTTTTTATTCTTTTGTTGTTGTTGTTGTTTTTGCATTGCTGTGCAGTCATTCCCTACCACCTCAAATCTCAATTGAGACCTGGTGCTGAGGGGCAGATGAGGCAGCGAATGTATTCAGCCTGATGATTTCCACATGAGCAGGGCTCTGTGCTGGTGAAAGAAGTGAACTCATTGCAGAAACCTCCCAAGAACAAAGCTCTGGAGAAAGGATCAACCTTATTAGCACATTTAAGGAGAAAGGGGTTTGTCACTGTATCAGTTTATGCTTCAGCACATTAGCATTGTAAATCTCTTTGTGGAAGGATTGATTAAAAAACTATATTTACTTTCCCCCCTAAAAACACAGAAGGAAAAAATTAAACCCCCTGCACACTAGTTTGTTGTAAATCTTTTAAACAAAGTTTATGGGGTTTGATGGTTTTGAAGTCTCCTGCAGTTAAAATGTTTGGGGGTTTTATTATTTTTTTCAAGCAGTCCTTTGGTTTCCCAAGGATTCTTCTGGCCTTTTCACTTGAAAAGGAAAGGCAAACTTTCATGAATTGAGCAGGGGCACTCTCTGAATGAAGCAAGGGTCAGTGCTTCTCCAGGCTTTTCTTCCCATTGTTTGAAGAATACACTGAGGATGGTAGGAGCAGATGTGCTGCTTCTATCTGGGTTTATTCCACCCCTAGTAAGGATATGAGCTGCCTTTGCACTAATTCCTCTGGTGGTTACTGCAGTTTAGTCCATGTTACCCGATGTATTGAAATTGTTGGTAAGCATAGAATGAGGCTCTTCTGCTAAAGAGTTGGAGCTTTACA